>NC_086184.1:18193711-18501315 GCF_023053635.1 Elgaria multicarinata webbii | reverse complement strand
TCTTCTCTCCCCCTCTCTCCCTATTGTTCACATGCCAGTAATAGAGCACTCAAAATAGCACTTTGTTTAACAATTGTTTAAGAAGAAAACTTGTGGCAGCTTCAACCCTATAATTAGCACAGAAAAGGAAAGAATGAATACCGCTTTAAGTGCCTTTTGTCAAGGCAGAGAACAAAACAAAATGATGGAAATTGCTGCTCCTTGCCAAACGTTTTCTTTCCTTTTCTTTTTTTCGATTTGAAAGGGGAGCAGACCAGGATTGCTAATAGGCTAGCCTTGTTCTCTTCCCAATGCCATCTCCCATTCTGCAGGACTGTGCCAGTCTCGGATAGATTCTTTACAAGCCAGAGAGGAACAGCTGGTGATTCGGGGAAATGGAGGTACATGAATGTGGGGTGGGGGGAAGGCGGTGATCAGACCACATTACAAGCCAGAGAGGGAAATGATTGTATTTTAATTCTTTGATATTGGTTTGATATATATGTTTGAGCTTTTGCAATCTGTCCAGAGAACCTCTGTTATTGGGCGGACTAAAAATATAAGATAGAACGAAATATGGCTCACAAATTCACTTGTACGGAAAGGGGAAATGAGTCTCTTGATGCATTTCAGATGCATTTGATTGTGTTACTATAGAAACGTAGGAAGCTGCCTTAGACTGAGTCAGACCCTTGGTCCATCTAGCCCGGTATTATTGACACTGACTGGCAGCAGCTCTCCAGGGTTTCAGGCAGGATTCTTTCCTAGCCCTACCTGGAAATGCCGAGTGTATTTCCAAAAGGCACAGGACCATACTGAACGTGCCTCTTCAGGGGAATTTTCAGGAAGCTCAGTTATTCTTCAATTACCCTCACCCCGGGGTAAGTGAGCTCACATTGGCCAATACATTCATGCCATACTTCTATAGTCCTTAATTCTAGGTAACACCAACTTTATTAAAGACCCTGACCCTCCACGAAGCAGTTGCATTTCTTCCCTGAATCTCCAGATTATAGTGGATCATCAGGATATTATAGTGGATTGTCAAGATACAAATGTTTTATTTCATTAAAATGTTTATAACCCATCGTTTGGCCTCAACAAAGTTTTACAAGGTAGCTAAGGAGCGGGGCCAAAGAAATGTGAATCGATAGAGCCATCATCATGCCGAGGGGGAGCAGGAGCCGAACGTCCCGCATGGCGCCACTGGCCAGCTGGGCACCGCCCATGCGGTCTGCTGCACCCCCAGCTGCACATGCCCCTGTCCCAGCCCCAGCTCCGGCTCCTGCAGTGGCTACTCCTGCCCCCAAGCAGGAGTAGTCTCCCACCAATCAGCATCATGGGATGACCCCATTGGGTTCTACTTTTATGAGAGAGGGAGAAAAATGTCTCCCTATCCACTTTCGCCGGACCGTGCATAATTTTCATATCTCCCCATCTCACCTTTTCTCTACATATTCACACAGTCATTGACATAATTAGTGCTATGCTTTGAAGCTGGTCTGGCATCAAGGATAGGCATGTCTGGACCCCTACTGAGGGCTCACACTCCAGCAGAGGACCATTAACAGGAACCCCCAGGACATGCTCCCCCTCTTCACCATTGCAACCCGCTTGCTCCCCTGCCAATTGCTCTGGTCCAGACGATGGAGGTGGTGAGAAAGAGGAGAAGCAGATGCCACTGCCTGGTTGCTCACTGTTTCGCTGCCTTTCCAGCAAGTAAGTGGCAGCAATGATGACCAGCCAGGTTGGCCACTGGTACACCTAGGGGGGACCACATTACACCAGTTTTAAAATCTCTTCACTGGCTGCCAATTAGTTTCCGGGTGAAGTATAAAGTGTTGGTTATTACCTTTAAAGCTTCACATGGTTTGGCGCCAGGCTACCTGCAGGATCGCCTTCTCCCGTACAATCCGCCCTGCACACTCAGGTCCTCTGGGAAGAATCTACTTCAGTCTGCCAAAATTAGGCTGACAAATATTACCCAGAGGACCTCCTCTACTGCTACTCCCAGACTGTGGAATGGCCTGCCAGAGGAGACTCGTCAATTTCATAGTCTTTTAAGAAAGCTATGAAGACTGATCTAATCCAGTGGAATTTTAGGATGTTTTAATAATGTATTCTTTGTTTTTAATTCAGTTTTATGTATTATATACGTGTTGTTGTTCCCCACCTTCATCCAAATGGAGAGGCAGGTAAGAATTATTATTATTATTATTATTATTATTATTATTATTATTATTATTATTAAGAGAAAGAGGAGCAATAGCCATTAATGGTGATGAATAGGCAGACTCACTTAAACAAAGAACCCATTGCCATGTCCAAGGCCCTTCAAAGACCAGGAGCTAGCACTGCATGGAGAGACCACAGCTCAGAGGCAGAGCACCCTGGCATCTCCAGTTTAAAAAGGGACCAAGTAACACATGAGGTGACAGAGCCTTGTCAGGGACACTGGGAAAATGCTGCTGCTGCTCAGAGTAGACCATACTAGGCTTTATGGAAAACGACTGCCTGATCTTGAATAAGTCAGTTCCCTGTGTTCAAAAGCTTGAAGTGAAATGTTAGCCTCACTTACTATTCATCTTCACACCGTCTAGTTTGGAGATTACACATTATATTGTGTCCACGACTCTCAAATCCAATTTTTTAATCTATTTTTACTTCCGAGTGCTTTAATTGTGTTAATTGAGTCCTCTAACTACGGTTTATAGCCTGAAAATTATCACTGGGCTTTCATGAGATGAATTAATTGGATATATAAATCCATCCAGTCCTGTAGAAAGAAGGAAAACTTAAAATAAAAAGAAAAGGGGGTGGGGGACAGAATTGCCATTCAGCTAAACGACTCAGGATTTTTCTTGCTAGATCTGAAATATTTTCTTTTTATTCTCACTAGCGCTCAGGCCCATTTGTCACTATGCCTTTCATTTCCTTTGAGGTGAAAGGACTGACCCTTCATCTATTAGTTTATTTAAATGCCACTGAACCTTTTCAGAGATGCTGCCCCATAAGTAACGCTACATTTACTCTAAGTCAGGCTTTGTGAAAACAGTGCTGGCCTTCTCGTTTTGTAAGATTACCCTTTAAAATGCACCTTCTTTATCAAAGTGTTACCCGGTGCATTTGGGCACTTTCTGCTTCCAGGAGGTGCAACCAGAGCACGTGCGATAGGTGAGACAGGTGGCCAGGGGGAGGGAGGAGGCAGAAGGGTAATGAGGTGTAAGCAGATACGACAGGAAATGAGGAAGCATTGTCCAATCAAGGTCAACTTTGACTTGTCCCATCAAGGTCAACTTGAAGAAGCAAAGGGAAAGCAATCTCCAGACCAAACAGCTGGTGCAATACACTGAGCCAGGCTATTGGTCAATTCGAACCCAGAAACTATCAGTCAGGGCTGGGTCATAGGCAACAGTATAAGATGAAACAGGTGCTGGAAACCAGGAGCCATGGGATCACTTCTCTGATGTGGAGTGAAAGGGACTTGGCCAGCTCGTTTTTGACCAGCCCACCCTGCCACTTCCTCCTCAACAGGGGAAGGAGGTGAGGCAAGTGAAATTGGAGCAGAGCCATCAGAGGACTGAAGAGAACTCAGCTAGCTCAGCTTTGCTGCTTGCGGGGCTTCTCTAACCAGGAAAGCCCATGTGATGTGAACTGACCCCAGGCCCAAGCCCTGCAGGGAAGATCCACTCAGCCCACTGATCAAGGGGCACATGATCTTAGGAGGGCATGGCCATGCCCACCTGACATCATACAACTGAGAGAGCTGAATGAGGGGTTATATTGTCTCCACCTTCACCCAATTTTGGTTTTTCGCCCCTGAGCAAGATAATGTGCACCCCTTGTTTACTCAGGAATAAGTCACCCAGAGTTCCATAGTAGTTTGTCTCAGTAGGTATACTGGATTGCAGCCTTAAGCAAACTAGGCAAACTACATGCTGCAACAAAAGCCAAGAAGTGCTTGTTTTTAACAGCATTTTTAAACCTCTAATCTTGCAGTATCTATGCCAGCATTCAACATGCTTCAGAGAGCATGTTCCTTTTATTTTATAGCACACATAACTCTCTATGGGAATAAATCTCAAGCTTAGGGACCCCCTAGGAAACTGTGATCAACATGATGCCCTAGCACATTCCGTGGTGTTCATCTCCATTCCACACTTTGTGTGTGCACTGGGCCAAGCACCCCTGTAATGCCAGCGTAGCCATGAGAGCTTCATAAGGCGTGAAGGATTTGGCGTTCCAAATCTCCCAAACGCCCATATATCCCAGGGAATGCTTTCTCCCAAACCAATATTAGCCACCACAAACAGTTTGACTCGAAGAACATCCTGGAAAATCTGAGCGTCTCAGCATTGCCTTCTTTTCTTGCCCTGCTGCAGCTTTCTTGAAAGACCCACTTCCATGGAGGCAATGGAAGACGAGATAACGATGCTTCACCTTCCTGCTCCTATGGGCTTTCACTTTGCCACCTTAGTGATGCTCCCCTTTATATTGCTTTATTGATCATGGGCTGTGACTGCCAGAAAAAGTCTGAAATTGCAATAGCCACACATAGGCTGCATCGTTCTTTCATTGGGCCTCCTCGCCTAACATACTACTAGTAATCCTGATTTGTCATTCTGACAGCTCAGCCCTTTGACCTTGGAAGAGCGTGTTTGCTACCGCCATTTATATGAACTGGCCCCATTCAGGAAAGCTTCTCCTCTCTTGTTCTTGCACTATTGAATAGCCCGAGTGTTGCCGGCTTAATTAGATGTAAGCAAGAATGCAGCTATTGAGATCCAAACTCAATCCCATCCATTTCTAGAGCCCGGCAGGTCAAGTGTAGATTAAACTCAAGAGCCGCTATCGCTTTTCTTATTATTTATTCAATAATGTCAAGTTTGGCGCTCCGGTGGGTAGATTACAAAGTCTTATTTCAAACTCCTCGGTTGGAGCCAGCGCGAGTTCTGGAAGCCAGCCACGTCTCACGTTGCACAAGAGGCACCAAAGCGATCCTGACATAAATAGCACAGCAGCACCCCCCAGCTGAAATGGCAAACGTTTGCCACTTTGAACCTCCCCCCTTTTAAGTTTGAAACTGAATAAGCAATGCATGTCCCCTTCCTTCACCTCCAAGTGAAATAAATAAAACAGATCCGATGAAAGGGAAGCTTATGTCCATCCTGTTGGCTTGGTAGCCAGGGGGCTGTAGTATCCTCATTGTCATGCAGATGAAATGTGCATGTCTAGATACTCACTTTGCCCAGGGCTTCCTTTGACATCATGCTCCTCTATTCAGGAGGTTCCAAGGAAGGGGTTCAGGACCTGAACTCATGAATGCTAAACAAAAAGAAGGCTGAATCCTTCCACTTTGGATGACATCCAGAGGTTCTTGCCATTTGAGAAGGTTTTTTTTTTTAAAAAAATATAAAGATATGGGGAAAAGATCCCAAGAAGACAAGTACATTTGCACATTGACAGAAACATCTTTTCAGCCACTTTTTTATTATTTATTTATGATAGATGGATAATAAAATTCCTCTCTTTCCACGGGGTATGCAGGCAAAAACCCACAGTCACGAATACACATATTTCTTCATATTCTGGTAATTGAGCTCACTTTTTTAAAAAAACACAAGACGATGCACTTGACAACTTCCATCATAACCAATTGCAAATAGCTTTTATTTCACCAACACTGTCAAGTTGTCCATGTATCATAGCTGCAGTTCCAGCCGTCTTCTGCTCCTCCCAGCCGTGATGACCTTCAGAGACACCGCTATTTGAGAACTGTGCACAAATGGCCTCTCAAAATTCTCCACCGTAGTTGCAGGGAGAGAAAATCGGAGGAACTATTTCAGCCATTTTACACACGCACACACACACACACACACACACACACCAGGGGAAAGAGAAGTCTCCAACCATTTCTTGGAAGTGAAGCTCTACATTAGCAATGGCAATAGCAAAGTTTATTTACTTATTTATTTCATCCTGCAATGACCACTATATGATGCCCTCTGCACAGCCACCTCCTCATATTGCTTTGCATTCTCACAACTGCTTCACCATGGACTGAGTCGGACTATATTATTATTATTATTATTATTATTATTATTATTATTATTATTATTATTGCCATCTCATTCTGAGGTAGACAAAAGAATAGCCGCCATATTTGTATCGCTTATGATTTTGGAGAATAGCTTGGAAGCAAATGGTTCGGAGGGTTCCAGGATTTAAAGTGCAGGGTTTTCGGTGGCCCACACAATGACCCTTTCCTCTCTCAGAGCAGTAACTCCCCAATTCTTACAGCCCTCTCTGCACTCTCTCCCTTTCATTTCCTACCATCCTTGCCACACAAACACACACACAACCCATACAGAAATCAGGCAGCTGCATAAATAAAGCTAAATCAGGAAATAGATGCAAGCAATTTTAATTTGCATGTTTCATCTGGAGCACGTATGCATAGACACCAAAATGCACAGCTTCAATCTAAGCCACCATTATTATTTTTTAACCAAGAGGATATCATTTAAGTCCATGCGTTGATTCCACCCAAAAAAGGAAGCCAGTGAGCACTTTTTCTAGAGTTCCCCCTTCGAAAATAAACAAATAACACAAATGCCTTTGTTGCAAAAATTTTACCCTGATTTATATTTAGAGGCTCCAGAAAAATCCCATCAAGGATGAAAATGTGTATATATTAGCTGGCAAGAAGGTTTACACAGCCTGGATAACAAAGGGCAGCGCCATAGAGTTCTAGCACTGGGGTGTCTCAATTTCGCATTCCATTTATTTGTGTAAGTCACCGTGGAGGTTGATTGAACACTCAGGTCAAAGCCATACTTGCAATATCACATTCTCCAATCATGAGTAAAAGTACTTGTCTAAATAACGAGAAACAGACATATTCAGCACTCCCCTAATGTAATTATAGTGCCTGCACCATAATTTTCTCAATGTACTGACTTAGCAAGCAGCTATCTTTTATGCAAAAACATAAAAAACATTCAAAAAAATAGAAAACTTTTCCCCCCAGAAAGCATTAATTTGCTAGCCTTTAGGGAGAAGAATGTGTATTAGTCTTTCTGCTTTGTTTCAATTCATTATTACATGTTTGTTGCTGTATCCCACCTTTCCCTTGAAATGTTTGGGGCACTGTGCATGCCCTTCCTTTTTAGAGATGCATGTGAAATTTGTTTCAGTTTATTTTTGATCAGGATTTACCAAGTTACCGCTTTCCAGACTGAATATGGGCTCAGATGCCATCTGAGGTTAAATTATACACAGTACATTTCCGAGTTTGCTATGTGATTCACAACCCCCCTAAAAAAATGTCTTTGGCAGTACTCATTCCTTTGAAAAACTACACATGAAAAAAAAAATGTACTTTTGGAAAATGTGCGCAAATATGCTTTAATCATAAGAGAAGCATGCTCACACTTCAAAGATGTGCCCAATTGAGATGTACAGTTGGAAAAATACACACGAAAACATGCATGGATTTTCACAGGGGAAGAAAAAGCAAAGCTGACAATAGGATACAGACTCGAGTCAGAATGAGCTTCCAGATGGAATTTGTAGAACTTCAGGAATCTTGAGCATTGCTGATTCTCACATCCCTATTTCACAATAATCTCATAAGGTAGGTTGGGCTGAGAGATACTGTCAGGCCCAAGATCATCCTGCAAGCATCAGGTAGTTTGCAAAGTCAGCCCTTTAGTCTCATTTATTTCAATGGCTCTACTTAACATAGAACAAACATTAGATACTAGCCCTTGTGACTAGGCCTGGGCAAACTCCCCTGTGTCCTGTTTGCACTCTGCTCACTGGATTCCAGGCAGTCGCCCAAGAGCTCACAAGGTTTTTTTGTACTTGCAAGCCACCATTTTGCACAAAGGCATGGGTATACATATTTATTGAAATTAGATCATTTACACCTGCAATTTTGCGCAACATGCACTCTTTACAGCCATGCTTTTGTGCAAATTGTGATTTTCATAAATACGTATACCCACGATATTGTGCAAAATGGCAGCTCATGGACAAAAAACAAACAAACCAGGGAACAAGAAGTTTGCCTGGCTTGGAACACAATGAGTCGGGCCAGCTCAGGAATCCGCTATCTGGAGGCCAAACTGATGAAAAGTCCCTGCGTTCCATCCCCAAGCCAGTTTCCTCCAATATCCCTAATTGTGACTGAATGGGGTTTTGTACTTAGTATTCCCTGGTCTAAGTCCAGCACCCTTTGGGTAAGGATCATAACTCAGAGTTAGATCATTTGTTTTGCACATAGAAGGTCCCAGGTTCATGTCCCAGCATTTCCAGTTAAAATATTCAGGTATCAAGTGATGGAAAAGACCTTTCTCTGTCTGAGACATTGGAGAGCCACTGGTCATTTACAAGGAAACCACTGTGTGTGGACATGGATGGGTGTCTGTTTAAAACCAACATCTTTGCATGCATGCCTTTAAACATGTCCCGTTCCCCGGCTGCTCAGATATTTGTTATGATTGTGATGGATTATTTGTTTGCTGCTTCTATTCTCAGCGTGCTGACCTGGAATCACTATGGAAGTTTGTGCCAGTTGATGAGCAGAATATTATTCATGTCGCAAATAAATCCGTCAGTCGGTTTTACTATGCAGCCAGCCTGGGTTTAACAGACTGCTTATCCCAAAACATGCATGCACACACACATACACACACACACACACACACACACATCATTTTTACCTTGGCAAATCTCATTATAATTTACAGAGCCATTTGTACCACCTTGAATGTTCCTACTTAGTGGGACCGGGTCTCCTTCTACAGATGGATTGATAATTGCAGTTCGATTTACCGCTTATCACTACACCATTAGTCAAAGAGCCTTGATAATTCATTGATATCCTGCCAGCATTTTGTACTCGATTTGGCAAAATCACTATCCACTTTATCACCAGGATCACACATGCATTCCTCCACCCACCCACCCCCACCATCCCTGGCCTGAGAACGGATACAGGATTTTCGACTGTCAAACACTTTCAAATAGCATTCCTCCTCCTGATAATCGGTTTTGCTCTGTTGCTCATTTTGAACTGTAGCCATGTCACACTGATATGAAGATGAAGCCACACACAGAGATGAAGCCCACCAAGCTCAAAAGGAAGGACAGGGAAGGCAGGAAAAATCCTACTCATTGTGATCTAGCAACTTGACATTTCAGCCTCTCTGGAAGTCTTCTCACCAGATGAGCCAAGTGGGTTCACTCCATGTTATCTCAACCTGCATTAGGAGGAAGTAACAGGAGCAGCAGAAGGGCAGGAGAGAAACAGTCTTCCCATGATGGGAATCTGCAGTAAGCTTTTGCGAGAGATGAAGACATCACGGCTTTTCCAAATTAAATGTATATTTAATTTCCAATGCAGCTCTCCTTCAATCATTCATCCCCCACATACAACAGTGCTTTTTTTGCTCATGCTGATATGCACAAAGCAAACAGACAAAACTCTCTATAAATTAATTAAATTTAACCTGCAGGATGTGAGGGATAAGAGGAAATGAAAAAGAGCATCTTGTCATTCGGTCTTTAAGGGTTGGTTAAAGCGCTTAATGTCTCAAAGGAGCAAAGCTGGGGGGCTGCAACCGGCCTGAAAGACATGCCCCTTGACCCGGAAGACCTTTCTGCTCATCCCTGGGGATTCCATTCCCGTTGGCAAGAATTGAACCTATGATAAAGTGCACGGTTCAATTAGCGGAGTTCGCCAGCGATGAGAAAAACCAGGACGAGGCACTGTGGCCTTGCGTGGTGCTGCTGCTCATTAACGGTGACACTGCTGGGCCATTACACCAAGCAAATAAGCCAGTCCTTGATTCTGACAGTCCTTCCCCCCTCCCCTTAGTGGCATTCACGAAATTGCTACTTAAAATTGTTGCAGCCACTGCGACAAAGATACACCCCCTGCTGCCTTGATGGTTTATAATATAAGTGAGATGGATAAGTTACAAAGGTGAAGGGAGTGGAGAGCATATGATGGAGAAGTAATGAGTTTGGGAAATAGGGAGGGGTCCTGTCCTGATGTCATTCCAAGGAAGGCTGATAAACCATATTATTCCAGGCTCTGAGCTTGCTGAGTGTTAGTCTTCGGTTAGCAATTTTATCTGCCACTTCTGGAATTTTTAATTGTCTTCTTTATCCCTTTCTTTGATTTGGGAGATTATTGTGCAGGTAGCACATGTGCCACTTTAGGTGTCTGATATGAAACCCCCTCTCCCCATTTTAAATTCATAATAAATGGGAGCAGACAAGGCAGAAACAAGTGAGGCTGGTTGGGGAAAAGCTTGCAGAAGAGATGGACTTTTGTTAGGATTTGAAGGAGAAAGAAGACAGTTGAAGAGACAGAGGAGAGGGGGTGTTCACAGCATAATGAGTAGTATAGTAGAAGCAACTGAGGAAATATGGAAGAATGGAATAAAAGATAGAGGGCATATCTATGCTACAAACGGATCTCAGGTTTATAGCAGTTTATATCAGGTTTATACCAGTCAGGTTTATACCAGTTTATACCACTTCCCTCACAGAATCCTGAAAAGTGGAGTTTGGTGAGATGTAGAGATATCGGAGAAATCCACAACAGAACTGAACGGGTTTGGATTTTTATGAATCCAACCTGCAGTTCACAGAACAGACCGGCTTTTCCCCCGTAAGGTGGAGTCCGTGGATTTGCAGAAATTTTGCGCAAATTGCATCATAGAAAAAAACTGGCCAAAAATGTGCATTCCCTCCACGGGCTAAGGCATGAGAATGTGTACATGGAGAGAATTTGTGCATGGGATACAATGGGATTGAGTATTTTCATGAATTTGAAAACTTGGGGAGGAAAACTAAATCCATCAAGAATGAACCCTATCCCTAAAATAGGTTCAGCACCTCAGACAGCTCCTTTAGAGTTCTAGCTGCTTCTGGATGAAACCCAAGGCTCATCTACACTGAGCAGGATATTCTACTATGAAAGTGGTATATAAAAAGCAGGAGCCACACAACTGCTTTATAGTGATATTGACGTGCACTGCAGGATCTACACTACTGCTTCATAGTGGTAATGGAGTGCACTGACAACTGTTGGGGCCCATGACGCATCTACACCAAGCAGGATATAACACTGTAAAAGTGGTATGAAAGCAGTATCATGGGTCCCAACAGTTGTCAGTGCACTTCAATTCCACTATAAAGCAGTAGTGTGGCTCCTGCCTTTTTTATACCGCTTCCATACCACTTTCATAGTGGAATATCCTGCTTGGTGTAGATGAACCCCCCGAAAGGATTCCAGCCCTAATGAAATGTGAGCTACGAGTCTCCACTGAGTGGTACAATCCTTATTCTACAGCAAGGAGAGAACCATCCCAAAGAATTTCAATGGAAATGTTAATGGTAGGGCAGCAACGTCCACACACTCCTCACTTTAATACATATTAGGAAGTCCGACTTGCTTTAACACAGCTATAACTCTTATCCCTGTATCAGCCATGCAAGACCATCATGCATCCTTGTTCAGAGACAGCCATCCGACTTGATTAATTACAGGTATTAAGGACGAGCAATTTGTGATATTTTGCCACTTCTGCGCCATGTTCAGCAATGAACAGTGTCGCAGTGCTCACAAATGTAATTTAGGAATAAATTAGCATCATAATTGCAAGTGCCGCCTAAAAGTCTTTATAGTGCTTTTAATATTTATGTTTGATAAATATTGCTCTATCCATCAGTTTATGCAGCACAAAGTGAAACTTAATGCAGGAAGGTTATTAGCATAAAATTAGCATAAAGAGGGGAGAATAAGACACAGAGGTAATAAAAAAAAATCCAGAGATGGCTTCCCATTGTTCTCTCAGAGGGGACTTTTCCATGCCCTTACTACATACACAAAGAAACCTGTGTTCAAGAAAGCCAATTTCAATTAATTATGGATTTCTATTATGCATCTAACACATGGACACATTTTAAAAAGTTCATCTCAAATCAAGCTGTTGTTTTTGTTGTTCTGTCTCTTTCTAAATGTGTTTCATATTTTCTATTCTCTCTGAGTGATTTTCCTCCCTCATATTTCTGAGGAAATATTGGAAAGAAAGAAGTAGTTCAATTTAAAGTGACAATTTATTGCTGAAATTTCTGATAAGAATTGCCTTGCTAGATCCGATCAAGATCTAACCACACGAATGTTCTGTTTCCAAAAGCAGCCGGCCAAGTGCCTCAGGAAACTCACAAGCAGTGAATAATTAGCCCCAAGGTACACTGTCTTTGAACACACAGGTTCCGTATTAGGCCTGTTCAGACAACACATTAAGCCCTGGTTAGACCCTTTTGCAGCAAATGCTTAGTGACCATGTTTAAACCATGGTTATGTAGCCACCATGGTTACGAATGGTTCACATGACACACTAAGGCCATAGCTAGACCTAAGGTTTATCCCTGGATCGTCCAGGGGTCAAACCTGTTCACCTAGGTGACACACAGGGGAACCAGTGCTCAGGCAGGGGCGAACCCTGGATGATCCCAGGATAAACCTTAGGTCTAGCTGTGGCCTAAGTCATGGTTCGCTCAACTCGCTAAGCCATCATGTTTTGCTCAAAATGCTTAAACAGGGTCAATACCTGTTATGGCTCAGGCTGGAAATCACTATATAGCACATTAGGGCAAATGGCTGGGCCTTGGGACCCCAGGAGGAGCTACAACACCAGCTGACACTAGACCTCTAGGACGTTCAGTGACAATAGGATCACCAATTGTCCTGAGCATCACTCATCAGCACAGCCACAATTTTAATGTCATTAAAATTTTAATAGTAAGACACTGTATTGGGGGAAATTAAAATGGTTGCTACACCAGCAAGTCTAGCTGTGCAAGCCTGGCACTTCCGTTAGCATTGCTGCCAGGAAGCTGCTGCCAGACCTGGCAATAGCACTGAAACAACTGCTGTGTCCATGCAACTGGGACCCAGCCACAAAGCTGCTATATTAAATTTCCCCACAATGCAATGCCTCTAACCAGTGGAGGGAGAGCTGGGTCTGTGAATCCATTCTGGGCTGAAAGAGGTTGAAAAATCCCCTGTCATAAAGCTCCATTGTGGAGCTGGAAAAGGTGCAGAGTGTATGAAGTGGATAGAAAGAACTTTGCCACCTTTGCCGTATTAACAAGACTTGGGTATTATCCAAAGCAATTCATGGATACTACATCCAGGAAAGAGAAGCCAAAGCACTTTGCGACATAGTGCATAATTATTGTATGGAAACTGCTGGCACAAAATGTGATGGTGATGGGATTAGAAAGCTTTAAAAGGGGGGTTAGGTAAATTTGTAGTGGACAGGCCTTCCAATGGCAATAATGGACCTCCAGCCTCAGAGGCCATGGATGTCCTTTGTGCCCAACTTCCAAGTCTCTTTTTAAGTTTAGAAATATTCCTTCTGATAGGAACCCAACTCCAAACTTTCTGTGTCAGCCAAGGTCTATGAAGTTGTCAAGTAAGCCAACACAATGCCACATTGTCTGCTATCTTCTGTACTTGGAAACATGACTCATCTGTATATATCATGTATGGATGCCAATGACATCACACACAAACAACGTTCCTGTTGGAATTATGCTGCCATGTCTTAATATATTGATATACTGTTCAGCTTACATACATGTGTATCATTAATAAGTGATGCTGTCCATGCATCATTTGTACTCAGGATTGGGTTCCTGTGCACACACATACTCAAACAGTAGATGCATGGAGCCATAGAACAAAAGGCTTTGCATGCAAAAGGTTCCATGTTCAGTCTAGGGATGCTTAAGGAATTTGATCATTGTGTGAGAAATATTTGGCCCAGAAACCTTTGCATCATGCAAGACTCCTGCACAAATCTCTGTAATAGGCAACCTTGGAAGTATTTATCCAAAATACATTTTCTGGTCTTCTACCTCTTTCAAAAGCTGCAAAATCTTCCTAAGCGACAGTTTTCATGGAGAAGCAAATGGAATATTAAGATATATTCCTGCATTCAGTCTGATTCAGGTTGATTCTACCAGAGGCATTCTAACAGAAGCATTTGTACTGACATTCTGTGCCTTTTCACTGACCTAGAAGCCTGCTATTATTAAAGGACCGAGAAAATTCAAGGTGAAACCATTTATTGATGTAAAGTCAGGAAAAGCAAGTCAGGAAATGGGCATTAGATAAGAAGAAAAAAGGGATAACGTCTTCCCGTACAGTTGTTCACATCCCTTTTGCTTATGACACAAATGAAAGATGACATAAAATATCGCAAGATGTAGACAACAAATCTATGAAAGAGAAGCAGCTGTTATCCTGTTTTGAAGGTAAGTGTGTCTCAGCAAAGTTTGACAAGATATAAAGTCAATGTAGTATTCCCAAACCATAGGTGGGAATTCTTTGAATGCATTATTAAGAAGTCCTGCTCTAAATTTCCATTTGAAGAATGATCACATAATCAGCACTGGGATGCATTCACATACATATAAAAGCCAGAGCACAGGGACTTCAGAACCAAACATTGCTTCTCACCAGGACATTCCACCTGTCCTCACGAGAGAGTGAAACACCTGTCACAGATTGACTTTTCTGCTCCATTTTGCTTCAAACTGGGGGAAAATGTCATGGGGTGAGAAATTTTAATCTTTAAAGGCACTGCTCCTAGAACTAAACTTGAAATGTTTTAAATCAGGATTGTTTGTAACACTAATGTATTCGTACAGGTTTAATCCTCTTATATCATAAAATCTAGAAACTGCTTAAGGTTTTAAAGTAAAAGATAAAACACATGCCCAATCTCACAGTCCTACATTTAGAAAAACCTGAGTGTTAATATCAGGAATGTTGTAAACGTACAATTTCCTTGGTGACACGTTCCTGGGGTCTGGCATGGGATATGTTACCTGCTGATCCATGATCCAGCTAAATACAAAAATCCCATATCATAATATCCTTAGGCAAGAACAAATCTGTCACAGTTGTGAATTCCAATATGAATAGACCAGATCTGTACTTCCTAAACTAGCGTGTTGATCAGACCATAGCTATCCATTAGGTTTTCCACTCTTCTCCAAATGTTGCGATTCAATTTTGGGCTCAAAAAAACCCACATCAAAATCCATTTAAAAATGTGTATTTTGAGATAAGGTGCATTTAGAAATACTTCTTTTAATAGAAAATATGTTCAAAAAGTAAGTATTTAGAAATGTATTTAAATGCATATTTCCATATGAATTTAAGGAGGAGGAGGAGGAGGAGGAATCACAGATTAATTTGGAAACATGACAATAGATTTATGATTGAATGCATGTGAAACTGACAAGGGACAGAAATAGACAGACTCTTCCAGCCATAGTTTGGTCTCTGTTGTCCACAATGAAAGCAGCCTTTCCCAAAAGCGGGCCTGCAGATGTGCTTGGACTACAGCTCACAATGTCCCTTGCAAACATGACCAATGGCCGATGATGATAGGCATTCTGGTGCAAGAACATCTCTGCCCTAAGGCTTAGAAAGGCTTAGTTAAAGATTTTCAAGTTAGTAGCCCTGAAAAAGACTCCTTGGAGACCCTGAAGAGCTGCTACCAAACAGAGTAGATGGTATTATGTTAAATGGGCCAATGGTCTTACTTGAACGATATAGGTCAGCTTCATATTTTATACAAGGAGGCTTCCATGAGCTGTCCCAAACCATTACATCCTTGGCAGCAAACGCCAGGAAAAACTGTCCCTTCTTCTTCTTCTTTAAATATTAATTGACAGTATCTTATTTAGCATTGCTTATCAGAGGATCAGTCTGACCCCCTGCTCCTAATTCCTTTGCAATCCCCTGCCAGTGTTCTTAAGATCCACTAATTACTGATGTAGACACTTTGCAACAAAGACCCAGAAACCTCAGAAATAGGTGTTTTTTTTTCCATTTTCTTTTTAACAAGCATGATAATTAAGCAGGCACAACAGATGCTAATAACAATTTTCATTTCTGCAAGAAAAGAACGATTAAGGTTTAAAAGCTCAATAATAACAAAGCGGCGTAAAAGAACAAGCGGGCAGGGGCGTCGATAACATGAGACAATTTATGTTTGATCACTAGCTGTAATTTAAAAAAAAAGAACTTTCACACTGCCATAATCTTGAAAGCATCTCCTCAAATATCAGCCTGCTCCCCTTTTGTGTGATGTGTCTACTTTCCGCTCACCCTCGTTTCTGCTAATTGTCAAAGCTATTTGCAGCTAAGTATCATTTTCCTCTTTTCAGGGCTTCAGTGTCTTCAAAGTGTAAATACGAAGTTATGACTCGCTGGGGTCGGTAATGGCTTTCTCAGCACCTGCCATAAGAATGAGGACTCTGTCTCCAGTTTAATGCTTAATCTTCAGTGAAAGAACAAAAATTTCCTCAGGCATTTGCCAGTTGATGGCCTTTCTTTTCTTTTACTTCTGATCTTGAACTATTTCTTCCCATTGAACTATTTTCCTCCTTCTCCCCTCCCCCGTTTCCTCTTGGATGTAATGTCATTATGTAATGCTTTGATGTTATGTATGTTTTTGAAACAATAAAAAAAAATTGGAGAGCAAGAACCAAGGAGATGCTTAATACTCCTTTACTTTAGAGTTAGGTAACAACCTAGAGTTCTGAGTTCTTGCATTTGATTTATTGATTTAATTAATTAAAACATTCTTATACTTCCTTCCATAAAGCATCCCAAGGTGGTACATATGGACGTATGAGAAATTTGTTTAAGTTCATTTTCGATAAGGATTTAACTAATTTGCACTTTCTGAACTGCACACAGACTTGGTTTTTCATTTATTTATTTATTTATAATTTTTTATTTTTTTTAATACATCCAAACAATACAACAATACAATATGAAACAATACCCCATAATACACATAATATAAAGTAAACAATTTAATAAACATATGTTCTAACTTAATTCCCTTTAACATAATCATAATTAACATAAGTGTGCTCCCTCCAACCACGGGATCGTATTCATATTTCCAAAATCTCATGACTTCTTCTGGAGGTGTTTTCCCTCTCCCCTTTAATAGTACAAATTCTAAAAACTGTTTCCATATTCCTTCAAAATCATTCATTTTTATCATTCTTCTTCTAACTTTTATGTTACATATTAATTTATCATTAATAGCAATATCCCATATTTCTTTGTACCAATCTTCTATATGATAATCCCCTTGAACCTTCCAGTTCCTAGATATCATTAGTCTTGCTGCTGTCAACAAATTTGTTATCAATTCTTTTGTCTCTTGATTAAATTTCAATTCTCCATACACTGATAACAATGCCACTATAGGTATCTCTTCAATCTCCATTCCTGCACACAGACTTGGACACAATCTGTGGTCATATGTTTTTATGGCTTTAAATTTTGTCCATCATTTTTAATTGTTTTAATCTTACGTTAACCACCCAGAGAGCGTCAGCTATGGGGCAGTATAGAAATGTAATAAGTAGATAATAAAATAATTTCTGAGATTTCAATGTGAACTGCAGACAAAAAAAATGCATTCAATAGAATGTATACATTTTTAAAAATGTGCGTAAAAATGCACACTTTTGAAAAATGCACACAAATACACTTTGATCAATGAGAGAAGAATTTATACATTTCAAAGATGTGCATAATTGATGCATACATTCGAGAAAATCTACACAGAATAACACAGATTTACATGCAAAAATTAAAAACAAAATTTGCAATCTGATACAGACTCGATTCGGAACGAGTTTCCAGATGGAATTCGGAGAACTTTAGTGATCATGCTGCTGAAATCATTCAGTTTTCTAGCCCACCCACTAATGGCAGGATTCCAACCTACTTCCCAGAGTGTGCCAAACCTGGCCACCCAGGGTCAGATATCTCTTCTGTTCATCCTGGACAAGCCGAGGTAGACTCATTTGCCTCTATTGGCCTTTGCAAGCCAAGATAGGACTGCTAGATATAACTTTTCTTTTCCTTCCCCTAACAGTATTAGGGCTCCCAATTTTCCTAGCCCTGGCCTTCTCACCAACTCTGCATCTAGAAGCCCAGCCAAGATCAGCCTTGACCATACACACCTATCTGTGGCCTAGTCCATGAACCAACACTACATCCTTCAGATCAGGCAAATTTCCTATTCATTCAAATCCAGTGCAAGGACTTCCTGATCGTCTGTTTTTCAGTTGCAGCTATTGGTTTGTGCTGCATGTTTTGTGTGTGTAATTGTCAGTATTTTGGATTTTTGTACCAGATATTCAACCAAGCATTTTCCCCAATTTCAATTTTCAGTGTTAATAAATTCCCCCTGTTGTGTGTGGTTGTGCGTGTATCATATCATTGGGTCCTTCCTGTCAAGATGCAACTGCTGACAATGTTATAAGTCCCTTAACGAATGTCTTGTAAATGTGCACAGGCTTGTACACATCTAGAAGTACATTTGGTAACACATGGGTACTGAATACTGAAACAAGAGTAACAGAGTCAGGTAACAACCAGGCAGAATATCAAATGGGAGAGGAAAAGAATCTTAATAAGATTCTAGAAAATTAACTAAGGGGGTGGAAAGTAGAGGGCTTCCACCCCCATTACATACCATAATAAGCACTGGGCTTATTATCAGTCTCCGTTGTAGTTTATTATGCCACATAGTTTAAAAGGGTTGCTTCTTTCCAGACAAAGTTCCTTGTTAACTATCACTAAATATTAAGTGTGGGGGGATGGAATTATAACAACCACAAACACAACTAAGTGCATCAACACCCTTCAATATTTGTGTTACTTTTTTCCCCCACTTCTAAAGAGCTTTGAGATCCATTGGGATGAAAGGGGCTCTCCAAATGCAAACGATGATTCCAGTATCTGCCTCCTAAACCCCCCTGCTTACAAGAGAAGTTGCCTTAATGATTAACCGGCAGTACCATGCTCATTCCTGTCAAAAGGCTTGCGGCATCACAAAGACAGGATTATGGTTTCATTCCGTGATCAAACAGGAAGGTGAACTTGATTGCAAGGCCAAGGGAGAGTGAGGGAGGAGGAGGAGGGGAGCCCTCACTCACAGTGAGGCATAAATCATTCAACGATAGCAGGGGATTTTATGAAAATCGCAGGGAGCAATAAACCCCCCCCCCTACGCAACAGGCAAGATTAGTTGCAGCATAATGGCTAAAGCTGAGTTCATACATGCATGGAACTAACTTGATTTCCCAACAGGTGATGACTGTCCCCTAGATGAGTGGCACTTAGAAAATAATGTTTGCCATGTGGGGTGAAATGAAAATTCTACCAATCAGAATGGAGTACTGTGTGCCTAGCTATTTCTGCCTTTAGTACAAACAAAAGCTTTCCCTTGATTTATGAACAAACTAGGGCTGTGCACCAGCCCCCCGAACTGCTTCGTGGCCCGATCTAGAGCTTTTGGATTGAGCACAAACCGTTTCAGGCTGATCCGACCCTCCCCTGACCTGCTCTGGATTGGATCCCGGAGTGAGATCCAAAGGGTCGGATCGAGATTCGCCCACCATTTTGCCCCCACTTCCCCACTTACTTGCCTCTATGACTGAGGCAGGTGGGGAAGGGGGGATAAAATGGGGGTGAATAAATCCCCCTTCCTCTTTCCCTGGCACCGCAGAGGGCAGCGGAGCCAGGTAAGCCCCCCTCCCCCACACTTATCTGTGTTCGGAGCTCCAGATCGAGCCGAAGCAATCCACTTTGTCTCGCTCCACTTCATCTCAATCCGCAGCTCCCCTGACCCAATTCGGCTCCACCTTTGGCAGAGGCGTATTGGGCCACTTCCATTGCTATGACCCAAAATGGAGTGGAGCACAGCCCTAGAACAAACCTAAAGACACTGACATTCAGTGGGTGTTTAGGGAATCCTCCTTCCATCAAGTCATACATGGGAGCAATCATTGAGATGTGCAAATCAGCAAACCTGGAGCTCACTGAAGTTTGCCAAATTCCATCTTCAGGTTCGTCTTGCCTCTAGTTGCAGACTTTGCTTTGCTTTGTTTTGTTTCTGCATGAAAATTCATGTGTATTCTCATGTGTACTATTCCAAACGTATACACCTTTGAAATGCGCACATCTTTGAAATCCACACTTTCTTCTCACCTTGCTCAGAACACATTTGTGCAAAAATTTGTGCACAGCTTTTCATGCATTTTTTCAAATGCACGGATATTTTGAAATGCATTAAACAGGGGTGGGGGACATCAATCACATTGCAAGCTTGGAAATGTATAGACTTCAACTGCAGATTGCATCTAAGTTCGTGTTCGGTCCGGAAACTGCAAACTGGGTAAATCCTGATAAAAGAGCAACTGAAATGAATTTCTCATACATCCATAACCCTCTGTCCTGTTAGATTCACATTACATAGGAAGCTGCCTTATCCTAGATCAGTATAAGGTTCAGTCAGGTTATTTGTCCGTTTTGCCCAGCATTACCTACTATGATTAGTGGCGCCTCAACAGGGTCTAGGAGGACGTTTTACCCCATCATCACCTGCTTCTGGTCTCTTTTTACTAGAAAAGCCTGAAATTAAACTTCGCACCATCTACATACAAAGCTTGGGCTCTGTGACTCCGATCATTCCTCTCCATTTGGAAAAGTTTGCAATTTGGGCTGTCAGATGCCGGAATTCATGCTGGAGTCCCAATGGAGTTTTTTTTCTATCTGGGTACTACTATCTGGGTATTACTACTGGGTATTACTATCATGGCTTCCTCCACTTTTGCCCCTGATTGTTGCTGCTATAGCCATTTTCAATGTCCTGCTGCTCAGTGGTTGGTGCTGTTTTCAGTTACTGCATGATTGTTCTTGGCATTTTATTGGCCCCGTTCAGACAACACACTAAACCAGGCTGCTTAACCACAAAACGGTTAATGGAATGCATTGACCTTAATGCATTTCATTAACCATTTTGTGGTTAAGCAGCCTGGTTAAGCAGCCTGGTTTAGCGTGTTGTCTGAATGGGGCCACTATTTCATTTTAAACTACTCTGAGTTCGCACAAAGAAAAAGTGGGATGAGAATGGTTTTGAAACAAAGTCACAAATTTGAGATGTCCTTTGGTGTCGGCAATAATTGTTGAAAAGTGGGAGCGAAGGAAGCAAAGATAATAGATCAAATATAATATTGCATTTCTAAAACTGTGTATGCCTAGCTTTGAAACTTCCAAGCAGTGAGTTGTCATGAGTAGCCTGCTTCCATCTATATTTACAAGTAAACAGTCAGCCTCAGCCTATTAGACCTCTCATCTGTGTCCTTCTGGCTGGATCAGGCAGCGAAGAGAGAACAAATTTTTCATGGGCGATGTCACCTCGATAGACTCCAGATACCTAAATGCTCACCCAGAGATGCTCTGCAAAGCTGCGGAAACCACTTATGGTGGCACAGCGATCCTTCAGATGGATGTCTGCCCTTTTCTGCGCGCACAATAGATGCTGTATAAAAAGGTTTAAATTGGTTTTAAAGTTCTGCCTAATTTAACACCCGCCGCTGAATGCAACTTTAACTGCCCTCATGGTTAAAGAAAAACAGAAGTGATGCTAAGCCCGAGGGGCAGTCGTAGAGATCTTTCATACAGTTAGGATTCTGAAGGAAGTAGGAAAAGAATGAAAATTAATTGCATAGTGTGGGTTAAGGTGACCAAAGGGACAGGGCTCCTGGAATTTGTATTGTTTTGTAGAAGGGAATATTTTGGCAGCTTCAGGTAGTCATGACTTGGGAGGGATATAAAGGGGATTCACAAATTTCGGCTAGCCTTGGTGGCTAACAAAAAATCTGTGCTCGCTAGGAATCAGGGCGATGTCCCTCTCTCATTGGACCCTGTGCTGCTTTGCACAAAGTCAGCGAAAATCCCCTGCTCCTCTCATGTGCGTAGAGCAACTTTGGAGGATCTGGGGGCCGGATTTTAACCACCAGATCATATTAGGGGCATGATTTGCCATTAAAACAAGGTGTGTGCAAGGTTTTAAGGGGGAAATACATTTTTGGTATATCAATGGGGTGACGTTTTGGAGAGCAGCAGGAGGTGCAAAACAGGCTGGGGGTGCATGACGCCTGTGAGGAGGAATCCATTTGGGGGTAGAGTTGGGTGGGGTTTTGCTGGCCTGAAACCTACCCACCCCAGACTCTGCTTTACTTGTCCGTCAGCTGGCCCATCTTGACACAGGTCAAATTGAACCAGCACATGAACTTCTGACATTGCCACACTGTCCACGGTTGTCTCCTCCTATTGTGATAGCTCTGCACTCTGTTTCTCACGTTTATCCAGATCTTAATTCTGATGTAGTGATTTAAGAAAAAAAGATAAAACATGTCCAGATAACATGGCAAGAACATAAGAAGAACCATGCTGGATCAGACCAAAGATCCATCTAGTCCAGTACTCTGTTCACACGGTGGGCAACCAGCCGTTGAACAGACACCCAAAAGCAGGACACAGTGCAACAGCACCCTCCCACCCATGTTCCCCAGCAACTGGTGTATATATAGACTTACTGCCTCTGTTACTGGAGGTTGCACTTTGCCATCAGGGCTAGTATCCATTGATAGCCTTCTCCTCCAGGAATTTCTCCAATTGGTGGCCTTCACCACATCTTGTGGTAGTGAATTCCAGAGTTTAACTATGCACTGTGTGAAGAAGTAGAGAGAGTATCTTAGGAAGAGGGAGGTTCAGGCTGAAGCAGCCTGGCAGTATAGGGTTAAGCATCCCCTAGGGGCACTTAGCGTAGACCCACTGAAATGAATGTGAACAGAATGCTGAACAGGATGAACTCTTATGGTCCCAATATGATTCCTCTTATATTCTTACATTCTAATGGGACATGTTAGTCATGACCAACTTAAGTCCCATTTATTTCAATGAGAGTAATCAATGAAACAATTGCAGTAATGTTATGTGTCTGTGCTGCCTCCAGTATTCAAACCATTAAGCCTGTGTGCTGTGTTGCTGGGGAACATGGGTGGGAGGGTGCTGTTGCACCATGTCCTGCTTTGTTGGTCCCTGGTCGACAGCTGGTTGGCCACTGTGTGCACAGAGTGCTGGACTAGATGGACCTTTGGTCTGATCCAGCAGGGCTCTTCTTATGTTCTTCTATATGTATTTGGTCCAGAGAGAAATTTGGTGACCTAAAAACATACATCTGAAACATTCCTGTCAATTATATACCATTATCAGTAGGAAACACACACACACACACACTTGTGGAATTCCTAGTTCCTAAAGCATTCAAGTTGCAAAACATTCCAATTTACATAATCACCCATCACAACAACCCCAACAAGCTTGTTATTCATTTGTTGAAAATGTAAATTTTAATTCTATTTTGGCATATACATTGTATTTATGCAATCCAAGAAAACTGCAATTCAATTTAACCAATGAACTCTACTCACTGCAGCTGGCTAACAATATTGAACAAATTCTGTATTGGTCCAAAATACCATTCTGAGAAACAACTTTAAACCTCCACTACTCTATTTCTAGTGCGACATTTTCACCAAAATAATCATTGTGGTTATGTGTACTACAAGTATATCTTTAAAAAAAAAAGAAGTTTGACACATTTGACCCAATTCAAAGTTGCTAAGGTTGAAGTCCCATTAAGACCTAAAGTAACCCAGTCACTAAGGGTGCAATCCTATGAATGTTTGGGCAGAAAAGGTCCTACAACTCCCAGCATTCCTCAACCAGCATAGGATTATGCCCTTGGCATGTTGGGGCTCAGTCTCTACCTCTGCTTTGTACTCAATGACTGGGTTTGCATGATCAGCATGGCTTATTTCAGGACATCCTGAAAATTCAAGCCATGATAAGCCTTGGAGTATCTGGAAGGAATTTGGGCAATAGCTGATGATGTGCTCCTGGTGGGTGAACCAAGAACTACTTCCCGGTTCTTCCCCGGAAGCACAACCCATTGAGGATGAATCCCACAGTTATTTCATATTCCCACAGAAGCATGGTGGGAGGAATGATTTTCAGGACAGAATCTGCAGGGGTACAGTTACCCTCATTAGTATTATTTATTTATTTACAATGTTTCTGTACCACTCCCCACTGAAAATTTCAGAGTGGTGTACAAGATAAAATGAAAATAAAAACAGAATAAAACTCTTAAAATGGATTTTGAAAGAAGCAAATACAGTGACTCATGGCTGGACATTAATGAAAGGCTTCCTGGAATAATGATGTTTTCAGGAGGTGCTGAAAGGAGTACAAAGTTGGTGCCTGCCTGACCTCCAGAGGCAGGGAATTCCATAGGAGGGGGGCCACTACGCTGAAGGCTCTTCCTCTGGTGGACTCCAATCGGAGGATGCATCTATGTGGGACCACCAGCAGCAGACCCTCGGATGACCTCAGTGAACAGGCATATTGCCTTGACAACCATAGGTTTGGGTGCATGCATTGGCCAAGGTAACATGATGTCCTGCCACAGACAAGTAGGGGAGTATGGGTTTTTGTAAAATCCATTCCATCCACATTTTTTGAATTGCTAGGTGTTTTTTGTCCCATTGTCTACTCATTGGCAGAACTGGATTTTTTCCAATCCCTGAATTAGTGCAAATTCGCATTATCACAAATTTGAACTTGCGCAAATGGGCAAATCCCCCAATGCACAAATCCCCCCAAAATGTGAAAATCCCCTTAATATGTGCATTTTCATGTTTAGTCAATGGGGGAAATGCATGTTTTTGGCCAGTGCTTTTTATTTTAGGTATCTTTCTATGATTCAATTTGCATAAAATTCCAGAAAGAAAAAAACTGGTTCGCAAGTCTACCAAATGCATGCAAATTTGGAAAAGTAAAATCTGCTGATCAGATTAATAGAAATCCAAACTCATTTGACTCCATTGTGAATTTTTCTGACATCCCCACAGACAAGTCATTGTTCTCAGCCTTAATCCTAACCATACACACACACTAACATTGTCCTACCTAATAGGGTTTTAGAGAAGATTGCTGTGATAATGTGTGTCCAGTGCTTTGAACAGTCTTAAGTGCTATGTACATTCTGTTAAGCAGTCTCATATTTTATTATCACTATTAAAGTTACATAACTTAAATTTCAATGGTGGAAAATTATGTACCTGCCTGGACCCTAAGATCGTCTTCTGGGGTCCTTGCCCGTGAGCTCCTGCCAAAGGAAGTGAGACAAGTGGCTACCAGGAGGAGGGCCTTTTCTGCTGTGGCACCCAGGCTGTGGAATGAGCTACCCAGAGAGGTTCACCTGGCAGCTACGTCATACTCTTTCCGATACCAGGTGAAGACCTATTTATTTACCCAGTATTTTCACATTTTACCATCCTAGTCTTTTAACTTGCCATTTACAATCTGTATTTTTAATCTCTGCATTGCTGCTCAGTTTTATTCTTATTGTACTTTTATATTGTGGTAATATGAGCCAACAGTGCGATATGGCTGCAAGAAAGGCAAATGCTATTTTGGGCTGCATTAATAGAAGTATAGCTTCCAAAGTTAGGCCTCATCTAGAGTATTGCATCCAGTTCTGGGCTCCACAATTCAAGAAGGACGCAGACAAGCTGGAGCATGTTCAGAGGAGGGCAACCAGGATGATCAGGGGTCTGGAAACAAAGCCCTATGAAGAGAGACTGAAAGAACTGGGCATGTTTAGCCTAGAGAAGAGAAGATTGAGGGGAGACATGATAGCACTCTTCAAATACTTAAAAGGTTGTCACACAGAGGAGGGCCAGGATCTCTTCTCAATCCTCCCAGAGTGCAGGACACAGAATAACGGGCTCAAGTTAAAAGAAGCCAGATTCCAGCTGGATATCAGGAAAAACTTCCTGACTGTTAGAGCAGTACGACAATGGAATCAGTTACCTAGGGAGCTTGTGGGCTCTCCCACACTAGAGGCCTTCAAGAGGCAGCTGGACAACCATCTGTCAGGGATGCTTTAGGGTGGATTCCTGCATTGAGCAGGGGGTTGGACTCGATGGCCTTGTAGGCCCCTTCCAACTCTTCTATTATATGATTCTATGATTCTATATTGTAGTTTAAATTTTATACTTTAGTTGTATTTTACGATTTTAATTTTTGTGAACCACCCAAAGAGCTTCAGCTATTGGGTGGTATAGAAATGTAATAAATAAATAAATGTAAGAATGTGCTTGTTTCCCATGAATGTTAATGTACCCCAATAGTGCTTAATTCTAGTTGCATTGCAAACTCTGCTTATCAAGCCAAACAGTGTCCAAGAACCAATCCAGTGCATGTTTAGACAGAATAAATGCCCAACCACTCTGGGCATTGCACCCTAAATGAGTTATGTCTTTGAGGTGACACAAGACTTTTTGGCCTCATCTACACCAAGCAGGATATTCCATTATGAAAGTGGTATGAAAGCGGCACATAAAAGGCAGGAGCCACACTACTACTTTATGGTGGTATTGAAGTGCACTGACAACTGTTGGGGCCCATTGACACATGCCATATACCACTTTCAAACTGCTACATCCTGCTTAGTGTGGCTCCTGCCTTTTATACTCCGCTTTCATACCACTTTCATAATGCAATATCCTGCTTGGTGTAGATGAGGCCCCGGTTGATCCTGAAACAGACTAATATGGCTACCTCCTTTGGCGTGAGGCTGGAGGGAAGAAAGATGGTGTTCAGAGAATCTAAAAACCTATGAGAAGTACAAACCAGCTGCAGATTTTGGAGGAAAACTGTTTCACATCCATTCTAATGCTGGCATGCATGCCTCCATTTCTATATTTAAAGGAGAAATATAACAGCACACTCATTCCAGTTCTTTCAGACCATATCACTCATGATGTTTGTCATGCCATCCATCATCAAGAAACCATTAGTCAGTTTAAGCTACCCAGGGTGGAATTCTGACTTAATACACAGACAAACAAGAACAGACAGAAGAATCTACCGGTTTGGTTAAATATTGCATTTGAACCTTTTCCAACTCGAAGCAGTTCGAAATCTTAATGAATAAGGCTCTTGAAAATCAAGCGTCACTTTAATGCAATGCAACACAAATGGCACTCAGGCAATCCGGAGAGGGTCCCAAGGTCCTTCCCCATGAGAAAAGCCTTGGAAGTGCCAGTCAAAGCAAACAAGAAAGATTTTGAGTTCCTTCTTTCTCTATCATTATTTTTCTTTTTGAAAAAAAAAAGATGCAAAGATTGAGCATGAAGAACTGCCACAGGCAATGAATTTCTGATCCGAAAGGGAGAGGAGCTAAAAGCAAAGTATCCAAAAAGGAGTTCAAGTTTTTCAAACCTGTGAAGGTCAGGGATCCCACCACACTCTAGACTTCCATGGTAACCTCTGGAATCTGGGCCTGCTGATTGTCCTAATTCAACTCTTTAAAGTGGCATGTGGAATTGCTGCTTATTTTATTTTACCATGACATTTTATCTTATTTTGAAATAAAGTTTTAAAAAATAAGAGAACAATATATATATATAGAGAGAGAGAGAGAGACAGACAGACAGACAGACAGACAGACAGACAGACAGATGATAGAGATATAGAAATGCAACCCTTTTCGTGTGCCCATTAGCCTCTGAATTCAGAGGCTGATGGGCATCCTATGCAGAGTGGGAGGATGACCTGCATTTTTGCTAGATGGGCATTTTTTGCCTGTCTAGCTAGGGGTCTGAAGAAGGGGAAGGAACAAGGCTGGAGATAGCTTGTACTTCTGCTTCCCTCCCTCACCACAGAACGGCCCTCTTCCTCTCCTCTCTGATGTTGGAGAGGCAGCTCAGGTGGTTCTCTCTGTGCAGGCTGTGAGGGGGATGGGATGGGGGGAGCTTAGAGTCCTGGGTCTGAGGTCAGAGTGCTGTGTCCAACTTTGGATCCAGGAATCTCAACTATCCCCTCCCCCCTCCCAGAAATTGCCTAGGGCCAGTGTGGCTCTTTATGGAAAAGGCCAAGCTGCCATTTTAACACATGATAGTTCACTGAGAGAGTGGGTGGCTGCACTTCATTCGCTGGGCACCCACAGACCACCTGACGGTTCAACACATGCTGCAAGCAGGGACAGACAGACAGCAGGGGTCCAGTGAGCAGCGCACGGCACAGACGGGGTGAGTTCTCCCATCCCTAAATTCCTTGGATGAACTGGATTTAAGATTGGAAAAATGAGAACAGGGACAGAAAATGAAATTACAGGTTCATCCGTCCCTACTTGTAAGGCATATTTTCCAAGTATACTTTACCAGGTAGATGTGATGGTAGACCAGGCTTGGCAGGAGCCATCTATCTTCTCATAACTCATAGTTTGGGCAGGGTTGGCTGCATGCCTCCGTCCTTCATTCTAAGTCAGCCACTGCCACTGAGGACATTCTGGCCCAGGGGGTATCCTTGGTCATGTCATCTCAGAGTCTCTTTGCTAACTGGGGGGGGGGGGAGAGGGGGAGAGAGAGGAAAAGAAAAAAAGAAAAGAAAAAAGCAACCAGGACTTTCCTTGCAGCAGGCTGTTGCAAGGAGAAATGACATAAGGCTTGTACCTGACTTTGATCATTAGAGCAATACACCAAGGAATAATAAAGCAACTTCAAAACAATGAAGTAAACTTTGTGCCATTTACAGACAGGGAGGACGTTTCAGATTTCTTTGGCAGGAAAGCAAGAGCCTCAGTGAAGTCCAAAGGCCTGCTCTTGGATTTAGCCAGTGGAGGCTGGTGGCTGTGGTGTCAGTGGGTCTGTGAATCCACTCTGGATTTCAGCCAGAACTATTTATTTTATTTATTAAATTACATTTATATACCGCCCCACAGCCGAAGCTCTCTGGGCGGTTTACAACATTTAAAAATAGTAAACATTAAAAGTATACAATTTAAAAAACACACACACACATAAAAACAGTATAAAAACAACAGTATCCATTTAAAAACAACAATTGTGGGGTCCATTAAAAACAAACTTAACGTTGTTAAATGTTAAGTCAGGACTGTCAAATTGGTGCCTCCAATTTCAGTGGGGCTGTGAATCCACTCTGGATTTCAGTCACAACCAGCCAGAGTATTAAAAGGAGCTGGCCAAGGTGCTGAACCTAGCTTGGGGTTAGGGACCAGCTCCTTGGACAGTTCATTTCAAGTTCCAATTGGTTCTGACTGAAACCCAGAATGAGTTTCAGCCCCACCAAAATTGGAGCTATCAGCTTCCACTGCTCTAAAGGAGCTATCCAAGGTGCTGAACCCTATCCCCACATCAGAGAGCTCCTTTAGAGTTCTGACTGCTTCTGACTGAAACCCAGAGCACATTCACAGTCCCACTGACTTTGGAGCCACCAGCATCCAGTGGATTTATCCAAGATTTGTACAGGCAAACACAAACACACCCAGCGGTGAATGTTCAGTATCAATATTACCTTCATTCATCCCCGGTAAGTAACCAGTGTTACACCCTTAAAAAAAAAGTTGGGCATAACTCTTTGGCCTGATAGTAACTTTAGCCAATAACCATCACTTGCTCTCATCCAAGAACTAGATTCATGCCTGCCTCTATGTTACAAGGCTCCTCCAAGCCCCACTCAAGTAGCTGGATGACTCTTTGGGGTGAACGGAGGTTCACATCTAAAACCAGTGGTTGCACATGACTAGCTGCCTGTGAGTAGATCTGGATTGGGTCAGCATGTAAAACCCTGGAAGCAACCGGCAATAGTCTTTAAAAATAATTGTGGAGGTTTGAGTGTAGAAAGCAGCTCTTCTGTGGCCAGAAAGGGTTCTGGAATTGAGCAGAATCAAATATTCACTGTGAATAACATAATTTGTTCTGCATCTAACAATGAGAATGTTTTTCATTATCCCGCATTGTTGTTCGATGGTTACAATTTAGATTAATTAAAGGAGCACTGTTTTGTGTTTTGTTCTTTTTTTTAATGCACAAATTAGAAGAGTCCGTAGATTTACATATCCCTCATGAATATTCATGTGTTCATTCGCCCCCCTAAAAAACATCTTTAAAAATTAACCAGTTTGAGTGGGGTTTTGCGATGTAGGTAATTAGGCATGCTGATAGGGTAATTTCTGACCTTTAAGAGGGATCGTTGTGAGGTGTTCACCATTGCAGAACAGTTGCATTAAGTACCTTTCAAACTGGAAAAAGGAAGAAGGAAACACATGCCTGCCTCTTACCAGAAAGATGACCTTTCACCCTTAAAGCACTTCGCATATTTTTATTCTTGGAGAAGCTAAACAGCTCACGGGTGGATCTGTTATGTAGATGTGAAGATGCAAAGGACTATTTGATTTGTATAAGGTTCTAGTAAAAGAAACAAAGAAAAACCTGCCCCATATGATCATCCTCCATGCTGTCTGAGGATGATGGAGTTTGTTTGTTTGTTTGTTTGTTTGTTTGTTTGTTTATTACATTTATATACCACCCCATAGCAGAAGCTCTCTGGGCGGTTTACAACTCTCTGGAGTTGTGACCCAACATGTATGGAGGTTAGAGAAGGATGCGTTATGGACTCTCCTTTCCACAAAACTTTTCCAATATGTTTTTATTTTTGTGTTATACCAGGGGTATGTCAGTGTGTTCGCTCTAAACAAAAAGGATTTTACAGACCTGAATGGTAAGGGTTAACCAAACTCCTGAAATGAAGGGAAGTTGCTGGTCAGGCTGAAAACCCTGTGTATATATTCTGTAGGTAATGTTCATGTTGTGGTTGGGTAGTTGATGTAGTCGGTGGTGGTGGATGGTTGTTAGAAATTATACTTGTGAGTAATTGGACCAGCAGACTCTGTGTCTTTCTTTGGACTGGAAGAAGGGAAGCACGTACTCTGACAGGGTATGCATCTGCATCTATTTCCTAAGGAATGAAAAGCACTGGACCAAATGGGACCCATATGGGGATTCTCATTTGTTGCCATTATTGCCATGAATAACAAATGAGTGACGGATGGGTTCATTTCCTTAATCCCAATCATTTTCTTAATCCCAACCATCCCTCATATGGGATGGGGATGGGGGTTCCTTACGTTTCTGCAGTGGCAACAGCTGCTTTTGCTTTCCCAGAATGCTCTAGATGTTGTATTGTTCTGGGGGCGTTTCAAGGGAAATGGCTGCTGCTCAGGGATGCCTTTTTATTGGTAGCTGCTGCCTGGGGCATTCTGGGAAAGTAAACTGTCAGCCCACAGGAGGTGTCCACTGAGATCAGCTCTGCTGCTGCCACTATCACAACAGCAAAGGAAAAGAAAAGATGAAAAGAAAAGAAAGATAACGGCAGCATCAAAAGCAACAAAACCCAATTGAAAGGAATGAGATGTTAACAAATGAAGGTTTTAATAAAGAAAATAAATAGAGTAACTAAAAAGGAATTCTTGCACACTCCTGTATGACATCTAATCATGGTTTTCAAACTGTATTTTCAAACTTAGAGGCTTATCAAACATTCTTCAATCAGAAGAAACATCATAACAAAACAAGCTCCCCTGAAAGGCAGCCTGTCCACTTTTATTAATCTTCCCAGCAATTTGTAGCCATGAGCAAGTGTTTATGTGCGTTTCTGGGTGCACTTACAGCTTATGTGGGGCAAGTATTATTATTATTATTATTATTATTATTATTATTATTATTATTATTATTTCTTACCCACCTCTCCCTTTGGATCGAGGCGGGAAACAACATTAGTACAGGAATCAACACATCTTTAAAAAAAAAACCTCTTTATTATACAATGTCTGGGTAGGCCTGCCGGAAAAGGCTAGTCTTCAAAGCTGCCTTAAAATCACAAAGAGAGTTAATTTTACGAATCTCCTCCGGCAGGCCATTCCACAATCCAAGGGTGACAGAAGAAAAGGTCCTCTGGGAAACTGATGTCAGCCTAGTTTTGGCTGACTGAAGTAAGTTCCCCCCAGAGGACCTGAGTGTGTGGGGCGGACTGTATGGGAGAAGGCGATCTTGCAGGTAACCTGGACCCAAACCATTTAGGGCTTTAAAGGTAATGACCAACACTTTGTACTTTGCCCAGAAACTAATTGGAAGACAGTGGAGTGATTTTAATGTTCGGGCAATATGCTCACCCCTATCTGTACTGGTGACCAACCTGGCTGCCATATTTTGAACTACCATATTTCTTCAGTTCTAAGATGCACTTTTTTCCCCATATAAACATCTCTAAAAATGGGGTGCGTCTTAGAATCGCGGGTGTGTCTTAGGGTGTTTTTTTTTCTGTTGGTGGTACTGAAATTAGTGTGCGTCTTACAATCGATGGCGTCTTACAATCGAAGAAATATGGTAGTTGAAGTTTCCAAGCTAGGTACAATGGTAGCCCTTTGTACAGCTCATTGCAGAAGTCAAGCCTTGAGGTTACCAGCTTGTGCACTACTGTCTTTAGGTCTTCCAACTTTAGAAAAGGTTGCAACTGGCACAGCAGCTGAAGCTGATAGAAGGCACTCCTGGCCGTCACATCTATCTGGGCTGTCATTTGGAGTGACATATCCAGGAGCACCCCCAAACTGCGAACACAGTCTTTCAGGGGGAGTGTAGTCCCCATCCAGAACTGGTTGACACACCTCCAAACCTAGGTCAGAGCCCTTGACAGCAAGCACCTCTATTTTGTCTGGATTCAACTTCAGTTTGTTTTTCCTCATCCAGCCCATTATCGCCTCCAAGCATTCATTCAGAAGAGACACACTATCCTTAGCTGATGCTGTTATTGAAGGCATAGAGAAATATATTTGGGAGTCATCAGCATACTGATTGCAACCCGCCCCATGCCTCTGGATGATCTCTCCCAGCGGTTTCATGTAGATGTTAAACAGCATTGGGGATAGGATGGCACCTTGTGGTATGCCATACAATAGCTCTTTTTTATAGACCTGGCCAGTCCCTCATGTTCAAGGGCACTGGATGCATACTCTTGAACATGACCCAGAATTTTCTGCAACGTGCGTGGGATCTGTGTCAGGCATTCAGGGCCACTCATTGGAGGCTAGTGGCTCCAATTTCGGTGGGGCTGTGAATCCATTCTCTGTTTCAATCAGAACCAACCAGAACTGGTTTTGTGCACATTTGGGCTGCAATTTGTGCAAACTATGCAAATTTGTGCAAATTCCAAAAGCAATTTATGCAAATTTCATTTAAAAATAAAAGATAATCCTTGGATTTTGGGATAAAACTGTGGCTCCACTCAAAAATGCAAACTGAGTCAGGGCGCTACATAAATCTGGCAACCCCCCAAACTCACTGGATTTCCCAGTGAGACACATCCCTACCAGAGAATATAGCAAACTCTTTCAAAGATCAGAAGTGCCACAGTCCAAATAGTTTCTCAGCATCCTAGGGCGCAATCCTATACATGCATAGGATTTCACTCTTAATATTAAGACATGCAATGCAATCCTATGCTTGCTTACTCAGAAGCAAGTCCTGTTGATTTCAGTATGACTTACCTCCCGGTAGAGCCTCGTGTGGCGCAGAGTAGTAAAGCAGCAGTTTCTGCAGCCGAAACTCTCCCCACGGCCTGAGTTTGATCCCAGCAGAAGCTGGTTCTCAGGCAGCTGGCTCGGGTCGACTCAGCCTTCCATCCTCCCTAGGTCAGTAAAATGAGTACCCAGTTAGCTGGGGGAAAGGTAATAATGGCCGGGGAAGGCAACGGCAAACCACCCCGCTATAAGGCCTGCCAAGAAAACGTCAGCGAAAGCTGGCGTCCCTCCAAGAGTCAGTAATGACTCAGTGCTTGCATGAGAGGTTCCTTTCCTCCTACCTCCCGGTAAGTGTGCATGTAGGATTGCAGCCTAAATTCCATTTAAGCGAATTACTTGAAATGTTCATGCATAACTCATAAATAATAATAAAAAAAATCCTGCTGGGTTTTTTAATCAAGCTGAATATTAGCAATATGAATGCTGCAATCCTCCGCCTAATGCCCAAAACAGAGGAAACAATTTCATTCAACTAACGCATATTTCATGAATCCCTACTAGTTCATCTCACCCAGATCATCAGAAGATCATATTTATGAAGCTGCCTTATGCGGAGTTGGACCATTAAAATATAATAACATACAATAAAAGAGCAATAAAATATAAAGTGAAAAACAAAAACAGTAGCTTTGAGAATTTCTCTCAAACCTTGTTTGACAGGAGCTATTTCTTCAACTGCTAACATATCTTCAAGACAGACATACAGTATACTCATATTGACTGGAAGATAAATTTACATTCTCTATAGACTATGAATTGGATATAGCCTGTGTTTCTAGCTGGAAAGATTTCTGATTGGCCTACTTCCAGTCCTGGAGCCTTGAAAAGGCTGCAGCAGTTAGAGATGGAGACATGGAGCATATTTCTTGGAGACTATGCAGATGGACCGGAGAATGTGCATATTGGGTCCTGGAGATTACCAGGATAATGTACAAAATGCAATTCAGATATGAACATTCCCCAACGAATGCATACCGCCCAGAACATGGATGTAACTCTGTTGAGATGTGCACATTCCCCAAGGCCTGTTGGAGAGTATGTATATTGACCAGGAAATGTGCACAATTCCTTCTTCATGGGAAGATTATGTGCATGATCTCCAAGACGTGTGGTAAATGTGCTCACCATCTGGTTGTTATTCACATTAGCCATTCAACTCACATCATCCCTAATCAGGAACTGCTGTATCCTGGATGTAATCCTACAGATATCCATTTGGTGGCGACATGGAGACGGCTCTTCTCTGCCCTGGCCAATGCCCTCTAGAATGATCTCCCCTCTGAGGTATGCCAGGCCTCAACACTGTTGTTTTTAGGTGTTTATTGAAAATGTACCTGATTATTTTGGCTTTCCCCCCAAGCTATGAGCTATCTTCGTAACAACCTCATGATACGTGTTTGTATGTGTGGAGGTGTTTATCCTTTTGTAAACCACTTTGCTTCAAATGAAAAGTGGTATATAAATACTGGCAATGATGGTGGTGGTGGTGGAGATCATAGAATAGTAGAGTTGGAAGGGGGCTACAAGGCCATCAAACCCAACCCCCTGCTCAATGCAGGCATCCACATCAAAGCACACCTGACAGATGTCTGTCCAGCTGCATCTTAAATTCTTGCTGGCTGGGATATACTTGAATATACTTGGAATTGTAGGGCTTTTTCTGTCTAAACATGCATAGGATTACAGCCTGAATCAAATAAATAAATAGTTTAAAATGTAGGGTGTCTGCAGCCCATTTGGATCTGGTCACCCTAGAAAGAAAAAGTGGGGGAAGGGGCATATATGTTCTTCTAAAAATATAATTGTTCTTTTAAAAATGTGATTTTTATATGGTAGGGTTTTTTCCCCCCTTCTATTCTATTTGTTGTTTACTGCTCTGAAATCTTTTGCACGGGGAGCGGTATGCAAATACTTCAAATAAATAAATAAATTTGGAGGTGGGGAGTGGAAATTAGTCTATTAAAGATGGATCCCAGACCTGAAAAGGTTGAAGTCTAGAGCCATATAGACCTAAAAGGATGGGATAGATGCTCTATCAGCGATTAGCTATATGAAAAGGGGAAAGCTGAGAGGAAAGTCCCCCCCCTCCACTTCTTTATGGTGAGATTAGCTGAAAAGGTCAGAAGGCACATTATCAAGTATCATTCTAATGATGTATCAGTGCATGGATTTCATCAAAGTAATCTCACAATAATAAGAAATAAGACAAGATTCATGCATGTCAGGTCAGCCGAAAGCTGCACTCGCAGATAAAAAGACAGGATGTTTTGAACTACACACTAGAGCTTTTAAAAAAACCATCCATTTTTAATAATTCCAACCCTTAAAATAAAAATCAGCTAAGCTCTTCTACTTCTTAAACCACAGGTGTAACTGATTAGGTTATTCTATGTTTGTCCACAACTGATGTAGATGAAGTTGAGTTCTTTAGAGTCATCGTGGGTGATGATCGAGAGACCTACAGGTATGTCATGGCCTTTTGTTTTAGCTTACATACATTAATATAACTTTATTTTGTTTGGTTTATTTTTTTAAAAAAATACCTTCATTTTAAAAGGAGAGTAAAAGCCAGGACTGGTGAAAAGAGTAGGCACAATCCACTAGCAAGACCACCTGGAGTAGCTCCTCCTTTTCACCACTACAACATGGTTGTTCATCTGCCTCTTGCTCTAGACCTGACAACGGTAGTGGTGAGGAGAAGCAGTAGATGCCTCTGCCTACTTCACTATCTCTCTGCCTGTCAAACAAGCAAGCGGTAGCAAGTATAAGGCAGAGGAGGAGCTTGTCAAACAAGCAAGGGGTAGCAATTAGGAGGCAGAGGAAGAGCTTGTCAAACAAGCAAACGGTAGCAATTAGGAGGCAGAGGAGGAGCTTGTCAAGTGAGCAAGGGGTAGCAATTAGGAGGCAGAGGAGGAGCTTGTCAAGTGAGCAAGGGGTAGCAATTAGGAGGCAGAGGAGGAGCTTGTCAAACAAGCAAGAGGTAGCAATTAGGAGGCAGAGGAGGAGCTTGTCAAGTGAGCAAGGGGAAGTAATTAGGAGGCAGAGGAGGAGCTTATCAAACAAGCAAGAGGTAGCAATTAGGAGGCAGAGGAGGAGCTTGTCAAGTAAGCAAGGGATAGCAATTGGGAGGCAGAGGAGGAGCTTGTCAAACAAGCAAGCAGTAGCAATTAGGAGGCAGAGGAGGAGCTTGTCAAGTAAGCAAGGGGTAGCAATTAGGAGGCAGAGGAGGAGCTTGTCAAGTAAGCAAGGGGTAGCAATTAGGAGGCAGAGGAGGAGCTTGTCAAGTAAGCAAGGGGTAGCAATTAGGAGGCAGAGGAGGAGCTTGTCAATTAAGCAAGGGGTAGCAATTAGGCAGAGGAGGAGCTTGTCAAGTGAGCAAGGGGAAGTAATTAGGAGGCAGAGGAGGAGCTTGTCAAGTAAGCAAGGGGAAGTAATTAGGAGGCAGAGGAGGAGCTTGTCAAGTGAGCAAGGGGAAGTAATTAGGAGGCAGAAGAGGAGTTTATCAAACAAGCAAGGGGTAGCAATTAGGAGGCAGAGGAGGAGCTTGTCAAGTAAGCAAGGGATAGCAATTGGGAGGCAGAGGTGGAGCTTGTCAAGTAAGCAAGGGATAGCAATTAGGAGGCAGAGGAGGAGCTTGTCAATTAAGCAAGGGGTAGCAATTAGGCAGAGGAGGAGCTTGTCAAGTAAGCAAGGGGTAGCAATTAGGAGGCAGAGGAGGAGCTTGTCAAACAAGGGGTAGCAATTAGGAGACAGAGGAGCAGCTTGTCAAGTAAGCAAGTGGTAATTTTGCACCCTTTCATCTCCCCTCATGCTCAATTCCATGTTCAAATGTTGACTGGACAGGCAGTTGAATTTTACTTCAACTGTGGTGACAGGATAATGTCTTCTGCTGCGCCTTAGGGAAGCAGCTAGCATATGCGTTGCAGGGAAGGCCAAATGGTACACACAGCTCTGTCTTCTAACACCTCGTCATCAGTCCCACCCCCAACACCTGCCGCCTGAGGCACTTGCCTCACACTGCCTCATGGTAGGGCCAGCCCTAGCTTTAGTCGAGTAGATATTAGGCTTTTACCTGACACAGATATAATTCTCATTTGCTTAGTAAGACATAATACAATAAAATCACTTTAAGCATATTAGACTACCCACACTTACGTTTTGGCTATGTTTCAATGCTTCCGTGTCCCCTGAAGGCCTTATCAACACAACGTTTCTGGCTAAAGGCTGAAAGCAGCTTGTATGTATGGGGGTAATATGGAAGTGGAAAACAGCATAAAAGAAAGAGTTAAGGTGTCGCCTTTTCCTGCACTTGTTTCCTGTTGGAGATTGGAGCCTTAGTAGCTACACAGGGTTGGTCGTGGTGGGGCTTCATACTGATTGGGGCTTCATTTGTGCATGGCTACCACTCTGGAATGTGTTAATGATACTTTCAATTCATGAACAATAACATCAACACTATTGTTGTTGTAAAAAACTCTTCCAATGTGGAATGCTTCAGGATGCGCTACCCAATTCTATACCAGTTTAGGATCCTTCACACGCTAGCTTACTTTTACTGGAGACAATGCCACACACAGAGTGGAAGGGAGCAAAGAGCATGGACTTGATAGATGGTTCTACGTGACTCAGGCAAGTGAGCCAAGGCGCCAAGGATGGGGGAGGCCAAAGATGTATAACAACATGTACTGCCCTTCCTTTCTCATTCCATATAGTTAGATCTTAAATCTGTGACATTTAAATTTGAATTTAATCCAAATTCAACACAGGGCATTGTTCAACTTAAAAATAAATAAATCTTAACTTAAAAATAAATACATTTCTTGGGCCAGCCCTCTATGGATTATACTTCTTAAAAAAATATTTAAAAATAAAATAAAAGCTGAACACGTAGGAAAGTGGAGTTGAATATCTCTGAGGAAGCCAGACCATTCTGGGCTCGCCTGTGGAATCCTAGCTCAATGCAGAGAGCACATCCTTGAGGTACACAAAAGTATTGGAAAGTGTAAAACTAACAGAGAGGAAATGGGGAAGTTGTCCTTTTTTTCCCTGCTCAGGCCTCCTGTTTGAGATTCCAGCTTAGACGGCTGTTTTAGGTTAAAAAAGAAAAGAAAAAGAAAATGTTGGAGAGGGATAAAAAAAAGCTACACATGATTAATGTCATGTGTAGCCTGAACCTGAGAATCAATGTTTAGCAGGAGAGGTAAGAGAGGTGTTCCAGCAGGACCCGGCACCCAGCCTAGCTGAAGAATGCATTTCAAGTTCTTTGCTCTTCTTACGGGTGTTGCTTTCTGATTTCATTTTATTACTGTGGGGTATTCAGCTTTTATCTTGGTTTGCTTCAAAAGGGTCACTCAGGAAAGTGAATAAAAAACTTCCTTTGGATTTTTATTCTATTTTATTTTATTGCCGTCTTCCTTATTCTCTAAAGCGAGTGCACATGATAAGATTACATTTAACTGTTTACAGAGCTCTTTTGTTCATTGGGCTCACAGCAGATGGAGAGAAAAGGGAGTTTTTGCCAGACAAACAAAAAAAATCTTTTCAAATGTGGCCACAGCTTGAGGGAGCGGGTGGGAATCCATTGGATATATTTTCTTTTATTTCTTTGACAATCACTGGTTCTACTATGAGGGTTGCATCAACTCTCTCTCTCTCTCTCTCTCTCTCTCTCTCTCTCACACACACACACACACACACACACACACCAGGCCTAATCTACACCAAGCAGGATATAGCACTATGAAAGTGGTATATGGTCTGTGTCAATGGGCCCCAACAGTTGTCAGTGCATTTCAATACTGCTATAAAGCAGTCGTGTGGCTCCTGCCTTTTATATACCGCTTTTATACCACTTTCATAGTGCAATATTCTGCTTGGTATAGATTAGGCCACACACACACACCCTTGTTTACCTGACTTTGATGACCATTGCTGCCACATCTCCAGATTTAACATGTTCCTCCAGCTATAACCATAAGGGTTCAGCAAAGAGAATGCTGGGCCGGATCTACACTATTGCTTTAAAGCACTTTATAACAGTTTTATAGCGCTTTAAAGCAGTTAAAGCGCTTTATAACTGTTATAGAGCGCTTTAAAGCAGTAGTGTAGATCCGGCCCAGGCTCAGTGGTTTTTCGCTGGTGTCCAGTAACCCATAATTGGGTTCTATCCTTATTGAGTTGAATCATACAAGCAGTATCAGCAACATTTGATTCAATTTGTGTTTTGCATGAATTCTTTTCTTTTTTTAAAAAAAGTAACTGTTAGCTGAAGATTTTGTACCTTTTTCAAACAAATACAAAACATCTCTCCACCCCTTCCCACCCGTTCCCATCATCCCAAGACCTCTCCTTTAGAGCTCCTTCCGGTGAGGGAGGGTCATCTAAGGAGGGGCTCTACCAGTGTAGCAGTGGAGGCTGGTGACTCCGATTTCGCTATAAATCCTTCCTGGGTTTCAGGGAGAACCAGCCAGAGTTCTAAAGGATCTGTCCAAAGGGCTGGATATATTTTAGAGGGATAGTGTTCAGCACTTTGGATAGCTCCTTTAGAGTTCTGGCTGGTTCTGAATGAAACCCAGGATGGATTCACAGCCCCACCAAAATCAGAACCATTGTTACGTGTGTAGAGACCTGCTTGACATGCTCTGAACTTGTGGATGGCAGTGATGATGTCTGTCAGATAGGTCAGGATCAGAAGCTGGATTGGATCAGGTGGCCCTTGCTCCGGATATTCTTTGAATGTGTGTGTGTTTCTGTGTGAGAGAGAGATCTGAAACCTCCCTAGTGTTCCCTGTTCCTGGGATCTATGCTATGTCATCTGGGGTCTACAAATCTAACATTTACTCATATATTTTCTGGAGCCGGGACAATTGGCTCCTGCCAACCAGTTAGGATTGACTCTTGCTGTCCCTGAGCTCTCAGTGCCCCCTGGTTATTACGGTATTTGTCTCTCCCTCCTGTTGTTAGTCAGATGCTGCACTCAGTTTGCTCGTTCTATATGTGCAGAAGAAAAGTGGTTGAGTGTGGATTGTTGTTGAACCATGGGTTGTTTGTCAAACTGTGGGTTAGTGTGTTGTCTGAACCCAGGACATTTTCCACAGGGTGACTTGTTAACCAGGCCGTGTGGCTTATTTTTCTCGAACCAGACACTTTGAGAACCCATGGTTTGTTGTTGGGTTGTTCAGGGTAGTTAGCAAGTCACAGTGTATGGTTAACAAGGCACCTGTGGAAAGTGCCTCTGTATTAAGACAACCCACAAACCCCACAGTTCAACAACAATCCACAGTCAGTGGTTCAGTGTGGGTTAACATGTCGTGTGAACAGCCCCGTTGTAAGACATTAGAATGGCAGCTTTCAGACCCAGCTGATTGGAGCACCAGATTATTATTATTATTTTAAAAAGGGGGCCCAAAGCAGGGGTGTGAGGCCATGGTAGCCAACCAATGGTAAATAAATAAATAAATAATAAAATGTGCAAATGCTAGGCCTGAACACCATTTGAAAACCCCTAGTGTATACATGGCTACCAGTAAAGTCTCACAAATCCTATTCAGAAATAAGTCCCATTGAATTCAATGGGACTTATTCCGAAGTAAGTGGGTATAGGATTATAGCCTAAATACTACAGAACAAATTAGTACTGTGATCAGAGCTACAGTGCTTTTTTTAATGTTAAAAATAAAAAGTATCATATATATCCTTCCAAATATAATAAATGTTGCTTGGTGATAATTAGATATTTTAAGGCTGGTGAGAAAGAACTATTAATATTTAACCTTATAACTCTATACTAAAATAGAAGATAAAAACATAATCCAGTTTTATTGTCATGTACTTCAATAAAGATTTCTAAAGAAAATGTAATAAAAGTGTTCAAGTAAATGTCTCCCAGTAATCCCCACAGACCCTTCCAATGATCAGACTCGATTGTTCTCCAAGTGTAAGTAATATCTGGTAAACAGAATTACAACTTCATTCGTTGCTGTTGCATAATCGTGTCCTCTGCCACCAATCCAATGTATTTCCTCTAAAAAGACATAAATACAGTTGAGAGAGAACCTCTCCCTGCAATATTTGTAGCTGACAATAACAGAATCATAGACCAATATGTACCACAGGCACTTTTCGAAAATAAATCCCAGACCCTACAGATGTTATCATATCGAATTTATAAAAAAAGCAACGTGCTCAACATACATGTCGAATGCTTTGCACTCTGCTCTTAAACGCTTGGGGGGGGGGTCATGTGGCAGCCAAGTTGGAGATACACAGGCCGTGCGGGCAAGATGTCACAGCTGCTGGTGATCTGCTAGCACAGCTACCTATCCATACATCTTAAATTCTATTTATTTAGTTTTATGTATTACATTTATATACCGCCCCATAGCCGAAGCTCTCTGGGCAGTCTACAAAAGTTAAAAGCAATGAACATTTTAAAGAAGTATACAAATTTTAAAAGCATAAAAACAACAGTATCCATTTAAAACAACAGTTCCAGGGTCTGTTAAAAACAAACAAACTCAGCATATGTTGTTAAATGCTGTTAAATGCCTGGGAGAAGAGAAAAGTCTTGACCTGGCGCCGAAAAGATAACAATGTTGGCGCCAGACGAGCCTTGTCCGGGAGATCATTCCATAACTGGGGGGCCACCACTGAAAAGGCCCTCTCCCTCTCCCTCTCCCTATCTCTAGGTGGAAGCCTACGATAGTTTTGTGCTATCTGAAACACAGGAGGCCTGAAGTCAGGATTAGAAGTTAGGAACCCAAGGCAATGCCAGTGACAGGTTTTGCAGGCCCATGGGCGAGACACCCTCGATGGGTCAATGCCCTCCTACCTTCTCGTTGCCATTGCCCACAGCTGCTATTGCTCCTCATCCTCTTCCTCATCATTGCTACTTTTTTCTTGACTTTCATGCAGAGAACTAGTCAACAAGTAGGCTGTGGCATCTGGAGGCCCTATTGATGCCAACATTGATTTCATTTCGACGCCAAGTAAAATCATGGCTTTTTAACAAAGCCTTTGATGGTTAAACTCACTGGCACATTGTTTTAACTGTTTTAGCTGTTTTTACTGCTTTTAAATTATATATTGTTTTAACTTGGATCATGGTTTAATTTGTTTTTAACTGTGCATATTTATTGTTTTATACTGTACGTTTTTATCTGTACGCTGCTCTGAGATCTTAATGATATAGGGCAGGATTTATTTATTGTATTTATTTATTTATTTATTACATTTTTATACCGCCCAATAGCCGAAGCTCTCTGGGCGGTTCACAAAAATTAAAACCATCATAAAACAACCAACAAGTTAAAAAACACATTTATAAATAAAAAACACATTTATAAATAAATTTATTTATAAATAAATAAATAAATCTGCTGCTGCTCCTTGTCACTGGTCAGGACTGAGAGGCAGGTGAACAAGCCGGCTGCAAGTAGGTAAAGAGGGAGAGCAAGTCTCTAGGGTTCCTGTTATTTATTTATTTATTTATTTATTTATTTAAACATTTGCATCCTGCCATACATCTCTGGGATCTCAGGGTGGCGTACCAATAAAATCAGAACAATGTAAACAATAAATAATACACACAAATTATACACTGTGCACAAATATACTGTAATCAAAGGGAGACAGATGCGCACTTTTCAAAGAGGCACACAATTGATGCATACATTTGGGGGAAAATATGCAGGGATATATGCGTGGATGTTCATGCAAAAAGACATAAACAAAGCTCGCAATTGGATATGGACTCGAGAAGGAATGAACTTTGAGAGGGAATTTGGAGAAATTCGGTGAGCTCAGGGTTTGGTGATTCACACGTCCCCCTGGCCCAGAGTCCATGGAAGTTTACAAGGCCAGGCTTTCGCCCCATATCCTAGTGGTCCCAGTTCAATTCCCCTAAGGGTCTCCAGTGGACTCAAGGCCAACCACTGACCTTCACAGTGGCTGGATCTGGCCGTGACAAAGAACTGAACGCAATTCATGTCTGAAAGCAGCGCACGTCTTCACTGAGAGAGCACTTCAGTATAGATAAAATGTGTGAAGCTATAAAGCCAAATGAAGCAAGGATTACTGTAGAATTGAGATGCCCCCTCAGACAACTGAAGTCTGTCTGACTTTGTTTTACTGCTCAGCTCCAGAATATGTGCAGTAAAACCAAGAGCGTTTTATAATTGTGTACGCTTTGCAGACCGCAAATAGGCTGTGATTTATTAGCTAATTTGGGATACAAGTGACCATAGCTAATTTAAGTAATAGGTATCAAAGGACTGTGTAGAATCCATGAACACATCAACATTTTCTTTGTTGTTATTATATCCACTCTGTAACCTAATTAGCAGTTAACACTCTTGTTATCCTAACCAGTCAATGATATTAGGAAATGAAAGCGTCTGGTGCAGCGTGCCCTCTGAATTTCCATGACTGGTACATCTTACAATGCAATAGGCAAAATATTGCTATTATTTGCATTGTTACGTGCGGGCACTCCCACTTCCAATGCAGGAGGCACTTCAGGGGATCCAGCAGTTACTCAGAATTTACTTTCTTAAAGGACAGTCACCAGAGACATGACATTTCTATAATATAAGGTTATATGCACATAAATACAGGCTGAGGATGAGATGAGGTTCACCATATTAGCACTCCAACAGAATTTTGTTCCCCGTTGGATGTCTAGGGGAACCCAGGGAGCTATCAGATTTCCTACAGAAAGCAAGGTCACCTCTCTCCTCCTTTTCAGCCCCGGGTTCCAGCAGAGACTTCCTTCTACATATATAGACCACATATGCCCTGTCTAGTGGAGGGAAGAAAGATGAGTCACCTCTGCCCATCACCTATGCTTTCTTGGCCATCCTAGCTCCTACTGAAGCACCTCATTAGAAAGAGGACTGCTAGAGATGGCATAGGCTCTGCTGATCTCTCACTGGCTCAGCCCCCTGGACACTGGTCTACAGATCTCCATGCTTATCCAACTTAGTGCGCACCAAGCCGGGCAAGCACGGGATCCCCAATCCCTCACCAAGCTGCCATTTTGTGTAAAACTGGCAGCTTGGCTTTTTTTGTAAATAACCATTTGTGCAAATGGTCACCCGAAAGGATGCATTTACACAAAAGTAAAGGCTTAAATGGTGTACATATGATCTTGCTGCATGTGGCGAACAGGGTCGGCCAGCTGGTAGGGGTCCAGCAAATGGTGCATGATCCAGACTGGGGTATCTTCTGCCATCCCTTAGGGTTGTGGTCAATGTGACATACAGAGCTTGCTTTGGCTGGGCAAAGTTGTGAGCATCTGTTTAATTTTGGGGATACAGGCTAGCACAGGGGTTCTCATCACGGCACCTGGGACATGATAAATGCAGGGACCGCCAATGCTGCCCAGAAAAGTCTTCACTCCCTACCCCTCTCAACAACAACAAAATATCTAATATATAGTTTTAAAAAATAGGGTGCCAGTTTCTCCTTCCTGTTCCTGAGCCTCCTGCTGATCCACTGTTCAGTGGGCAGGAAGTGAAAGCAAGGGAAAGGGGTGGAGGGGAGAGAAATGGGGAGGCTAGAGGCTGGGAGTGGAGAGAAACTGCAAGGTGAAGGGTGAACTGGAGAGAAAGTGCAAGGCTAGGCACTAGGAAGGGTGAGAAAGAAGGAGGCAAGGGCTGGGGAAGGGAGAGCAATAGTGAGGCTAGAGGTTGGGAGTGGAGAGGGGGGGAGAGAGAGGGAGTGAGGGAGGGAGATGAGGAGAAAGGTCTTTGGAGACGGAAGAAAATTGGGCTGGCCAGAAAGCAACTCTTTCCATTTCCCCCTCCCTCTAGCCTAAGTCCTTCTTTCTCCCCCACTAGCTCTTGATTGGCCAGGCACCATGGCAGCCATTTTGTGATGACTCACATCCTCCATGGGAGCCATTCCATGGTGGTGCCCAGCTTCCCAAATTCCCTAATGTGCCCATGAATCCAAAAAGGTTGAGGATCCATGGGCTAGCAGGATAGCCGTAGAGCCCAGTCCTATTCATATTTACTCAGATATACGTCCCACTGAGTTCAATGGCACTTGCATGTAAGCATGCCTTGGGTTGCAGCAGCCTCATTATGCAATCCACGAATAGCCTTCAGTGAAGGCGATTTCAAAGTGTAATGAAATATCTATAAATCATCTATATGAACTTCAATCTACACAGCTCAATCTTATTGTCTCATTTCGCCTAATGTTCCTGCCCGTCAGAAGCGCCAGCAACTCCCAACTTTGTGCTGTATTTATACATGGCCTTCCATAGCTGCTTTTTTCATGCCTCTCCTGCAGTAAGTCGCTTATTCATCTCCAGGGGATCACTCTCCCTATATCCTATTTGCCAGTCTGCCATGCTTTTCAGTGTCTCCTGGTCCCTCTGGCAATTTAGATGTCTAGCCAGAAATATGCTTAATATTCAATGCTATTATGAAGTCAACCTGCTTTATGTCAGTTCCAGGAAGAAACACAATCCTTGCCAAGAAGACCCGGAGAGTATAGGATGTGTTAGGTTGTTCGTTCATATATGATCTACATCAACAGGGAAGAGGGGTACTTCAAAAAGGGTGCTTCGTGGCGGTACTTTAAATGTACTTCAGTACAGTCCTTTATGACAGCTGGAATCATAGAACATCATTTCTGAGATGCATTACATTATCCATCAGATGCCAAGGAAATTTTCTATTTATATTCTCCAGTTGGACTGTTGGAGTTTCCTTTTGGGATTGTGTTCTCTCATTATTATTGGATTTTATGACAATATTTTTAGAATATCAGTGTGACAGCATTGCCCTTTGAAGCATATGTGTATTATTTTCCCTACTTTTTCACAGTGTATTGTTGTTTGCTCAGCTTTATTATTTTTCTAGATGAGTACCTTTCAACCTTCTCAGATGATGTATCCACCTTTAACCCTAAACTACAATATGGGGACACATTTTAATGTTTTCACTGTAGCCTAGTTTATATTATCATTGGAACCATGGTTAAGAAAAGATAATCACAAATAAACCAGTATCAACCTCAGGCTTATACAATCCCCTCCTTTCCTCCTACGTGCTCAAGGGGAGGGAAGAAAAAGCTTCTGCATTCATTTTAGAACAAACCGCAGTTCCTTGCTACGTATAAACATTACTGTGGTTTGTTCTGACCACAGTGAAAACAAACCAGGATTAAACTATGATGAGAACAAACCACAATGCTACAAGTTTGTACATAACAAGGAACTGTGCTTTGTTATGAAGTGAAAGCCAAATCTTTCTCCTCCATATCTTTCTCAGCCCCTCTAACCGTGCTCAGTCAACCAAACTCAATGTATGGGAAGGGTTAGAATGTTATTGTGCCAACTAGCTCCACCCCTTCATTCGTATGTTTTTCTGCCCCTCTGCCCAAGTCTATGTGAATACAAGCTGTATGCATGTAGCTTTGCTTGATATTATCAATATCCTGCAAAAAATACGCAATTCATTTCACATGGAGAGCTCCAGCTATATATGTGCAAACATATAGACATTGTGCAGAAGAGTTCAGCACACATATGGGGTAGTGTCCAATTTAGTCCTACATAGAGTAAACCCCTTGAAATGAATGGGACATGACTAACTTAAGTTCCATTCATTTCAATGGGCCTACGAACACAACAGGATTGCCTTCAGCTCTTGAGAGAATTTGTGCCAAATATTTAACACCATCGCGTCAATACCTATACCATATGCCGCAAGCCGTGGAATTGATAATTAAAAAGTAATTGCAACTTTCTATTATGTTTTCCTCCACAGCAATTGGCTCGAATTTGTTGTTTTACAAGCAAATTGCTCATTAGAAGCAAATGCTGTGTCTCCATAAATGTATGCGCTAGAGAGCCAGGGAGCTTAGTGTGCCAGATTTTGAAATCTGGAATCTATTTAATGTTTGTGGATCATGTTTAAGGGAAAGGGGCTCAAATCGTTGGTAAGATATGCACATGCCCTCTATCTTTTAAATTTTTGTCCAGCTCTAAGATAATTTGGGCTTGAGAGAGAGAGGGGGGGGCAGTGTCAAGCGTTGGCATGGTGGGGCCCCTGCCAGGGGCCCACCACCCCAGCCGGGGACCCATTAACAAGAGCCCTGTGGACTTGCTGCTTCTCTAGACTATGGCAACCTGCTTGTTCACCTGCCTCTCACTCTGGCCCCAGCAATGGAGGTGGTGAGGAGGAGGAGGAGGAGGAGGAGGAGGAGGAGGAGGAGGAGGAGGAACCGATGCCACTCTGTACATGCTTGGGGGTTCTTTGCCTGCCAAGCAAGCAAGCCACAGCTATGATGGGAAAGAGGATGAGGAGCAAGAGCAGCTGGTGACCACGGTGGCACGAAGATCGACTCACTGAAGGAAGGGGCCCATCACGGGGGTCTTGCTGGTATGGTGTGTGTTTGTGTGTGATATGTATAATATCTTATGTGAACCGCCCAGAGAGCTTCGGCTATGGGGCATTATACAAATGCAATAAAATAAATAAATAAATAAATAAATGAGAGGCAGTGTGGGGTACTAGTTATAGTGTTGGACTGAGAGTCGGGAGATCTGGGTTGTAGTTCCCACTTGGCCATGGAAGGTCACTGGGTGACCTTGGAAGCTCACTGGGTAACTATGGACCAATCACAGACTCTCAGCCCAATCTTCCTCACAGGACTGTTGTGAGAATGAAAACTGTGAGTGGGGAGAGGATTATGCATGCCACCTTGGGTTCCTTGGTGGAAAAAAGTTGGGATATAAATGCAATAAATAATAATCAATATAATGACAAGTAACAACCAGACTTAATCATCAGACTCAACACGCTCTTCTCTCAGTTTAAGGGCTGAACAGATGGACAAAGGGCTTCCATTGGCCCTTTCCTCACACATCAGCCAAGGAGACATAGGCGTGAATTTTTTAAAAAAGATGAACATTTATTAAATACTCAATAATAAAGGACATTTTTTATTAATTTATTTATTTATTAAACACTGTAGACATTGATGCTCTACTGTGTGTTCAACATGCCTGACTGTGGGAGGGCATTTGCAGGTGAGGGGAGAATTGAGATGCTTATTGCTTGAGACATTAGGGTGTGCCTGGGCACACCCAACACACCTCTTGCACACACCTATGCAAGGAGTAAGTGACTGCCACCCACTAACTCTCATGACACCACTGTGCCTTACTGGGTTTATGGGTCACCAAGGTCCAGATATGCTGGCACAGAGTTTTTCAAATTTCTTTAGCAAAAAGGCATGGTGACTACTCATATCACCACACAATTGCCTTCAGACAACCATACAATACAATGTTAACATTTGTAAGAAAGACTGACAGTAGCTTTGGATGTCCCACCATAAGCAATTGTAACAAGTTAACCTACTGGAGGAAATTGCTCTTCAGTGAGTTTTACCCCTCCATCCAGCCTGTACTCGAACTGTACACAATAAAAGGTGAAGTATGCTGTTGTGTTTATGGTGGGTTTCTAGTCCTAGATCCTAGCCAGGATTCGAGAAAGTCCTGTTGTGAGCTAATAGTCCATCCTAGTCTTCTACTCCGTTGTTAGGACAGAAAGGCCCACTGGGAAAAAGTCAGTCAGAAGAACTTTGGCTGTATGCCGACATGGGATTGGAGTCAGTAAAATCTTGTGGCATTTGTTTGGCCTTAGAAACATTGAGATTTTGATCTGTATCCTTTCTGAGAGATTCAGTGCAGAGACACTGTACAAAACCACAAATATTTGGTATTTCGTGGCTCAGAATTAATATTACTGAATTAAGTTTCCAAACAACCATTTTTAGTTTCATCTTTCCTTCAGGACTGCTAACTATTTCTGCTCCCAGAATATTCCTTTCTTTGCAAAGTTTTGAAGTTTTTAAATAGCTTCTTTTTTAAAAAAAAGGATTTTAATGTTTAATTGTAAGTCATGGGACAGGGCTATTTGGACTGAAAGGCAACTTGTAAATGGATGGATGGATAGATAAATAAATAGATAGATCGATTTGATGGGGTTATCAGAGGACAGTCCACTATGTGAAGATTTATTTATTTATTGAAGCTTGGGATGTCCATCCCTCGGAAATCATGTTCTTTTGGATACAACTGAATTTCACAGCACGCACAACTTGATCTGCTTTTGCGAGCCGAGTTGCAGGCTTTCCCTCAAATCCCGGGGACTTTTTTGTACATTTTCCCCCTGCAGGTTCTGTAAATTGCATAAATTTCTGAGCAATGTGTACAAACCACAGTGCAAACTGCAGAATCTGCAAAATAGATTCAAAATGTCCAGAAAATCTGCAAACTGGCCCAACTCACTGCAGACTGAGGCAGGGGCTGCGTGGGGAACCAAAACAACGTTGCGGGGAGCAAACCTAGCAAAACTCATTCAACTCCACCCTCTTAACAGGTTTCTCTGACATCCCTTTTTGAAGATCTAACTCTACTTTTAAGGTAACAACCTTTAAGAGGAGAAAACACAACCCTTGAAGATCTCCATTAACAATTTGCACCTGGACAGCAGACTGTGCAAAAACACACATAAGTGTTTCCCACTATGCATGTCTGAAGAAGCTCATTATTTCTAAAACTGCATATCTAAGTATAAATTTGCATATGCACTTTCTATGCAAATCCATGTCCTCTCTTGTCCACTTTTTGGGTTGTTGTTGATGCGTAACTGGCTACTCTATCCTACAAGGGGATTGGAAGAGCAACATTTCAAAGACCTATGGACCTGAGTTCAGCCACCTATGTTGCCTCCAGATGCAATGCTCTTCCTTGTATTACAAAAGACATTTTTCTTTGATATTTTTTTTAACTGTCCGTATGAAGGGGCATTGAGGTTGAATCCATTCCTCCCCTTCAAAGGATGAGTTCTTTGGTGATCCCTTTAGAAATCAAAAGGAAATTGCTGCAACTGATCTCTCCTTTCTACTCCTGAGCCTCAAGCAGAGTCGGCAAATCCCAGCACAATTGGTCTCCTTACAGTTATGTTAACAGCATCCATGACAGAGGAAAGCAAGCAAGAGAGTAAAAAAAGAGAGAGCCAGGGTGATGCTGTGACGCTGTATATGAAAAAAGAAGAAGAAGAAGAAAGATACACCTTTGTGCAGTGTTGTTTCAAAGACAGGTACAAGCAGGAAATTCAAGGGCAAGGCTGGACCAAGTCAGTTACCAAGGCAACAGGCAAGAGCATCAATGGTGGAGGTCCCACCACCATAAAGTAAGCCAGAAATAGTACACCAGTTTTGGGGGGATTTGTTAGCATAGTGGATAAGAGTGTGAACTGAGTGTTCCTTTTTTCCAACCCTCTGTGGTGTAGCTAGGTTCCTCACCATACGATTAAGGCTAGGGGACTCTCCAGCAAAGCATGAACAGGGCAGGATCTACACTACTGCTTTCAGACAGTTTATAACAGTAGAGATGACTGTTGGGGTCCAGGACACACTCTAGATACAGTTTTCAAACTGCCACATCCTGCTTGGTGCAGATCTGGCCCAGGTCCAAAGCAAGGTGGTCTCAAGCAGCAGAGTTCTTTCCTCCCGAGACCTCGGATTAGATCACAAGGAGCTTCACAGGAGTGTTGCCTCAGCAACAGCCAGGCAGCAACTTAGCCCTGTTACCCTGCCCTTTCCTAGAGCATCGGTAGAGCACTGATCCAGATTATGTGTCAGTTCTTCTTTCTCTCTCCTGCATAGGGCAGCCTAGACATTCACTCATCCTGTCGGCCTCAGCTTCGTTGCTCATTGCTGCCTCTACTCTTAGAATCCTTAGAGGTATAATAAGTGTGGACCTGGATGCGGTCCACCCCAAAGTCATTAGATCCCTTAACTCTGTAGCCTTGTAACGTTAATCCAACAACAAATCATGGCTTAACCACTGGGTTGTTTAGCCCCTAAACAACCCAACAGTCTTGGTTTGGACAACATGCGTGGCAGTATCCGATCATGGGTTGCTAAGTAAAACCAGAAGGGTCAGGCATATTGCAAACAGTATGCCTGTTCTTGCCCAGCCACGCACAACCCAGCCCATCATGTTTTTAAACTGATTGGTTCTCCTTATGTTCAGATCAGGTCTTTGAGAACAGCCCCTACAAATGGTTGTGTTCATTTAGTCTATTGCTCTCCCAATGGTGCCTAGTGTAAGTCGAGTTACAACTGATTCTAGATTCCTTTGTTTGTAATGTTTTGATCCGTGTTCTTTTCTATTGATTTGTCTCTGATGCCTCGATCAAAACGTCTGGTGTGTGTTTTCTTTATAACAGCCATACTTTATCAATTATCTACAAAGCAATGAGATTAATTAGAAGACTTGCTTAAAAAAACACTTTGTTTTGACTGATTATTTGTATAGCTATTCTCTCTCCAGATACAGCATACTTGACTTTAAAAACAATAAAAGAGAAAATATCAGGATTTACTTTATTTTTAATTGTACCTTCCCCAATGTCCTTCAATATATCTCATTGTATGCACTCCACACCACTATGGCTGCCATTTCAGAGATATGCAATACATATGGAATGTTTTACCAAAGACTGTAGAACATAAACATAGACAGAGTGTAATTCTCTTGGTGCGGAAATCTTGGATGTTTCTCAGTGGACAAAGGTCATTTTGTTTTTCATGTTTTCCTAGTGACAAAAAGGGAGATATGAATAGATATGAAGAGTGGGGAATAAAAGAGAGCAGTGACCAATCATACCCCATTTTCCTAAAGCTTTTAAAACTTGATGTTGTGCAGACTTTATACTGTTACTTTTACCCTACCCTGTGCCTGCTTACCCTACCCTGTGCCTGTTTGCATTCTCTTCCCCTCCTTATTGTTTTACTATGATTTTATTAGATTGTAAGCCTATGCGGCAGAGTCTTGCTATTTACTGTTTTACTCTGTACAGCACCATGTACATTGATGGTGCTATATAAATAAATAATAATAATAATAATAATAATAATAATAATAATAATAATAATAATATCATGTTCAAGTGTAAAACTATAAAGGCAAAGGGAAGATACTGAGTGGGGACACCCTACTAACAGAAAGCTGTATTGGTAACGTTTTGATAATGGCTATGGCCCTTTCTACACCTAAGGGTGTAGAGGAAAGGAGGGGGGTGATCCTGGACTTACCTGCTTCTGGGATCATCCCTGTGTGTCTAAACGGAAGCAAGACATCCCAGATGGGAGGAGGGACATCACACCCATTGCGCCCGCCATTTTGTTTTTAAATCAGCACAAAAGTAAGTAAGGTCCAATCTCACTCCACCACCACCCCACCTCCGATGGCCCTGGACTCCCCCCATCCCGGCTCCTTCCCTCTGCTGACCCCCACTACTTGGGGGGAGGAGGGAGGAAGCCAGGATGCCTGGGACCATAGGTAAAACCAGGATAACTGAGTTATCCCGAGGAAATGGAGGGATCATCCCTCCCTGCTCCTTGGATCGCCTGTGCGTCATTCGGATGCACAGAGATGATTGAGGGATGATCCCTGGGAAAAAGGCTGATGTAGAAAGGGCCTACGTTTTCTCTTGTTTTCTTTTTCTGTTTTAAACTTGGTTATCAAGTACCATGATCCCATGTGTGTTTTTCTACAATTGTCTTAAATATATTTGCTTTTTGTTAATAAATGTTTTAACATTTCATTGAAGTATCTGAGCATCTATGTATACAATATCTCTGTTGCTCGTGTGACTCAGTGCAAATCAAACCACATCTTGAGACCCAAGGTGAAAACTAACATTGAGGAAGTGATGTCCTGTCACCAGTAAGGCAGGTGGGCAATTAAATGGAGCAATAAAAAGTTGTCCTTACAGGCTGCATGAAATTAGACTGTGGGCTGCCTGCACACTCAGGGCTGCAGGCTGCCCACCCCTGCTTCAGTCCAACTGCAAGCTTGAATGAAAATGTTGCCATTTTAAGTTTGTTCTAAAACGGCCACAGGAGCGTGGAACATTAAGGAATGCTTTAGATTAATCATCCTCTTTGACCTTTTCATCTTCCATTTTCTGGACAGGCTGTTATGATTATTAATTACATGAGGAACATTATTTATCAGCTCTGCAGACAACAGCACAAGTGAGACTTTAGCCGTGCTCGCTAGCCTTAATAGTCCCCCGGTGCGCTGAATGGCAGTTGGATTTTTGCTCTCTCTGTGCCCTCGATCATGTCATTGAACGATTGGGCTGAATTCTGAGCTCTGGAACCGTGAGAGCTTTCCCTGAAGACTCCACGGCTGCTGCTGCAAAAGGTCAATTCTGAGAATGGATTTCTCAACCCAAGATTGATCTCTGCTAATGCAAGAGACAACCCTTGTCTGATTTCAAAAGCCCTGCTGGGCCAAGAGTAGACTAAAAACCAGAAAAAAAGAAACCAAGATTGAGGACAGTAAAACATGGAATAGCATTGCTGATTCCCTTGATTTGTTCTCCTGCCTGTGCATGAATAATTTGGAGATGTTACTAATTCACCTTGGTCAGGGACTGTTGCATTTGTGTATGGCTGTCCCAGTAGTTCCGGTTTTTCCATGAAGCACTGGACTGACTCCTCTCACCGAGGCTGACTGTTGGATCCTCCTGGGTTTTCTGGGACTTTTTTTCTGTCCAAACATGCATAGGATTACATCTTTAGTGTGCTACAAGTGGAGAACGAGAAGAAAGCAGTACAGCAGTGTCAACGAAGTAGTCTTGGCACTGTTTTTAGACAACTCAAGAGATAGATGATCATGACCTCTCTTTGCAGAAAAGTGTATATCGTTGTACAGAAGTGATTTTTAAAACCTTCTCACAGACAAAACCTGAGGGAACCCATCTCAACAGCTTCCTGACAGGCCTTTGTCTTGTCTTCCCAGTTACTGAAAAAAATGCACCTTTTTACATATTGGCAGACAAATGTAATGAGTTTGCACATTTCCCCCTCCCCTTTACCTTTGCTTTTGAAGGGGAAGAGAGGGGGGAAATGGGGGTTGGGGAACATTCCTTTCAACTACTTACAAACATCCATGAGCTTTTGCAGACCCTCAAAGGGAATAACTGCAAAACTCCAGTCATTTTTGAGGTGAACAGGGGGATAACTGTTGCCATGTCTCTCTAAAGGCCACAGGTTTACTGTTGGCAAACTCCTTAGTCCCACCCCTATCTCCACACACCATTGGCAAACTTCTTTCTCCCACCTTTATTTATTTTATTTCTTACATTTATATTCCCTCTCTGGAGTCCAAGGCCAGATCTACACCAACCAGGATATGACACTTTGACAACAGTTTGAAAACTGTATACGGAGTGTGCCCTGGGCTCCAACCATTGTCACTACTGTTATTATTATTATTATTATTATTATTATTATTATTATTATTATTTATTTATATAGCACCATCAATGTACATGGTGCTGTACAGATTATACACAGTAAATAGCAAGACCCTGCCGCATAGGCTTACAATAAACTTTATGAGATATATACCCTATATTCTGCAGCACACCAACTTGAAAACATGAGAAACGTACAAGTCAAGAAGAAACTGGGTAACATAAATCCACTGTTGAAATCAATGCAGCTTGTTTCAACGTTGGATTCATACAAATGGGATCTGGTACAATAAAATGTTGCAGTGTGAACAGTGCCAGCTCCAGGTTTTTTGGAGGGACCTTGGGCAAGACACCCTCAATGGTAGTGTGACCAAATGAAACGGAGGACAGGGCTCCTGTATCTTTAACAGTTGTATTGAAATGGGAATTTCAGCAGGTGTCATTTGTATATATGGAGAACCTGGTGAAATTTCATCATCACAGGTGCCCTGCCCTCTTTTAAATCTGGTCACTCTAGTATAGCTCCTGCAGCTTTAACTGTTGTGATGGAGAGGGAATTTCACCAGGTTCTCCATATATACAAATGACACATGCTGAAATTCCCTTTTCTATGCAACTGTTAAAGATACAGGAGCCCTGTCCTCCTTTTCATATGGTCACCCTACTCAATGCTCCCCTCCCTTAATGAGTCTACCTTCTCCTCTTCCTCTTTCTCATTGCTACTCCCACCTGCTTGCTTGACAGGCATCCGTAGGCCATGGCATCCACCCAGAGAGCTTCGGCTATGAGGCGGTAGATAAATGTAATAAATAAATAAATAATAAAATCCACTGCTCCTCCGCCTCACCACCACCATTGCCTGGGCCACAGTGGCCCCATTCAGACAACATGCTAAACCATGCTGCTTAACCACAAAATGGTTAACGGAATGGTTAAGCGGCATGGTTTAGCGTGTTGTCTGAATGGGGCCAGTGAGAGGCAGTTCAACAGATAGGTTGCGGTGGGAAGAGAAGGAGCAACTCCAGAGGGGTCTCTTTAGTGAGTCCCTCCTGGGATGTGGGCCCTCGGCAAGTGCCCAATCATGCCTACCCTTGAACCCAGCACTGTCCAGGTCCTCTATGGGCTTGTTGATACCATGGGCAGGGAGATATGAGAACAGAAGGAGTTCTCATACCTTCCAAAGTATCTTAAAAAGAAATGGACTGTATTAGCGAGTTAACCTCACTTAAAGATTCTGGGGGGATAAATAATGTCATGACAAATACATGATAAAATCTGGAAGGAAGAAATCCAAGATTATTATTTATTTATTTTACTGCCATGTGTTTTGTATGCCTGCAGGCTTGTGACAGAATTACAGTCAGCATCAACTGAAATCCAATGTAAATAGTTCAAGGGACTTGATTCCTGATGTGAGTGGAAAGGAATCCTGCCTGAAAAAGAGAACTTGGACCATTATTTATTCACAGCTCTTGCTCTGCCATTTCATACACTGATCGACCGTGAGTTGGCCAGGCAGAGCAAACTGCTCTAAATCCTGCATCTGGGTATAATATCATTGCTGGAAAACTCATAACAGGCTACGGAAGGTCCCTAGTTTTTTCTTGCTTTTTTGTCTCATTTATTCAAACCAGCACTGGCTTTACCACTGTGAGAGAGATGGTCGCCTTGAAACTCTAAACCAGCTGAAACCATTTTTAATGCTCTGTCAATCCACTACCCTGAACACAATTTTGCAGAGTAGCTTCTCCGGTAGAAGTGAGTTTTCGATATTTCAATATTTATTCTTTATTTACTGTCTTCTTATTCCATCACTTTTCGGACAATTATTCCCTTCGTACAAGGGAAGGGTTTGCGAAATCACTTTTTGAGAGGGTCAGAGAAATGGAGGCAGACAAACGTCTTTCATTCCAGGGCACAAAACCGGTTATGAGCAATGGCATTCCTATTAAAAGTCACATAACCTATCTTTCTGGAGTCCTGTTTCCTGCCAAGAGAAAGGAGGGAGAATGAAGACAAGATCATCTGTCAAGCACCTCGCACCTTAAAGGAGATGGCAGTTGTGGGTGGAAAGTCAGTGCTATGGGGAATGCTTTTCCTCCGGAGTACTTAAGGTATGACAGTTTAAATAAATGTGCATTTAAACATCATTTGAAACACCCGATGACACTCCCTTCATCACAAAACTGATGTCCCCCCTTTTTAAAGGGAAAAAAACGGAAAGGGAAAGAAAGAGGAGAGTTATTTGGTCTTTTTCAATATATCCATGCTAAAACTTTGTCTCAGTTATATAGCAGCTTTTTTTATTATTGAATTAAATTTTGTTACACCATATCATGTATAGGCATAGATTTGCAATGATTAATAACAGAATGGAACCCCAACCTGGAAAGAAGAGCTGGTGAGTATGTCAAATGAATTATGTCCTATTGTCAAAACGTCCAGTGGCGTAACTCAGTAGACCTGCATGGATTCCAAAGTTGAATGAATGAAGTGCAGCTCTTCCAGGAAGTCCCTCTTGACTTATTACAAGGGATGTATGAGAATTTCATTGTTGCTCGCAAAACCTGAGCTCGTGCCCCATTCAAAGCCGTGAAAGTAATTGCAAACACGTGTCTGCCGAAAACGTTCGCAAATTTCAAACATCTGCTCACATGCAATTTGTCTGACCTCCTTTAAAAGCCATCCAAATTGGTGGCCATCACTACATCTTGTATGTTTGGCCAATGTTGTTGTTGTTGTTGTTGTTGTTGTTGTTGTTGTTGTTTTGTTACCTGCCTCTCCCTCTGGATCAAGGTGGGGTACAACTTGTAATATTCATAATGGATATCCAGGTGAATTAAGGAATTGTTCGATAAGTAACTAGCATAATCGTTGGCAAGTTACTCATTGAACAATATGTTTTAACTACAGACCAGGGGCTCATCTACACCAAACAGGATATTCCACTATGAAAGCAGTATGAAATTGGTATATAAAAGGCAGGAGCCACTCTACTGGTTTTTTACAACTTCATTGGCTGCCAGCCCAGGTCCAGGCCCAATTCAAAGTGCTGGTATTGACATTCAAAGCCCTAAACGGTTTGGGGCCAAGCTATCTGAAGGAACGCTTCCTCCCGTATGTACCTGCCTGGACCTTAAGATCATCTACAGGGGCCCTTCTCCGTGAGAAGGGCCACTTTCTTTGGCAGGGGCCCTGCCAAAGGAAGTGAGGCACGTAACTACTAGGAGGAGGGCTTTCTCCGCTGTGGCATCCCGGTTGTGGAATGAGCTCCCCAGAGAGGTCCGCCTGGCGCCTACACTGTACTCTTTTCGTTGCCAGCTGAAGACCTTTTTATTCTCTCAGTATTTTAACACTTAATTTTAACTTCAATTTAAATTTTACTGTTCTAACTCTGTATTTTAATCTTATATCAATTTTGCTGCATGGTTTTATCCTGGTTGTGCTTTTTATACTGTAGTTTGTATTTGTGTTTTTAACTTGTTGGTAGTTTTATTATGGTTTTAATTTTTGTGAACCGCCCAGAGAGCTTCGGCTATTGGGCAGTATAAAAATGTAATAAATAAATAAATAAATTGCGGTATTGAAGTGCACTGACAACTGTTGGGGCCCATTGACACATACCGTATACCGCTTTCATACCATTTTCATTGTGTTATATCCTGCTTGATGTAGATACCGCAGGGCCATCTAGAGGTTATGTTGTGGAAAAGCAGGAAAGGGAACACTCTCAGATCGCAATTATGTGATAAACAGAAAGTATGTAGGGAAGATAAGTAGCCAATTAACAGCCTTATGTAGAAAAGCTCTGAGTTTGGATCCAACCATAACTATTAAACATAATAATCAACCACCCATAAAGACCATCAGCAATCTCACTTTCCCCCCACTGCTTCGTGTTGAGATGGATTTAAAGAAGAAGGAGAAAGCCTGAACAATTTCATTGAAGATAAGTCCATCAGTGGTTCTTAGCCATTATACCTAAATGGATCCTCCATGTATAGTAACAGTGCTCCTCTGAATACCAAATACAGGGAAGAAACTACAGGATCTAGCTATCTCCATCATGCTCTGATGATCTCCCAAGGCATATGGCTAGCCACTGTTGGAAATGGGATGTAAGACTAGAGATAGACGTTAGTCTGATGATCCAGGAAGGCAACTCTTATGTTATTTTGTGAAACGTAGTCTTCTTTTGGTTAAGTAATAAATCGTTTTATGGTGATATTATTAGGAACCGTTCAAGATGAAAACTGATAACTTCGTCGAGTTTTCACCTAGTCATAAGAACATAAGAAGTGCCCTGATGCTGGATCAGGCCAAGGGTCCATCTACTCCTGCACTCTGTTCACACAGTGGCCAACCAACCATCGGCCAGAGATGAACAAGCAGGACATGGTGCAACAGCACCCTCCCACCCATGTTCCCCAGCAACTGGTGCACACAGGCTTATTGCCTCAAATACTGGAGATAGCACACAACCATCAGGGCTAGTAGCCATTGATAGGCTTTGCCTCCAGGAATTTATCCAACCCCCTTTTGAAGCCATCCAGATTGGTGGCCATCACTACATCTTGCGGTAGTGAGTTCCATAATTTAACTACGCGCTGTGTGAAGAAGTCCTTCCTTTTATTTGTCCTGAATCTCCCACCAATCAGTCCTTTGCCTTCCCCCTCCTCCTCTATAGTTTGCGATGAATAATGAGTTCTTTGTGCCCTAAAAACAACTGAGCTTAATACCTTACAGATCTCTCAAAGAAGCATCTGTATGACCCCCCAATGACTCTTTCCAAAGAGTCATTCTTTCAGGTGTATGTTTTAGAAGCCTCCTGTGGATTGGAGAAACTTGGAATGAATTTACATTTTGGGAAGGGCTTGGCCTGTTCCCCACCCCACCCCCAACCCCCTCTTTGTGCCTTTTGACAATTACACCTTTGTATTAACGACTGTGGCCATGATATAGAGAATATGATCCTATTTAATAAAAGTGAATTGCAGGATAAAAGCTCTTTAGGCATCCAAGGCATAGCTCATGAAGAATAGCTTTTTCTTTGAATGCCCAAGCCTTTCTTCCCGACAAGAACATTGTCACTTTATCTTGGTACCAGCAAGATTTGCTCCCATGTCACGCTGAATATCATTTTCCTCTTACATGATCTCATAGCTTTTAGAAAGGAAACAAAACCTTATCACTGAATGAATTACTAAGATTGCGTAGGAGAAGAAGCATTATGAAACGTGGTTGGCTCAACGCAACAGAGCAGGGGGGGAGGAGAGGGGGAGTAGGGTGGCAACTTCAGGACTTAGATCCGTTCCAAACTAATGTGCATCTATTTCAGCATCCAAAAGCTGCCTCTAGAGAATTCGATTGATTTATTTATTGCATTTTTATACCACCCAATAGCTGAAGCTCCCTGGGCGGTTCACAAAAACTAAAACCATTCAAAGTATAAAACAAACAGTATAAAAACATGATATAAAATACAAATTAAAAACTGATTAAAAACATACCATACATGATTAAAACATCTTTAAAACACCCTTAAAACATCCTACAAACATGATGGCAACACTGCTGAATCAGGAGCAGAGCTGAGCTTCTCAGGTGATGTTTCTCCAAATACATTACCTGAGTTACGTTTGTAAAGGAAGCACGCCCCAGCAAAGCTGGCTTTTCCACTGGATTTTTCACAGATCCCCAGAACATACGCACACAGCTCGCAATTTGGAGGTTTAAGACCAATTTTATTTCAGGATAGGTGGTAGGTTACATGGGATTAGCATACTAAAACTATAAAACATGCATATATATATAAGAACCCAGAAGAAGCAAGCTAAAACTAAGTTACAACTCATACATCACCCAACCTTGAACTCAGCCAGCTCAGACCAACCCCCCTTCCCAAGAATAGCCTTTATAGTTTCCTTTTCTCGCTCCTTCCCCCCTCCCCTTGGCTTTCCATCCGAAGATCCTTCACACCTCCGCCTGAGATGTTAATTTTTCTCTCAAGGCCGACCTTGCCCCAAGCGGTTCCTGGATGTCCCAGCACGCCCCCATGCAGCTGGCCGCTTAGCGCCCAGTTCCTAGGAACCATAATAAAATTTAACATATTAAAAGACAAACCATTCCCAGTAATATTCGCTCATCCCTTACAACGTTATGGTGACTCATCCCCCAGACTGCTTATCATGTGCCTTGAGCAGCCTGGGTAAGAGCCAGGATTAAATAGAGATGTTTGCTCTTGACCCTGTGGTGGAGATCCAATGGTGGAGGTTTAAGAGTCTTTTCCCTTGCTGGTCACAAACGGTTCCCAGGTTTCAGAATGATCCTGCCTTTCCTGGCTGCTGATTGGTTCCTTCTGACCTAGAAGAACTACAAAGGCTTCTGGGTCACACCTAGGGTGGGCAAACGAGTGACACTGGAGATGGCTAGGATTCTCTGAACATTATTTCACCTCTCCTCTCATACCTGATTCCTGTTTGCATTTGCAGTCACTGCTTGCTATGCATGAATGGAGTGAAGCTCTTAAGGGTGATTCCTACCCTCAGTAATATGGATAAGGTCAAATATCTACTGTCCAGTATAGACAGGTTTGTAATGTTTAACACAGCCAAATTTGCTGTGAAGGCTGCTGAGCTTAGACAAACTCATGTGGCCGGCCTTCAGATGTAAGTTTTTAGTTGTATGCACATGTATGTTTTAATATTTTAACATGTAAGGTTTTAGTTGTATGTGCATGTATGTTTTAACATTTTATAATATTTTATCTATCCTTTTGTATATGACACACTTTTATACTCTGTGTATAACTTTTGTGAATTAATTGGCTAAAACCTGTATTTGGTTGCCTTCAATAAACTGATTGATCTTCAGTCTCCCAGCTGCATGAATGGGGAAATTGTGCAAATTGAGTAGTGATTGAACAGTGGCTTGCACCAGTCATGGAAAATCACTTGAATTAAGTGGCGATATGGACCAATCTCCCCAAATTTCTGCAAATTTCCTAATAGCTCAGATCGAACTGTGACTTGCACAGATTTTCCAAAATTCCAAGTTGCAAAATCAAAGATTTGCAAAAATCTCCACAAATTTGCACAAATTTCCAAATTGCACGTATCAAACAGTGATTTGCACAAATTACCACAAATTTGTGCAAATTTCCAAACTGCACAAATCAAGCAATTTGCACAGATCTCCCCAAATCCATTCAAATTTTGGCATTGCACAAATTGAGCAGTCGTTTGTACAGCTCTCCCCAATCTGCACAAATTTCCTAATTTGCACAAATTTGATTCATTTTACTGACGTGGTTGGCACAAATTAGGAAATTTGCACAAACTGAACTTCGAACCAGGAATGAGAAAAATGTAAGCAAGGGTTTGACAATTTCCTTAACTGACCTGCCATGGTTTTATCAGAATGCTGTTTCCTTTTTACTATATATTCAACATGGAGTTTTATTCTTTTATCTTACCTTGTATCTTTTATTGTTCACTGCTCGGGAATCTGTCTAAATGTGGGATGGTATATAAATGTTGAGAATAAATAATAAACACATGAAGGACTCCGTTTGCAAGTTCCAATCAACACACAGAGGGTAGGGCCTGCAGGCAGAATCTGTTCCCCCCCCTCTCCAAATATTCCTTTGTACCCTGGGCAGAATCTACACTACTGCTTTAAAATGTTTTATAACATTAGTGACAACTGTTGGGGCCCAGGACACACACACCATATACAGTTTTCAAACCATTTTCAAAGTGTCATACCCTGCTTGGTGTAGATGTGGCCCTGTTTCACTGTCTGCACAGCTAGTTTGAACAACCAGCTGTTCATACCCTCCCCTCAGCAGTTGGGGTATCTTGATCCAGGTTTCCCTGCAGACTCTTTGTCCCTGGGGGGTGGGGGGTGTTGAAGTCATCTATGGAAATTTTGGGAAGAGCTCAGGAATGCAAAGCACCCATTTTCCCCAGCTATTGTCTCCTTTGGCTTTGTCTGTGCAGTGGAATTTTACAAAGAGCAGAGCAATCCAAAAAAAGAAAAGAAGAAAAAAGAAAGAGAGAAACCCCATTCCACAAAGTTCAAGCCGCCTAGATTTAATTGGAACCATTCCTCTCTGTGCTGTTTATCAACAAAGGATCCTGTTTCCCAATACTCAGCATGTAGCCTGTGCCACTTACTGGAGTTTAAAGTTTCAAGGAGTGAGCGCTGCCAAAAATGACCACATTACCCAAATACTTTCCTGCATCTCATTAATGGGGTTTTCAAGTGTGTAAAAAAAAAAGTTTGATTTCTGTTTCAACTTGGATGCAGAGTGGGATTGCAATAATAATGGCTGTCAAAGACAAAAAAGAAAGAAAGAAAGCCCACAAGGATTTGCTCGGAGACATTACAGATGGAAATATCTGCATGTTCTGCCAAAATACCCACAAGTAATACTTTTTAAAAGTTTAGAACCTCTCACTCTTGCTGTGCGGGATACAATAATTCTTCATACTTGGCACAGGGGGGAGCAAAAACCCCGGTAAACATTGGGGTGGGTGGCTTAGGGGATTGGAAAGATTGCTTTCAAAACATCTCAATATAGTGCTCCTTTGTTTGAAGGAATGGTACAGTATTCCGATCTAATAAGCCAAAACCATGGTTGGCTAAATTAAACTGCATTTCAACCCTGATGTGGGGGATACAGGGGGCTGGAAGCACTCTCAGCTTTGTGTTATTGCTTCCTCCACAGCACACAGACTTCTTTCCTGTAACCCCCATGAATTAGAGCAATACGAACCCAGAAACACTGGAAAGAAATGACTTAGGGCTGCTTTGCTTTGCTTTTTAATCAGGTAGATGGGATAAGACTAGGGACAAAGGTTCTAATACATGACTAAATGCTATCAGTTAACACACAGAGAGGGAAAGAGAAAATAGGATATGTCACCAAAGTGAAATTGACATATATCTGCAGCCCAATCCAAGACAAGGTCACTCTGAAATTGTCTGAGTGAACTTGATAATGCTTACTGCGAAGGAAGAGCACACAGGGAAAGGTCTGCCCGGCAACTCCAAATTTCCAAGGGTGTATCCACAACTTGCTCCCAGAAGTGAAGATAACAAAGAAGCAGGCTGTGAAACAAGACATACGTCATTAAAGTGCTTTTTGCAGCGTGGCATGAGTGCTGGGGCATGACAGCAGCTCTGGACTGATCTCGATAGCCCATATATTCTGTATGGGCTTTGCTAGACCTACCTGATAATCCGGTGGTGAGGAGGGGCCAGCCCGCGCTAGAAGTAGCGCAGGCTGTCGCTCCTATCCACACATCAGACGTGACGGGCTGCAGGAAAGCCCCATTGCGTCCACCATTTTTTTAATTTTTAAAGGAGCCGGATGCGCACGAATGCTTGTGCGCTTAGGTGAGTATTTTTTTAAAAAAGTTGTTCTCCCCACTCCCCCCCAGCTCCGATTCCCCCCCCCCGGTGATCTCCCTGGCTCCAATCCCCCTCTGCCCCAACTCCGATCTCCTCCCGGCTCCAATCTCCCCCCCCCCCATCTCCTTGGCTCCGATCCCACCCACCCCCAATCCAATCTCTCCCCCTGCCCCAATGGGCCCAGCGCTCCGTGCGCAGCTTCTCCCGGCTACGTGCGAGTAAGCGGCGTAGCCAGGAAAACCCATGGAACAGGCTAGACCTTCCATGGTCCCGGGCTTAGACCAAAGTGGTGCCCATTACCTCGGGGACAATCAGGGTTGACCCCTGCCTGACCCCAGGAGCCACTGTGCATCATCTGGATGCACAGGGGCGAGCCCGGGTGTCAGCCCGGGCTAACCCCTGGTCTAGCAAAGCCCTAAGATACAAGCAACCCTGGTTGGAACAAGGATCTGCATGATTACTCAGAAGTAACTCCTTCTGAGTCCAATGAAACATAATGGGTCTGTTCAGATGTCTTGATAAGCAACTGTGGATCACTCAAAAATGTGTTCCAAGGTGGATTGATGTGTCATGTGGGGAGGGTTCCCCCACAATGGTTCAAGTAACCACCTCCCATACCCACCTTCAGCAAGGGGTAATATGCTGCAGGGGTGGTTTGCGCGAGTTGCGCAATGGAAAAATGGCTGATCATAAAGTTGGCCAACAAGAGCATCCACCACTTCCAGCGATGTTCCAGCTGGTGCAGACTTACTTGGTGGTTTCCATTGGAAAGCAACAGATGGAGCAACTAATGCCTGCCTTTACCCACCACGTGGCCTCTAGGGTTACCAGCAGCGGGAATACTTGGGTCTACCCATGGAGCTGGGAGAAGTGTGTGAGCCATGGGGCACTGCATGGTTACTGGTTGTGTGATGGGGCCCCATGCAGTGATTTTCCTTCTGCTCTCCACTGCATCATTCACCTACCTACCCTCCCCCTCTGCATGGATGAATGTGGCCAGTGACTGGGTTCACACAACACAATAGCCTATGATGGTTTATTTTCTAGAACAACCCATGATGAGTTAGCATGTTGTCTATGGGATGTCCTCTCCCCCCTTGGTGGGTTATTTCCCCCAAATATGAGAAATCACTGTCTGCAGTAAGTGTTATTTTACCTATGGTGGGTTAGTGTGTTGTCTGTCTCGCAGCATGGGTTATGGAGATTGCCTACAGAGCTGTTCAGCAACAGTGGCCAAAATCGCTGTTGCCACCTTGCTCTTCTCAAGTGATCACTATTTCTGCTGCAAAGGAAACTGGGATACCTGCCCAGCTGGGCAAAAAGACTACAGGAGTTGGACAGGGGAGGGGGGTGAAATCAATTACTTTGTGTAGCTTGTTTGCCTGATTGTCCGACAGCTTCAGCTATTGGGCAGTATAAAAATGCAATAAATAAATAAATAATAAATAAATAGGTTGTCTGCATAATACCCAGCATCGATTGCCACCTGCCGTGGGTTAACGTGATGTGCAAACTCAGCCATTCTCTGAAAAGCACATCTCAGATTACAGCCTAAAACCATGCTTCGCAGCTGACCAGCTATGAAATTCCAAGCACCGCACGCCGAAGGAATGTAAGCCTTGCAAAAGCTCATAGATTTTACTATATGAAGCGGTATATAAGTATTACTAAAAAATAAATTAAACAAATTGCATCAAAGGGAGAAAGGTGTGACACCTCTTGTCGCGTTTGTTTACTTCTGAAATTGTTTTTAGGCAGACTCCTCTCTGGTTAGAAGGGAAGATTTCTTATACATGAAGACTGCATAACCCCTGAGTGGATGAAACCTTTTACCATAAAGGAACATGTTTTAATAATCCCCCTAAGGGTACAGTGGATTATTTTTCCAATGTGTTTTTTTTTTCCTTCAAGCCACGCAACTGTGATTCAGACCATTCCTTTTTTTTAAAAAAAAAAAGTATATCATCTGTTTTCACTCTGCTGGCATAATAGAAAGCCTTTGGGGTCATTTGTTTATTATTGAGAAAGTTGTTGAGATTGATAATTTTGCCGGAAGAACCAATCATCTAAGAACAATAGTAGTGCCTCAGAGTATGCACACTCCATGAGCATATGCAAAGGGCAACACTATAGTATAGTACTGATTGCTCACTGTACAAGGTGCACTGACAAAATTGTCAAGGGTGAAGACAGATATTCTGAAGTGTGGGGGAAGTAGTTTGAACACATTTTCACTGCCCTAGAAATATATTTTATTTTATTAATTGATTTTGGCATTCATATTTCTAACCCAGCCTTGCTCCAAGGAACCTAGGATGGTGTACATTAGGGTGACCATATGAAAAGGAAGACAGGGCTCCTGCATCTTTAACAGTTGCATAGAAAAGGGAATTTCAGCACGTGTCATTTTTATGCATGGTGCAATTCCCTCTTCGGCACAACAGTTAAAGCTGCAGGAGCCCTGCCCTCTTAACCAGATACAAAAGCACTTGAATCACACAATGAGGCATATATTTTATGAATTGTATTTTTATGAATTGTTGTAAACTGCCCAGGGAGTTTTGGTTATTTATTAATTTATTTATTAAATTTATATACTGCCCCATAGCCGAAGCTCTCTGGGTGAAAAATATACAAAATTTAAAACCATCAATAATATAAAAAACCAATAGTATAAAACAACAGTATCCATTTAAACAACAACAGTTCTGGAGTCCGTTAAAAAACAAATAAACATAGCATATGATGTTAAATTATTATTATTATTATTATTATTATTATTATTATTATTTATTTATTTATTTATATAGCACCATCAATGTGCCTGGGAGAAGAGAAAAGTCTTGACCTGGCACCGAAAAGTTAACAATGTTGGTGCCAGGCGAGCAATGAAACCTCTTCTCATTCACTTCTATGTCAAGGAATGTTCCATCTTGCAATCACACCTGGTTGCAATTCTATGCTCACCATGAGACTTGCTTCTGAGTAAAAACCCATAGAATCAGGCTGCACATGTGTTAAGCATTTTTCTTGGCACTGGCATGAAAAGGGAAATCCCAGTGAAGTTCAACATGCACATCAAAGCCACATGGAATGTTGGATCATTGAAAGGCGGGATATAAAATGTAATGACAAAGAATGGCTGCCAAGTTCAAAGCCCTAAACCTAAACCTATTATGAGAAGCCAAGTCAAATCACAACAGAGTGACAGACGTTTTGGCTTCAGCTCCTAAAAGCTGATGCTTTTTAGTCTCATCAAGGATACGATCTGTAAATCACAGAACCCAGTAGGGGATGCATCCATTAATTTCAATAGTCTTTGATTATGCTCGTTATCAAATTTCAGGTGTTGAAAAAACAGGTACAAAACTCAGTTAAGCTATAGCATTTGTATTTAAGCAACTGAGTGCCTAGTCTCCAAACAGTGAGGCAGGCATAGGATAATATCACGACAGTATTGACAGGGTGGACATTGCATACCAATTATAAAATCATAGAATCATAGAATAGTAGAGTTGGAAGGGGCCTACAAGGCCATTGAGTCCAACCCCCTGCTCAATGCAGGAATCCACCCGAAAGCATCCCTGACAGATGGTTGTCCAGCTGCCTCTTGATGAATTCCTCTAGTGTGGGAGAGCCCACAACCTCCCTAGGTCACTGGTTCCATTGTCGTACTGCTCTAACAGTCAAGAAGTTTTTCTTGATGTCCAGCCTGAATCTGGCTTCCTTTAACTTGAGCCCGTTATTCCGTGTCCTGCACTCTGGGAGGATCGGGAAGAGATCCTGGCCCTCCTCTGTGTGACAACCTTTTAAGTATTTGAAGAGTGCTATCATGTCTCCCCTCAATCTTCTCTTTTCTCTTGGGCTTCAGGCAGGATTTTTTCCAGCTCTGCCTGGAGGGATTGAACCAGGGATTGAAATTGGGACCCTCTGTGTGCAAAGCAGGTGATTTAGCACTGAGCTATGGCCCTTCCTTTTAACCTAAGAAGCTGACATATTCCAAATCCTCTGTGTGACAACCTTTTAAGTATTTGAAGTCCCCATAATATGTTACCATTGATGTAATATGCTACAGTATTTCACCAAAGCTCTAGTAGTGTTATTTCCGAGTAGGATCAGGCTGCACATTTCCTATGCATTTCTTGTCATTGATGTATACAGCCTAATAAAAGGTGTATTATTATTTTTATATTGCCCTTAATATATGGCAATGGCACAATAGATTAAGAATATAAAGGTAGGTCTTTGCTCCAAGGACCTTACAATCAAAAATCTGATGTAAGGGGAGGTGACAAAGGGAAGGAGAAAAGTTAGGGATACAGGTAAACAAGGGAAGAATTAAACTGAATAAGATTGAGTACAAGGCAGAGGTGGGGTCTGAGCTCCAACACACTGACAACTGTTGGGGCCCATTGACACATTCCATATATCGCTTTCATTGTGCTATATCCTGCTTGGTAGAGATCTGGGCTTGGTTGGATTTGCAGGGGCTGGGGGAATTGATTACTGGCAAATTCCAATGAGGACATCATCAGATTAACTTCAGCTAATGCTAAGCAAGACACTAAATCTTGCCAAAATGATCTTGACACTTATGCAATTGACTGTAGAATTGACCTGTGTGATGACTGATAAGCGCTTGTTAATGTCTTATTGACGTAAACGCTTTTGCTGATAATGGTTATACTTGATTCCAATCTGGAACTTTGGTATATTGTGCAGTTTTCCTTTTGTACTAACCTAATACACATCATCATCATCATCATCATCATCATTATTATTATTATTATTATTATTGGTTTTAGAAATAATTGAAATTTTAGACATAAGTGATGATGGAGTTCACTAATGCATGTATCTCACTGGTCCCAGTCTCATCCCATGGGCAAATGCCTGTTCTGGCAGGGCCTCTGGGGTGACTGCTTCTCCCCTACCCTTTTACAAATGTATGTATGTATGAGCCATTGGGGCAGGCGATGGGGTGGCATTAGGCACTTGCAGGAGCGAGGCAAGCAGGGAGCTGTTCGTCACACCCAGCTTGATCCTGTTCGTGGGCATTGGAGCAGAGGTGTTGACTCAGTCTAACGCAACCTCCAGCATTCCTAGGCAAACCTGTGGGATGTAAACCCAGGCACCTACAACTGGAAACAAAATGTGTCCTTATTTGATTAGCAGGTCAAAAGTTAATCACCTGCTTCCCTCTCCTACCAAACTCCATAGAACTTTCACAGTGCCATCCTGGACACATCTAAGAACATAAGAACGTAGGAAGAGCCCTGCTGGATCAGACCAAGAGTCCATCTAGTCCAGCACTCTGTTCACAGAGTGGCTGACCAGCTGTCAATCAGGGACCCATAAGCAGGACACAGGTGGAACAGCACCCTCCCACCCATGTTCCCCAACAAGTGGTACATCTACGCTTACTGCCTCTGGTACATGTGATGAGGCACAGCTGAATGCCTGAACTGACATCCCTGAAAAGTGTTGTGTTTGAGATGAAGTAGACGTTCTTTTGGTGATGCTTGATCTGTGATGGCTCGTTAGCACATGCATTTCATTTATTACATTTCTATACCACCCAATAGCCGAAGCTCTCTCAATGGCTTACAAAGATCCACTAGCACTGTTTCAGTTTGTGGAATGTCACCATTGGATACTGCCCTATGGGATGCAGAACACTGGACTAGATGGTCCTTGTCCGGCAAGGTTCTTCTCCTGCCACCTCTTAAATGCTCCTTATTTCAGACATATTCTCTTCAAAGTCTGAAATTTGTGTATCCGGCAGATGAGAGAAAAAGTTCTCATGGAGATCTTCTGCTGGATGCTAAGTTTTTGCTTTTGTTTGTTTTCTTTGAAATAAGAACCTAAGAAGTGCCCTGATGCTGGATCAGACCAAGGGTCCATCTAGTCCAGCACTCTGCTCACACAGTGGCCAAACAGCCATCACCCAGGGATGAACAAGCAGGACATGGTGCAACAGCACCCTCCCACTCATGTTCCCCAGCAACTGGTGCACATAGGCTTACTGCCTCGAATACTGGAGATAACACACAACCATCAGGGCTAGTAGCCATTGATAGCCTTTGCCTCCAGGAATTTATCCAACACACACACACCCCTTTTAAAGCCATCCAAATTGGTGACCATCACTACATCTCGGTGTAGTGAATTCCATAATTTAACTATGTGCTGTGTGAAGAAGTACTGCCTTTTATTTCTCCTGGCTCTCCCACCAATCAACTTCATGGGATGACCCCAGGTTCTAGTATTTTCAGAGAGGGGAAAAAATGTTTCCCTGTCCACATTCTCCATACCATGCATAATTTTGTACACCTCTATCATGTCTCCCTTTAGCCTCCTTTTTTCCAAGCTAAACAATCCCAGCTGTTGTAACCTTCCCTCATAGGGGAGATGCTCCAGCCCCTTAATCATTTTAGTTGCCCTTTTCTGCACTTTTTCCAGCTCTATAATATCCTTTTTTAGGTGTGGTAACCAGAACTGTACACAGTATTCTAAGTGTGGTCGCACCATAGATTTTTATAAGGGCAGTACGATACTGGCCGTTTTATTCTCAATTCCTTTTCTCATAATGCCTATCATGGAGTTTGCCTTCTTTACAGCGGCCGCACACTGGGCGGACATTTTCATTGAGCTGTGCACAAGCGCATAAGCACATTTATTTATATTTTAATGCTGAGCTCAGAGACAGGTAGAAAACACTGCAATACAAACAGATCATTTACATGCAAGCCGTTCAGATAAACATGCCAACTTCCATCACTGTGTTTTATAGATTCCTGGGAGGGTAGGGCCTTGTCAGGACTGTGACTGCTGAGGTTCACTACAAAGGAAATGAGGGATCCTGTCACTTTAGAGCTTGGAAGAATTAATTCGCCATCCAGGGCTGTTTAATTTTGGAAAGCATCACTGTTTCCAAATTGTTTGTTTTATGTCAGTCAGGGAGAGAGACGTTACCTGCTTTGATGTCTCTCAACTGGTCTCCCAGCAGGGGAGAAAGGCCACCAAAGCCCACATCCAAGTTAGCTAAAGTATTTAAATAGACTTTGGAGTCTAAGCCCTGTCGTCATTGTAGCTTTCCACTGATTGGCGGCTGGGAAGAGGGTAGTCTATTTTAGCCTGCCAAAAGGTAAGCTGCTAATGAAATGCCAACTGGATTCAAGCACGCTCCGAATGGAGACAGTTGAATTTACTCAGAGATTCTTCTTCTTCTTCTTTAGAGTTCCTTCACCCTCTTTTTGAAATGCCTGTTCAGATTGTACTTTGCTCAGCAAAGAATAAACAAGCAACGTTTATGGCACATTGTGTACGCCACATCGCTTCCCCCAAAGTCAATATTGGAAATCTTTCTAACAAGAACATTCATCCATTATTGATCAATGGATTTGATTTGTTTACTTCCAACTGGTGGCTGTCGGTTGGACTTCATCTATCTCTCTTACACCCCAGGCCCTTTCTTGCTCGGAGAGCAATTGGTTGAAAAGATACCACGGAAGGCATTAAGAGCTTGCATGTTATCATTTTTGGTAAACGCTGGAATCATTTGCTACTGAACAAATTAAAAAGCTCAACTGGAGTGTTTCAGGCTTCATGTATGCAAAATGATTCAGCTGCTAGAGTTGGAAGGACTGCTGTGCCTAAAGTTCTCCATGAAAAACTTTTTGCACAAATTTGAATGAGTGAGGGCAAAAATGGGCCCTTTTTTTCCAGGTGATTTTTCTTTAAGGGTTTGGAAGGACAGCTTATTTATTATTATTAATAATAATAATAATCCAAAGGGAGAGGCAGTTAATAAATAAATAAATTATTAATAATAATTATTATTATTTATTTATTTATTTATTTATTAACCGCCTCTCCCTTTGGATTCATTCATTCATTCCTTGGATTTGTGTGCCACCCAACTGGCAAAAGCCCTCGAGGTGGTTAACAATCACTAACTTAAACAATGCCAACAACAACCAAATTAATAATAATAGTAACAATAATAATAATAATAATAATAATACAATAATAAAAGGATCAAAATAGTATATTAAACTTTAAAAACATTGAGGGGTCAGCAGTAAAATTAATAATCAAAGCAGTAGATCAATGGCAAAATGTCTACATAAAGGGGAAAATTTATCCAAGGAAGTCACCAGATGGATCTCCCTGAGAAGGGCATTCCACAAACGAGGGGGCCACTACAGAGAAGGTTTTCCCCCTGCTAGTCACCTGTCACACCATTGTGGGTGCTGGCCCCCAGGGAAGAGCTTCTGATGGTGATATTAACAATCATGCAGGAACATGAGGCTTACCATTAGTGACTGTGGTGGGTAGCAGCAGGACAGTGACCGATGGGGTCCTTGTCTCCCAAGAAAGCCCCTGAGAATGGTGCTCCATCATGATGTCATGTTCTTCCCAGAAGCATCCTGTCCCTGGCGTGGACCACGTTGCCACTTGAGCATGGCTTTGTCACACATCTTTAAAGGTAAGATCCTCTGCCCAATACTTAAAATTTGCCTGCTTTCCACCCACCCCCTAATGTTAGCAAATACTCCCCCAATACCATAGGGGTGAGTGGTCTTGCAAAAATGTGGTGTTTGGGGGGTTTTCAGCACATCTTTAACTTGTTTTATCACAGCCAAACTAGAAAGAATTATTATTATTATTATTATTATTATTATTATTATTATTATTATTATGTATCCCACTTTTTTCCCCAATACTGGGACTCAAGGCAGCTTTACAAAATTGAAACATATACAATTACAACAGATTAATAGAAGTTTACAAAAGTTATAAACAAAATTAAACCAGCTGCATGGCTGTGATGATGGCAGGACTGAGAGCAGGGTCTCCCCTGAAGATCTCAGGGCACTGGCAGGCTGATAAGGGAGAATACGGTCTTTCAGATAATCTGGACCTGAGCCATGTTGGGCTTTATAGGTCATAACCAGCACTTTGAATTGTGCCCGGAAACTGACCAGAAGCCAGTGGGGCTGTTGTTTATATACTATTTGTTACTACCCTAATAAGGATGTTTCGAAGAAACTGATTTGGCATTGGTGCATGTGTGCAAGTCGAGTTTGACATTTGCCAATCAAAGGCTCATTCTTCTAAGCTTGCCATCAGCTGTTATTTAAGGGAACATTGTGTGGTAATTGTTTTAAATGCTGACAGTTTTAATGGCGGCCGGCATGTTACCATCCTACCCGTTATATTATTAGTGTCGACAAGGAGCCATTTAGACTTCAACAGTCATTTTGCCATTCAGTTCTTGCTTTTTTTTGTTTCTGGATGGATGGACAGTAAGCTGTAAACACATTTCTGCAATGCTGTCTTAACACAATTACAGTGTGCTGCCTTGACTGACTGCATGGGGTTGGGTGGGAACATTATTTGTTGAAAGCAGAACTCAGTTTTTTTAAAAAAAAAAAATCTGATTCTTTGCCAGTGACAGTTGGATACTAGCGCAGGAAGTCAATCAATGTGAACTGTCCATGAGGAATTAAAAATGAAGTGTGTGGGGTTCTTTTTCTTTCCTTTCTTTCATTCTGAGAGATCTTGCCAACTTAATGCATTCATATCCTCCAGTTCTGGCTCAATTCAGTTCAATCTGAATCAAAACAGATTAGAGTACACTGGATTGGGGCCTGGTGATCTGTATTCTGGTTCATGCAAGCTACATTTTCTCACATGCCAAGACTCTTGTTCACGCTTTGGTCATTTCTCGGTTGGACTATTGTAACCTTCTCCTGACTGGCCTTCTTTCCTCTCATGTTAGTTCGTTGGTCTCTATTCATCATTCTGCTGCTAAGGTCATCTTCTTAGCTCATCGCTTTGATCATGTCACTCCACTCCTGAAATCCCTTCATTGGCTTCCAGTTCACCTCAGAAACCAATATAAGCTTCTCCTGTTAACTTTCACAGCCTGTCACAATCTAGCTCCTTCCTATCATTCTTCTCTTATTTCACATTATTGCCCCATTCGTGCTCTTCACTCATCAAATGTTATGTTTCTCTTGTAAACTGCCTTGAGTCCCAGTACTGAGGAAAAGGTGGGATATAAATAAATATAATAATAATAATAATAATAATAATAATAATAATAATAATAACAACAACAACAACAACAACCCCTTTCTTTCCAGAAAACTTGCAGAGGAGGTTGTAATATTCTCAACAATCCTTTGATTGTTCTCCTAAATTTGTGATACAGGGTTCCAAAAAAAAACCCCATATAAATACATATTTTAGGGTAAAAATGACTATAAAAATGTGTATATTTAGGGGTAAAATGTGCACAAGAATATGTATTTTTGGAGGGAGGTTAAAGTAATGTAGATTTTCATGCTTTAAAAAAAGCAGATTTACATGGAAATAAGTGGAACAGTTTTAAGGATGGATATATGTGAAACTGACACCAATCAGAAATTGAATAATCTATCCATCCCTACTATGCTGGAGCCAGTTCGAGTATAAGAGATAGCAAAGATCTTGGCTCTGTGATGATGTTCCTGCTATTCACTGGGATGGCAAAACTGCACTGTGGAATTACATCTCAGGTTGTTTATCCTGCCCACATTTAAAAGGGCACCATGCCATATTGAAAACCGAATTCCAAAGATGCACCACAAGAGAGAAGCAAACATTTGAAAATACACCTTTGACTCTCCAAAGATCTTGGCTTGTGTTTGAGTGAGGCATACAATGAGAGTTGGCAATGCAGAAACAGTTTACAGAACAAAGGACAGAGCAGAATATACAATTTTAAACAAAGACCTATTTTCAGTTATCGAAAAATGCACACACCTGAAAGGATCTGTTTTAATATCAGTTATCTCCACACAATAGAAATATATTAGCTGAATAAAGATTTTCTTTCAGCCCCCTCACCATCTCTCTCGAACATGGCCTTTTAAACCAAAATGGATGACATAGTTTTAAAAGCTTTTCACAATGTTAATAATAAAGATGCTTTTTTCTTTTGCCTCAAGAGTTTAAATTTAATTGAAGTCCAATGTTCAACAACTTGGTGCTCCCGATGTGTAGCACTGTATGTGCTGTTCACGGAAGATGCAAGGGAAGGGAAGGGAAGTCAGAGTCTTGAAATTCGTCCCTTAACATCTTGGCCACTGCTAGACCTAAGGTTTATCATGGGATCATCCAGGGTTCACCCCTGCTTGAGCACTGGATCCCCTGTGTGTCACCTAGATGAACAGGTTTGACCCCTGGACGATCCAGGGATAAACCTTAGGTCTTGTCTCCCAGATACATGTGGCTGGATCCAAATGCTTCCTTTCCTCTGATGGAAGGAGCCATCCCATTGATGGAAACAGTCCTACTATCAGAGGGAGTAACCATGGTGGCAATTAAAGGCTGACTCACACAGTTAGGGTCATTGATGCCTCCAACACTGTGAAGCGAAAAGGCCATCAGAGCTGCAAGAGATGTCACATCACCTTAAACACGGTGTTGTCTCTGGAGAGGCCACCAGTGAGGGAGGAAGCAGCAGCCAGGCACCTCTCCATCATGCCTGGGTCCAGCTCCAGCTGAGAGCCCCCTCCCTCCTGCTACCAACTGTCTCTGGAGAGGCCACCAGTGAGGGAGGAAGCAGCAGCCAGGCACCTCTACACCGTGCCTGGGTCCAGCTCCAGCTGAGAGCCCCCTCCCTCCTGCTGTCACCTATAACTGCTGAACTTTCCAACTAAGATTGTAGTGCCTGAATTTGCTTTCCGTTCCCCCCTCCTCCTCCTCCCTCCCAATCCCCTTTCCTTTTGTGTCATGTCTTTTAGATTGTAAGCCTGTGGGCAGGGACTGTCAAGAAATACTTTTGTAAGCCGCCATGAGAGCCTTTTTTGGCTGAATGGCAGCATAAAAATCCTTAAATAAATAAATAAATAAATAAATTTTCAGTGGAGTTCATTTTGGGAATGGATGTATCCATTCATTTCTGGTCCATGTCACTTTCACATTTGGCTGTCTTTCTACATTAATCTGCACTTTTTACAAATCTGCATGAAAATGTATATTTAAATATATATTTTAAACTTACTTATCCAAAATATGCATTTATAAGAACATAGGAACATAAGAAGAACCATGTTGGATCAGACCAAGGATCCACCTAATCTAGCATTCTATTCATGCAGTGGCCAATCAGCTGTGGACCAGGAAGCCACAAACAGGACATGGTGCAATACCATTTTCCTACCCATGTTCCCCAGCAACTGGTGTATATGGGCTTATCGCCTCTCATACTGATGGTATCAGAGTTGGAAGACCTAAAGACAGTAGTGCATGTGCTGGTAACTTCGAGGCTCAACTTCTGCAATGTGCTGTACATAGGGCTACCTTTGTGCCTAGTCCAGAAACTTCAACTAGTTCAAAATATGGCAGCCAGGTTGGTTGCCAGTACACCTAGGGGTGACCATATTACACCAACTTTAAAATCACTTCACGGGCTGCCAATTCTTTTCTGGGCAAAGTATAAAGTGTTGGTTATTACCTTTAAAGCCCTACATGGTTTGGGTCCAGGTTACCTGTGGGATCATCGTCTCCTGTACAGTCCACCCCACACACTCAGGTCCTCTGGGAAGAATTTACTTCACCCAATGAAAACTGGGCTGACAACCATTACGCAGAGGACCTTCTCTTCTGCCATTCCCAGACTGTGGAACATCCTGATAGGAGAGATTTGCCAACTTAACAGTCTTTCCATTAAGTTTTAAAAAGCTATAAAGACTGATCTCTTCTGGCAGGCCTACCCAGTCAAATTTTAAAATGTCTGGCTGTTATTTAAATAATGTATTAGTTTTATATGTTTTTAATCAGTTTTATATATTTTCTAGTATTTTTATATTTGATGTTGTTCCCCGCCTCAATCCAGAGGGAGAGGTGGATAATAAATATAGTAGTAGTAGTAGTAGTAGTAGTATCAAGACTAGCAGCCATTGATAGCCTTCTCCTCCAGGAATTTATTCAACCCCCTTTTAAATCCATCCAAATTGGTGGCCATTATTACATCTTGTGGCAGTGAGTTCCATAGTTTAAACTATGCGCTGTGTGAAGAAATACTTCTTTTTATTTATCCTGAATAAATGTATCTTCTTTAAAATACACATTTCTTAATATATTTTGATTCATTCATTCATTTTTAGCTGAGACTTGAACCAGAACATTCAGGAAGTGTAAATGCCAGTGGGAAACTATATTCGAATCTGCACTTTCGTCCGAGATGTGCAGAACAGATCAGTTCATATTGGAATCTAATTCCTCAAGCATCCTTAATCCATTCATCCATTAGATTGCAAGTCATCAGTTGACATGTGAAGACCCCATGAGTAATTATTGGTGTTTTCCCTTTTCTAGGTTGTCAGTGTGACTTTCAATGTCTTCCCCAAAGACTCCCTGAATAAGAAATGAGACCAAGTATTGACTGCTTCTACTATAAAATACAACAATTTTCTTATTCCACTGTTAATGAAGCATTATTAATGAAGCTGTCAGGATTCCTTCCATGACCTGGAGCCCCTGAGCAACTCCTTAAGGATCTCTGCCTCCTTGAGAATCCCAACTTCCTTATTTTGCCCTCCCCTTCCCAGTAACTGGGGTTTAAGCTGTAGACGTGGGGTAATTGTCACATCAGATGCTTGAGGTTTAACACAACAGATTAATAGTATATTAAAACAACCAAATTACAAATATAGGCATTTAGTCAATAGATCTGAGTGATACAAAGACATTAAAAGAAAATAAAAGCTGCAAAATGCAAGTCTTTTACCCTAACTGCATTTAGGCTTTTCTCCACTGCTTTTTCCTTATGCTCTTGTCCTTTTCTGCTCTGCCTCTCTCCTTTTATTCCCTCTTTCCCCCCAAAATCAAAAGTACTATTTCAAATGGAACTTAACCCAGAAACTGAAACAACTGGAGAAGGAAATTCACCATGGAAATGAATCTTAGCCAGAGAAATGAAACTACTCTTCTCGGTAGAGTAGAAAAACAGAAAAATTCCAGGCCTCTAAGCCTGATTTTAAAGGCCTCTATAGGCCCCAAACCTTAACAGAAGCATTTAAGATGTATATTTAAAGGCAAGAAAACTTATGAGTAAACTTTTAAACTGTGGCCTTAGCTAGACCTACTGTTTAATCCAGGATGGAGGAGAGAAGATCTCATGTTGTGCTTAATGCAAGATCCCTTCTCTGTTTACATGTGAGGCGTGATGACCTCAGGAAGAGAGGTGTCACGCCCGCCATTTATTATTATTATTATTATTATTATTATTATTATTATTATTATTTATACAGCGCCATCAATGTACATGGTGCTGTAGGACAGAGCACACGAATGCTCATGCGCTGAAGGTAGGTTTTTTTTAATTTAACTTAATTTCCCCACTCCCCCTACCCTACCATTGATGGGTGAAGCACTCCTGAGGAGTGCTGCACCCCGTGCACAGCTCCCGGCTCCGCACAATGAATCGCGTGGAGCTGGGTCAAACCAAGGCAAAGGGCCACATGTTCCACGGTCTCAGGCTCAGCCCGAGACCACGGAAAAAGTGGGCCCAAAGTGGAGGGCTCTATCCTGGGGCAAGGGAGAAATGATCCCTCCCTGATCCCGGGATCCCCTGTGCGTCATTTAGACACACAGGGATGATCCCGGGGTTCACCCCGTGATAAAGCCCAGTCTAGCTAAGGCCTGTCAGTAAAAAAAAAAAAAATGGATGTTGCTAAATGACAGGATAGAGGAGTCACTACTTTGGCATATTCATCCATTTCTATTATCCCATTCTCATCTCTATTCAAACTATTTTGTTGCTTTTAAAATCCAGTGGGGGAGGGGGACTTTGAACAGAAACAAGAGTGCATACGATGAGCAACGATGCTTCCATCAAACCATTGTCTTCCTCCCAGTTCTACTGGACATCACTGGAGATATTTTTAAGAGATCCTGCACCTTTTAAAATGGAGATTCAGAGCCTGGGTCCTATCATCCCTCTTTTCTTGTGCCCATTGCAATAGTTCACATGACTCTGAAAATCTGCAGGACAGGCTCCACTCAGTCAAACGAAGGGAGAGGAAGTGTAGACTTTGCATTTAAGACTAACATAAATAAGAGCTGACATTTTAGTTCATGGGCAAGTCATCATTTCTGTTTAGATGAAGGCACATAGATGGAAGATCATCATAACTGTCCAGCTGACTTACTTTGTATGTTCTCTTTGCCTCCCGAGAGTAAGGTGTAGATCCAGTTTGCCACAAATGAATGTTGCATGGGCCATTAGTGAACTGGAACTGCCCATACCAATATATACACAAGTGGGGAGATTACAGCAAGTACACAGGGTAAAAGCCTCTTCACGTAGCATGTCACTCCAGGCCCTATTGCAAACATACAATTGATTTCTATGGGTTGTGAAACAGTGGGAACTCTTCTCCAACTTCCATTAGGTCTACGTGGAAGAATGTTCAGCTGGATTGCATCTAATGCATCTCTCTTTCTTTTCTTGTCTTGTCTTGTTTTTTAATGGCCCATCGTTATCTGTATGGTCAGTAAAGGATAGCCTCTGGATGGTGCTCCAAGCCATGTGCCAGGTCGGAATCGCACAAGTTCATAAATAAGAGTCCTTGGTGGTCACTCCCCTGCTTTGGAACTCCGTTCCATCAGAGATCTTCCAGAAACAATGTACAACTTCAAAAAATGTGCAAGGATTTTGTAGCCAAACACAAACAATGAGTCTGTTCTTTCTATCTTTCTTTCTTTCTTTCTTTCTTTCTTCAATTTATATCCCAACTACATACAAAATACTCTAGGCCACAAAGAAAAGAGGAATCCAACATGTTGAGTTTTATATTTTGCTGGCATACAATTCAAAAAGTAAGATTTCGCCTTTCGGGTTCAAGTGCTATCTAAGACCTTTTTCGTTTATTTATTTATTGCATTTATATCCCACCTTTTTTCCTCCAAGGAACCCAAGGTAGTGTAAATAACCCTCCTCTTTCTCTCCATTTTATCACCCAGTGAGCTTCCATGGCCAAGTGGGGACTAGAACCCGGATCTCCCGACTCCCAGTCCAACACTTTAGCCACTACACCACACTGGCTCTCATTGTGTATTTATCATTTTCTTCCCTTTATAAAGCTCCTAAAGCAGAACTGTTGTGTCCTTTCCTTGGCCAGAATAAAAAGCTGGCCATTGTATGTGTGTATATATAAATATGTAGCTTTTGAAATTTGGCCCAATTTGCTGTATTAGCAGCTGAATCTAGACAGGATTTTGTGGTCAGGAACATAATCGATTTCTAAGGGTGATAATAAGGATATCCAAGCTCTGCTATTATTATTTTTTCCAAGCCTCTTCACTTTTTATCTTGGCATCAGTCTGACATTAGTCTGTAGTCTGTTTTTATGCTTTTTATGGTTTTAGATTTTGTACATTGGTTTTTAAATGTTCAATGTTTTTAATCTTCGGAAACCGCCCAGAGAGCTCAGGCTGTGGGACGGTATATAAATGTAATAAATAAATAAATAAATAAATAAATGTAATTAGTGATATGAGTAATACCCCCCAGCTTAAATTAAGCAGAAGTATATTCTTCCAAAATGTAAGGAAAAAGGAAAGGAACCTCTCGTGCAAGCACTTGAGTCATTGCTGACTCCTAGAGGGACGCCTGCTTTCGCTGATGTTTTCTTGGCAGACTTTGTAGTGGGGTGGTTTGCCATTGCCTTCCCCAGTCGTGGTTACCTTCCCCCCAGCTAGCTGGGTACTCATTTTACCAACCTTGGAAGGATGGAAGGCTGAGTCGACCTGAGCCGGCTGCCTGAGAACCAGCTTCCGCTGGGATCAAACTCAGGCCGTGGGGAGAGTTTCGGCTGCAGTAACTGCCGCTTACCACTCTGCGCCACACGAGGCTCTACATCCAAAATGTAATAAATAAATAAAATGTAATTAGTGATATGAGTATTTCTCCATTCCCCCCCCCCAGCTTGAATTAAGCAAAAGTATGTTCTTCCAAAATCAGGCAATAGATCTGCTTCATCCAAATCCATCTCAATCAATTCAGACCTCTTTGTGCCCCCAACTGAGGATATGAGAGGTTCTGAGCCCAACCCAACCCTCTTCCCGCCCACCCCAAGAAATCTCCTTACAGCAACATCCTATTCACTCATAATTATCATAAGGGTTATGTTATATCAAGAAAGCTTGTTGGCATATACTAACAATTATTGATCAAAGATGATACGCAATTCAAGCATGAATTGGAAATGAAATGAACAAAAATGCAAAGCAGGCAACCCCCAACTCATGATTCATTTCCAGTATGGGCCAAGGTGGCTGTTCTCTTCCTTTCCTATGGTGGCTGTTGACTGTACTAATCAATCAAAGCAATTATTCACCTCGAATTGAATGCAAATTTAACTATTAATGCAGGTACTGTCATAGACCACGCTCATTTCTTATTCTCATCTTGTGCTTTTCAATACCACAAACTGGGTGTTTAAGCCTTGTCAGCATGCAATGTCTTCTTGGCATGCCTTGACATAGACACTGCCCCCAAATTGAAATGCCAAGCAACCAGAGAGCTATGAATCCCCAAGAGGTTTCTACTGCATTGAACTCAGGCCATTGGTATTCTGCTTAAATGCTTTTCAGTGTAATGATGAGAATGGGTGATGGCAGCTAACCCAACCTAATAGGCCAAACATCCATCAGGGCTTCTGTTTTCCTCCAGTATTCACATATTTGCCCAGAAGATTTCCCACCTGCCATCCGCCAACACATCCCACAAATCACATCTCAAAAAGGTCGGATTTTTACTCTCAAATAGATCAAGATCTCTGTTGAGATATGTTGCCAATTGATCCTTGGCATGAGATGGAAAACTGTTCCCAAGGAGACCCTTTGCTGGTTCATCCTTCAGCAGTAAAGAAGTTGAAAGAGCAATTGTAAAGGAGGGAAAGCCAGGAGATGAAAGTAACAGCCAGCAGGAAGTGGCAGAAGGAAATGCGTGAAGGAGCACCTCCCATTCTAGTGCATTAAAGAAACAGTAGAAGTGGGGAGGGGAAGAATAGAATACAGATGAAGATGAGAGACAGGCAGCTTGTGAGGAGCCAAATTACTCTACGATTTGATCTAACAGGTGAGTGACAGGTGAGGAAGAACAGCAAAATTGTCCAAGAACCAGTCTGATTAAGTCAGAGGAAGGGTGATTGGGCAGTAGGACGGCCGTGCATCCTCTTTTACAGAGGCCTTTATTTGAAGGGCTGCCAGTGGACTGTCCTTTGTTTTGAAGGTGGCTTCTACTGGAAGGACTATCCAATCCAAGCTTGGTTGAAAGATGAGGAACCAACAGAAGGAAAAGCTGGGCCTTGAGGATGCCCATCAACTACATCACCTGGTCAAAGTCATCTGCACTTAGGGATGTACATATTGTGCTAAATCCATTCTGTCTGTGTTTTAGGCACTTTTTGTTCCTTTGTCCACCCATCAACGGAATCGGATGCTTTCAGTTTGCAAATTTGCACAAATTTGCATTTGTACAAATGCAATATTGCATGAATTCACATGTGTGAAAATATGCAATTTTCCCCAAACTCCACACATTCCTTTCCCAGATGTGCATTTTTATGTTTTAGCTTATGGGGAAATGTGTAATTTTGGCTGATTTGGGATGTCGGCATTTTTCTACGTTGACATTTGCACAAAATTCACAAAGGTTAGAAAAATGGTCCACAATTCCACAGAATCCAACTGACAGGGGGAAAGCTGATCCGCTGTTGAATCTTCTGGTCAGATTCATAAAAATCCAAACTTATTGGGTTCCATTACAGATTTCTCCAATATCTGTATTCACACTATGTTGAGATGTACTGTATTTCTATTTTAATTATAATAATTATTTCTAAATTTACATCTATATGTATAAATTAGCATAAGCAAAAACTATGGAAATCAATATCCCCTTTTGTCCTCTTTTTGGGTGGTGCATTTCCACTTTTTTGGCAGTTAATAAGTAGCCACCCTAGATCTCCATGATCTGTTTAGGGCCTGTTCACATGATCACAACAGCCCACCATGGCTTAAGCCATGGTAGGTTGCAGGACAAGCTGGTGGCCATTTTGAATATTCATTCCCTGTTGGGGAGTTGACATGGTTTGTCATGTCATCCAAATCTGGGCAGCAGGGTTTGAGGGTTAACCCATGGTCTGTTGTAGGATTATCTGAGAGTTGTTTAATCCTCAAAAAAACCTACTGCGTGTGTTCAGATGACACAACCCCATGGCAATCCCCCCTGGGGGCTGAATATTCAGACTTGCCATCAGCATGTGCCTTAAATAAGCCAGACTGGGCTGTGGTGATTGTGTGCATGTCATTGTCTGCATGGCCATGTCCTGCCCTCACTGTAATAGTGCTCCAAGGGGAAAGGGTACTTCCGTGGAGCCAAGACCATTTCCTTTTTTGAGCTACAATTCTAAAAGAAGCCATTCTTCTGGCCAAGCAAACAATGGTCGCTGGTTGAGCAATCAAATGAGACATGCAGTCTGTGCAGGCAGCTATCATGGAAGACAGAGCTGCAATTTGGCACCCTTTGGCTCAAAAGAATGCCAAAGTTTAATCTCTCTGGGCAATTAATTCAGATAGTTGGAAACTGGTCCAGCTCATCCTCTGGAAGAAAAGCACACAAAATTATCCCCATTTCTGTGCATCTACAGTAAAGTAAAGCAGCTAGGTTCCTACCCCCCCCCCCACCAAGCTAGGTTCCTACCCCCCCCCACTCCCGCTTCATTTCCTGTCAATAAGACAGACAATAATATGGTATTTAGACTTCACTGAAACAAAAACTGACAACATGCTGTACAGCAATTGCCTACCCTGCTCCCTGTTTTTAACGACTCATACAGTCTTCCTCACTTCAATTTAGAAGCACTATAAAACCTGTCATAGCTGATGAGAAGTGCCACAAAGCTGCAGTATCAGCAACTCACATCATCAATTGGAAAGCCAGCAAATCCACAATGGGACACCTTAACTGTCAAGATGTGGGTTGATATTTTTTTTTTCCCTTTTTGCTGATTTATTGTCAGCTCTTGGGGAGGGTGTCTGCTTAAGACATCTGAGGAAAGCTGGAAGTACATTTCCCAATTCGGTTTTTGTTTTGTTTTGTTTTACTCTTGTCCCAGTCATGAAACAGAGGATAAGCATCCTTCTCCTCAGATTTAAGCCTGGAGCATGGGAAAGTGCTCTGTTCTGGGAGGCACAACATTAGCCAAGAGCTGCCAATATCGGGTCATTCAAAGTCGACGCATGGCAAAATCCAATGTTAGTCCTGCTTAGAGCAGATCCATTGAAATGACTGGGACTGAAATTAGACTCCTCACCTCAACTTAAGCCAAACCTGATGGAGCGAGGCCCACGAAGGGTGGGGAGGGAGAATTTAAAACCCTCCCTGTTTCCTGTGGTCAAGACAACATGCAGTGTGTACACACACACACACCAAAGCTGCTATAAACTTCAAGAGGGAAGACTCCATTGGTACCAATGAACATTTCTCTCTCAGTCCACTAACAGCTTTGGGAGGGGGTGATTTCTAGGGCTGTGCAAAGCCCCCCCCCCCCCCCGCCCTCCAAGTTGCCTAGGTGGCCATTTCAGAGCTTCTGAAATGGCCCTGATTCCACTTGGCATGCTTTGGGGCTGAAGTGAGATTCACACACACACACACACACACACACACACACACACACACACACCAAAAAAACAAATAGGTCAGACCTTGTGGGTATCTGGGTACCTGTTGCACAGCCGGCATCCAGAAAGACCAGGTGCAAGGCTGACTGGGACTCCATTGGACACCCAGCTCACTTGCCTCCTCCATTGAAATTCCTCTCCTAAGGCTTAATTACTGGCACTAAGAGCTTTAAAATGCAATATGCCAGTGTGCGGGGTTCCACCCTTTTCATCTTTGACCCACCCCCTTCAACTTTGGCTCCACCTATTCCTGGAATGCAGGCCCCTGAGAGCTTCTCTGAAACAGAATTCAGCCCACATGCTGAAAAAGGTTCCTCTCCCCCCCCCCATCTTTTTAATAGATACAAAATACCTTATTTGAATGCTGTAGAGGTGCCATGGGTGCTGGATAATCTGACCTGAACTTCAGGACAGATGAGCATTCCATGTATATGCAAAGTTGAGAAGAAATGCTGGTTAGACAGCAATTCATAATGGAACCTTTCAGATATAAAATGCCTGAACTGATATGGTCACCTGATATGGTCAATGATGGCCATCTGCAAATTCCACCAGGCCAATGAACCACAAGAGGGGGTGTGGCTCAGTGGTAGAGTACCTGCTTTGCATGCAGAAGGTCCCAGGTTCAATCTCCGGCATCTCCAGGTAGGGCAGAAAAAAACTCCTGCCTAAAACCCTGGACAGCCACTGCCAGTCAATGTCAACAATACTGGGCTAGATGGACCAATGATCCATCTCCGCATAAGGTCGCTTCCTGTGTTCCTGTGTAAGAGGACTATCATCAGTTGGATGTGATGCAGTCCAGTCTCCAGGTAATACTGGGTTCAGATGGTCAGATTTTTATTTCTCTATTGATCTACTTCCATACCAATCAAACCATGGACTTATTGAACTCAATTACTGTATCTGTACCTTCTTTCGACCTCAAGGGAAGAGTGTGATATTACAGTGTGATATTAGATACTACTTCCACAGAGTGAGTGAGTGAGTGAGTGTGTGTGTGTGAGACAGAATCAGCACCACTAGCATCCCCCCACGAAAATGTTAGACTCTCTTAAAACTAGCCATGTCTAGCAGCTGTTTGCTCTGAATGACCTTAATTTAATCTGCTTTTAGGCAGGAATTGCTTGGGGGGGAGGGGGAGGAGGTAAACGTTCTTGTTACTAACGATACTCCTAATTCCTGGCCTTGGAGAGTTGCCATCTCACAGAGGGAAAATTCACTTAGTGAAACACCGTAGGAGTTATCATTAAAAAAAAAATAACATAATTGATTTGTAATTATCATCAGGGAGGCAACACCATTGCTAACCTAATTGTAAAATATATTGTTCCTTTCAAGTCTTAATGTATTGCCTCGAGTGCTCCCCACTTAGACACCAACAGACTACAGTAAATAGAGTGACAGCGGGAAGCCAGGGGAATAGAGTTCCCCCAGTTCTCTGTGCAATAAAAGATGTTCTCTTTTTGACTATTGTGCAGTCCATTAGTGTAATGCCTGGATGTTTTTCTCACAGTGGGATGCAGACCAGGTGTCAGGACTTCAAAGCAAGACCATATTTTGCAATAAAACCAAACTTGCTGTAAATTTTCCACCATCTGTTCATCTCAGCAATAAAGAGAATTGCTGTCTAATCTGCATTTCTTCTCGGTTTTCCATATACCTCCAGCACTCATCTATTCTGAAGTTCAGGAACAGATCACCTGAAGCCCATAATACCTGTAGCTCCTTCAGATACATGCTGCCTATTGCCTTGACTTGTGAAACGTCTGAGGTTCTATTTTGATCAAAGCAAAGGAAATTGGCATACAGCCACCGTAGCTCAGTGTTTCCAATGGAGATGGATAACTGAGCCACGTCTGAGATCCCTGAGCATCTCCGAACATCATCGTCTTCCCCCCCAATTCCCATTTGCGTTTGGGATCTCTGCTCTCTCTGCGCAAATGGGAAAACTGTGCAAATTGAGAAGTGATTGAATGTGCAATTCATGCAATTTTCCTAATTTCCATGCATCTCCTCCATAGACTAAGGAAGGGCTCATTCAATCTATTGGGGGAGATTTGCACAAATCAAACAGGGAAAGTTTTACAAATTGAGTGCAAACACGTGTTCAGCAATTTCCTAATAGTTTCATTGGACATGTGCTCATGCTCAGAGTTGGGAACACTGCATGCTTGTACGTTTTGTGAGCAAAAACAAAATTCTCATACATCCCTAGTTTACACCTACTCCAAAACAAAGCTTGTGAGTGACTCATATTCTGGAGACATGGGAGATACGGAGACTTTATGTCTCCTGCAAAAGGCAACTTTTGGTTTTGTTTTTCTAAATGCCACGATTAAGAAAAAGGAGAGGGGGAGGGATGGAGTGTGGCTGAGTGACTCACAGGCCCATCTTCTAATCCTAGGACACAGCTTACCAGGAGCTCCAAATCACATTGCTTTGAGGGTGGGCAAGGATGGGATCATGAGATGGCCGTTCTTTCAATGCCACCAGGCTTCACCATGAAAAAAATGCCTTCAACTGTTTTCAGACATCATAACTCTTTAGTCCTTGCCCCTGTACTTCTGAAAAGTTGTGTGTTTCTTGGCTGTGGACACCCCAATGAAGTGCAGTATTTTCATACAAATTCCCCAGAATATCATGGGGACAGAGAAGGGAAGCAGAAACATAACAATTCCACCCCTCAAAAAAAATGTAGGTCTCCCTTTCTACATGAACCACTGCACCTATCCTTCTGAAACCCAGCAGGTTTCTTCCTTAGAGACATCTCTAGGCTTTCTATCAGTTTAAGGACAAGGGTCCACAAGGAACATAGGAGGATAAATTCTTTTGGAGCCCCTCAAAATGTCAAGGATGCTCTTGTCCCCAAAAAAACCCTGCAAATGGACCAGTAACCATTCAAGCTCTTGCAACATGAAAGTCACATGCTCCTTGTAACCAGCCTGGTCAGTAGCTTGGCTGCAGCATTCTAAACCAGATAAAGTTTCTGAACACTCTTTGAAGGGAGTCCCATGTTTCACACAATAGACTTGTCACAAAAAGATCTAACTAAGGTCATGGGTCAAGGTAGCCAGATCCAACCTGTCAAGGAACAGGCACAGTTGGCACATTAGCATTAGCTGTACTAAAGTGCTCTCAGCCACTGCTGAAACCTGGCATCCAGGTTCAGGGCTTAACCTAGGGTGACCATTTGAAAAGGAGGACAGGGCTCCTGTATCTTTAACAGTTGCATAGAAAAGAAAAATTCAGCAGGTGTCATATGTATATATGGAGAACCTGGTGAAATTCCCTCTTCATCACAACAGTTAAAGCTGCAGAAGCTATACTAGAGTGACCAGATTTAAAAGAGGGCAGGGCACCTGCAGCTTTAACTGTGGTGATGAAGAGGGAATTTCACCGGGTTCTCCATATATACGAATGACACCTGCTGAAATTCCCATTTCAATACAACTGTTAAAGATACAGAAGCCCTGTCCTCCTTTTCATATGGTCACCCTACTTAATCCAGGAGGACACCCAATCTGAGGCCTTAGCTAGACCTAAGGTTTATCCCAGGATTGTCCCGGGGCCATACCTTTTCATGTAAATGACACACAGGATATCCCGGGAGCAGGCAGGGACGATCCTGGGATAAACCTTAGGTCTAGCTAAGGCCTGAGTCTTCAAATTTGAGTCTTCATGGAGAATGCAACCCTATCCAAGACAGATTGAACCCCTATTCACCAATTCTACTGACCAAGAATACCTCTGTCTTGTCTGGATTAAGCTTCAATTTGTTCACCCTTATCATGAGGCACTGATTCAGAATATGGACAGCTTCCTTTGAATCAGGTGGAAAGGAGAGGCACAGTTGATTGTCATTAGAATATTGGTGACACAGAACTCCAGGTGACTCCACCCAATTGTTTCATGCAGACATTAACCAAGATAGAACCTGGAGGGACACTATAAGACCATGATGAAGCCATTAAAGCATGAATCTTACTTAACATTTTATTTATTTATTTATATTGCATTTATTTCCTGCCTTTTTTCCTCCAAGGAACCCAAGGCAGCATACATAATCCTCCTCTCCATGTTATCCTCACAACAACACCCCTGTGAGGTAGGTTGGGCTGAGAGTATGTGACTGGCCCAAAGTCACCCAGTGGGTTTCCATGGCCGAGTGGGGACTAGAACCTGGATCTCCCAACTCCCAGCTCAACACCTTAGCCACTACACCACACTGGCTGTCAATGATTATCTTCATCAACAAACTGTGCACCACCTTCTCCAACAAGGGAGATCATTGGAAGCAGTCTTTAAGAGATCATCCACTCAATAATTATTATTTCCAAGCTGTTTTTTTGTGCTCCACCACACCTCCAATTCCAAAGTTCTCCCTGACATTCAGCCTAAGATTCTTTCCCAGGAGGGGTGGTGTTTCAAAGTCAGGTGAAATCAACAGGAAGACCATTATTTCACAGAATTGAGGTCAGCTCATAGAATCAATCAGCATGCTGATGACTAGGGTCCCAATCTGCATTGCGGGCCCTACACCTACTCTGCAGTAAAAATGAAAGAAGGAGGAGAAGGAGGAGGAGCATTTAAAGTAATATCTGTGTGGGCACTCCATTTAACCTGACAGGGTTGTTGTGAGGAGAAAAAAGTGAGGAACCATGTCCACCATTCTGATCTGCTAGAGGGGAAATGGCGGAATAAAATTGTAGTGACTAAACACGGAATTTATTTGTTATTAAAAAAAGCATTCATGATGAGAAATCCACAGCAATTCAAATAAATAAATATACAGCCAAGCCACTTAAATTCAAGGAATAGGTTAAAAAAATCAAAAAGATTATTTTACACTATAATTGTATCCTTTGGATAAACAAGAAGGCCTCACACCAAGATTCAATGATTCACTGACGTATCATTAAAAATATGTTACACCTACACATCAATTGCATTACCTCCTGACATTTCCTGGCCCGAACAGCTGGTGTTCTTCCTGCAATTATGCTTTTAAAAGAACATTCTTGGCTATACAAACTAAACAAATGTTATGGGATAATTGTTCTTTCTGTTCCATATGTAACAAAACATTTAAAGCCTATTTATCCATCCACATGAAAGCATGATGGCATTTTACCCAGGGGATCCATTTCAGGAGGGTTATTGTCTTCTGACAATATTTAAGGCCACATGTGATTATTCTGTGGGAAAACCTTGTAATCCTGACCAAATTACAGGACAATCCTATGCATGTCTTCTGAAGTCAGTCACATTGAATTCAATGGATTTTACTCCCAGGTAGGTGTGCATAGACTGCAACCTCACGCAGCATGTAGAGACAATTATGAACATTTAAAATGCAGAGATTTACACAGATTTAAAATACAGACTTCAAATAGCAAAGCTAAAAGACTAAGATGGTAAACTTTAGAACGTTCTAAAGAAGAGTGTGCCGGGGTAAAACGATAGAAGAAAAGGTATTTCGATTGACTGGGCTCAAGTTGCATTTTGTAACGTAGCAAGGGAGGACGCAACAATGCACTTAAACAACAGTGTAATGAATAGTGTAGATCCTGCCAGGTAGGCTCAAACGGAATCAGAAGGTCTTCCAAGTACCCTGCACCCAAGCAATGGCCCCATGTCCTGAAATGAGGGAAAGGGTTAGGTATCACCCCTGTTTTTATTGCAAGGATCACTGGCTGAGCCCCACAGATTGCTCAACTCGTTGCTCAACTCTCCCAGCCGTATTTGTTTACTCTGGATTAACTCTGAGCTCCACTGAAAAGCCTAGATATGACCTCAACACTGATGCCCTTTAAACAGGTTTTGAAGGCTTATTTATTCCAAACTGCTTTTAACTGATAGCTATATTTGGTGTTAAATTGCTCCTAGTTTTAACTGCTGAGGCTAGACTTGGTTTTCGTTTGGTTTTTTAAATGACTGATTATTTTTGCTGTCAGTTTTATATATCATTTGGCTCTGCAAAATGCCGATATTGTTTTCCACTGCTGCTTTTATTTAGTTAGTTATTTCAATGATGTGGCCACTTACGCATCGCTAGTGAAGAGGACAAAAGTGGACCCAGATTTGCATGAAATGTGCATTTGCTAATCCATATGTATAGGTGCAAATTTAGAACTGATTACGATAATTCAAATAGAAATGTGATACATCTCACATATAGTAGGGAAGCATGTGACCCAGATCTACACTAAACAGGATATAAAACTTTGAAAACATTTTGAAAACTGTATATGTAGTGTGTCCTTGGCCTAAACAGTTGTCACTACTGTTATAAACCATTATAAAGCAGTAGAGTAGATCCTGCCCCTGTGAGCTGTGTCTGCCTGCTCAGGCTTCTTTCCAGGTAGCAACTGTGAATAGGCAACTATTTCAAGGCCCTTGCTATCCCTTCTTATTATGGTTCTTTATCTTTAAATCGTGCATTGACTAGACAGTCCAAACAGAAAACATCACTAGATTGAGGATGCCCTTATACAAATCTATGGGGCAACCACACTTGAAATATTATGTGCAGTTCTAGACACAACACCTAAAAAACAGATATAGAGTTGTTAAAAAAAAAACCATGCAGATAAGGGCAGCAAAAAATGGTCAAGCAATTCTCCTAGGAGGGAAAGTTACAATAGCTGGAACTGTTTTGCTTGGACAAAAGGCAAGTCAGGAGAGGCATGTTAGAGGTGTACAAAATTATGCATGGTATAGAGAATGTGGATAGCGAAACATTTTTCTCCGTCTCTCATAATACTCCCCAGAGAGGTTCGCTTGGCACCTACGTTGTTTTCTTTCCATCGCCAGCTGAAGACCTTTTTATTTTCTCAGTATTTTAACACCTAATTTAACTTAAATTTAAACTTTGCTGTTTTAATCTCATATTTTAACCTATATTAATTTTTGCTGCGTGCTTTTATTCTGGTTGTGCTTTTTATATTGTATTTCGTATGTGTGTTTTAAATTTGTTGGTTGTTTTTATGCTCTTCATGGTTTAAATTTTTGTGAACCGCCCAGAGAGCTTCGGCTATTGGGCGGTATAAAAATGTAATAAGTAAATAAATAAATAGAACCCAGTGGGATCAATCTCATGACACGGACTGATAGGAGATTCAGAACACATAAAAGGAAGGACTTCTTCACATAGTGCATAATTAAACAATGGAATTCACTTCAACAAGATGTAATGATGGCCTTTTAAAAAGGGAGTTAGACAAATTCCTGGAGAACAATGCTATCAATGGGTACCAGTCCTGGTGGCCACATGCTACCTCCAGTGTCAGAGGCAGTATGCCTATGTACAACAAGTGATGTGGGTGGGCCATGGCTAAGTGCCAGAGCACATGCCTTGCATGAAGGAGGTGCCGGGTTCAATCCATTGCTTCTCCAGGTAGGGCTGGAAAAAGACCTGCCTGAAACCTTGGAGAGCCTCTGCCAGTCAGTGTTGACAATACTGGCCTAGATGGACCTAGGGTCTGACTTAGTATAAGGCAGCTTCCTGTGTTCCTGGGTGTGATACACTCATGTCCTGCTTGTAGGTTTTCCCATGGTCAGCTGGTTGGCTATTATGTGAATAGAATGCTGGACTAGATGGACCCTTGGTCTGTTCCAGCAGGGCATCCTCTTATGTACTTAGTAACATCCTCTATGAAATAGGGCACACGACCACCCTAAATGCACAGCCCCAAACACCATGTGAGAACCATGCTTCATGAGATCCGTGACTGAGCCGCATAAGCCTCATCATGCTTCTGTCTGGGCATACCTCTTTCTGCCCACTATCAGGGGCAATCTAGCTTCCTGGCCAGGTCCCCTAAGAATGTTCTCAAGTTGTAATGGGTTTTCTTTTTCTTTTCCCGTTCTGCTAAATGCATTCTTGGCATTCTGCTGCTCACCATGCTACTTTTTTAATCTTCTTATCACAGCTACTTAAAAATCGCAAGTGTGTGTATATATTATATATATAAGCTGATTAAACCAAGCCATTAATGTCTGCATGACCAACTGACAACTGTGATGGGATTTCTTTTTTCTGTAGTTCTGCTACTTATTCAATATCAAATGCCCATTTTTAGGAAGCAACACTGCAACAATATTGTTGACATGGTACAAAAGTGGTCTTTAACCTGCCTTGAAGACTCAGCCCTATAACAGGCCCTATACCATGTTTCATATGTCTAAGCTCTACTGGAATATATGGATTTTAAAACCCTGTTAGGAATTTAGATCATATAGAAGAATAACCCCCTAGTGTGCCATTATAGGGGACTGCAGAGTGGCTTACCTTCCCAAGGCACCATCTTGGATATATCCATCATCTATTTGAGTGTGAAGAACCATGACACTCTGATTCAAATAACACCCAGATGGGACAATCGTAGAACGCAAATGGTCACAAGTTCAATCCCCAGCATGTTATTTTTGGAGAGCTGCTGCCAGTCAGGGTCAACAACATAGAGCTAGATGGATCGGTGCCCTGATTTGGAGTATGTCAGCTTCCTAGGTTAAAAGGAAGGGCCATAGCTCAGTGCTAAATCACCTGCTTTGCACACAGAGGGTCCCAATTTCAATCCCTGGTTCAATCCCTCCAGGCAGAGCTGGAAAAAATCCTGCCTGAAGCCCCAGAGAAAAGAGAAGATTGAGGGGAGACATGATAGCACTCTTCAAATACTTAAAAGGTTGTCACACAGAGGAGGGCCTCCCAGAGTGCAGGACATGAAATAACGGGCTCATGTTAAAGGAAGCCAGATTCCAGCTGGACATCAGGAAAAACTTCCTGACTGTTAGAGCAGTGCGACAATGGAATCAGTTACCTAGGGAGGTTGTGGGCTCTCCCACACTAGAGGCCTTCAAGAGGCAGCTGGACAAGCATCTGTCGGGGATGCTTTAGGGTGGATTCCTGCATTGAGCAGGGGGTTGGACTAGATGGCCTTGTAGGACCCTTCCAACTCTGCTATTCTATGATTCTATGCTGCTAGTCAGTGTTGGCAATACTAAACTAAATGGACCGATGGTCTGACTCAGTGTAAGGCAGGTTCTTATGTTTTGAATATATAGGCAATGACATCATCCCAGTGGAGGAATTGATGAGTAACAACACTCTGGAATTCCTGGATTTAGCCTGTGTTACAACTGGAAGTCCCAGAAGCATTGTAGTTGGACAGGAAAGACAACCTGATTGCATGGGAAAACATGGTTACATTGACTGGACTACCCCATTTTTGTAGGAAGGATGCTTGTCCTTTCTTCTGGGAATTGTGTGTGTGTGTGTGTGTCAGAGTAACAGTGCTCTCAGCTCATGAGAGTGTGTACTGGCAATTTCAATAAAGCTTTGGTTGCAGGCCTGTTGCTGCATCTTTCTATTTAACACTTAACAGTACCCACCTCAGTTAAAAAGCAATACAGGCTGTACCTTCTCCTTGAAAAAAAGTCGCATCCCTGGCTCATTTCGGCCACCTGTTTATACACCCTTTCTAGCTTTTATCATAAAGCAAACGTTTCCCTTGGAGACACTTGCAATAAAGGCAAAATGTTGTCACCATGCCAGACATTAATGGCCAGCCCACTTTTGCTAGGGGGAGAGGCATGAAACATGGTGGATCGGTGTCTTTGCACTATTGAAGACCAATATCCTCCTCATGCCCTCGCCTATAAATAACGGTGAGCTTTTTGCTCATGTTAAAGAAAAACGAAGATGGTGTTGGCATAGGAGCCCTGCTATCCTCAAATGCAATATATCCTACAAGACCTTTTGACAAACAGTCCGCCAAGAATGAAAAAATTGAGCAGGGACATCCTGAGTGCACACAGGCACACACACGCACACACACACACACACAGAAAAGAATTTTTATTTTCCTTCCTTCTTTTGCCATCTCGCTAACATAAAATATTTGCAGCTGATGGAATGTCAAGTATAATGTTCCTACATGGAAAATCGCATCACTATTTGTGAATACGCCATCCCGCAGCACAAGCATCGCGTACTACAAATAAAACATCAAGGCTATGCCAAAAAAAGAAAAAGGAAATTAAAAAAAACAAAAAACATGGCAAATCATGCTGCAAAGCTGCTCCCCCAATGCAGCTGGGGGAGATTTCAGAACCTAAAGTCATCATCTGTCTTTCATGAATATTTTATCGCATATAGATCTCCAAAGGAATTTTATTACTGCTCCATTCCAAGTAATATATTAGGCTCGAGAAAGGGCTTCTGCACCGGGCGATCTGAAAAATGGCAGGAGACCTCGCAGCCGATTATCTGGATGCTAAACTCTGCAATGCATTGAAGAGGCACATTGTGGAGACCTAACAAAGCAGAATAAATGCACAGATTCTTTGAGATCTCAGTTGCGGTCACAGGAAAACCCGATGTGCTGATGGCCAAGGGACTTTTGACACTGGATTTAAATAGAGAGAAGGGTTGCTTCAGATACCCCGCAGGATTTTGGTCAGGGTCAAACTGGATGGGAAGAGTACATTACAATTTTTTATACACCTGTTCTTCCCATTCACATTTAGGAGGCGGGGGGATCTGACTTTCACATCAAAGGAGAAATGTGGCCAAAGGGAGCTGATCCTCCCTGCCTTATCTCCTGCTGCTTCATGGAGGAGAAGGCTATCGATGGTTACTAGTCCTGATGGCTGTATGCTACCTCCAGTATCAGAGGCAGTATGCGTGCGTATACCAGTTGATGGGGAACATGCGTGGGAGGCTGCTGTTGCGTTCATGTCCTGCTTCCTCTCACCATGCTGGTTGTTCTGCTTCTGCGCAGATCAGCCAGCATCCGGGGGGGGGGTTGGTGTTAAAATCTCGTGAGATCTCGGCTGCTGGCTGGGAAGTCTCACGAGAGTTCTGGCTTGACTTCCCATCCAGCAGCCGAGATTCTCGTGCGATTGTCGCGAGAGTTCTGGGGAGAGTTCTCCTCAGAATGAAGATGGCCGCCACTGCTGCCTATCGGGGAAACACAGGCCTAGGCCATAAGTTGGGGCTGCCACATGCCCAGTAAGCGTAAGCTTACTTTGGGGCCTAACTCCAGTTCCTCCGGTCGTCCTGACTTCCCCAGAGGTTTCCGGAGTTCCCCGGTGGGTATGGTCAGGCTACTAAAAGCTATAGGAGCCCTGCCATCTTTTGTATCTGGTCACTCTATAATAGAGGGCAGGGCCTCTGCAGCTTTAACTGTTGTGATGAGGAGGGAATTTCACCAGGTGCTGCATGCATACAAACAACACCTGTTGAAATTCCCTTTTCTACGCAACTGTTAAAGATACAGCAGGCCCATCCTCCTTTTCATATGGTCACCCTAACTCAGTACATCCAGTCCGTGGGCCTATTCTGGCTTGGAAAGGATCTGCATCAAGACTGAGGAGGTTGGTGCCACCTCAGCAAGCCCCACTTCCTCAGTTCCAACTTCACAAACCATGCCCCCAACCAAGCAATAGTTAAGGAGGAGAATCCCTACCGTTGTCTCTAAAAACAGTCCGGGAAGCTCTGCATGCAGCAAAGCTGAGACAGCAGAATCCCCTTCACTCATGTCAGAGGAGTGATGGGGACTCAACTGGCTTAGCTCTGCCCATTCTGCCTCCTCTCTGGCAGAAGGAGTAAAGGGGCCTCAATCAGCCCCCATGACTCCTCTGCCAGAAGGGCAAAGGGGATGTGACCCCATTGCTCCTCCAGTCCACATCACTCCTGCAGTTCAGCTTCATTGTGTGCAGGGCTTCCCTAACCAGGAAACCCCACATGTAGCAAAGCCAGGGAGCAAATGACATCTGGTGGGTGTGGCCACCTCCCCTAGTAGCAGTGGGTATGGCCACACTCATCTGATGATATACAGCCTGCAGAGAGCTGGGTGGGTGCCTCATCCAGCCACCCCACCCCACCCAATTTTGGTTCTGCCAGGAAATACACAACTGAGTTGACATCACACCTTGGATTGAAGCACCATGGAACTCTATAGAACTTTCTTCCAAGTAAACATGAAAAGGATCATGCCTCAAGACTTCCCCCACAATGTAAGACTTCCACCTGCCCTTAGCAAAACAGAGTTGCTTCTGTTTCAAAAAGATTTCCAATGCAGTGGGAGAACAACATACACACGAATGCCTGTCTGAAAATGCCATATCCTTGACTGAGCAGCCCCAACACCCACTGAATAAAAAGCAAGATAGAGATGTAATTGCTTTGCCTGTTACAACTCACTTGTGCATCATAGTTGTTGTTTTTAATATCCCACACAATGCATGTACTGTGGAAAGGAACCAGGTGAGAGTAGTAAATGGATATAGTGTTATTTTTCTTTATGGTGGTTATTAATGGGGAGCTCAAAATGAAGTCTTTGTTGTTGTTTTTAAAAAAATTAACGGCAGCCTTCCCATGTTTATTTATCTACCATGACAACATTGAAGAAAAGACCATATTGAAAGACTGCATATAACTCATTGTTGGCCATAAAGGGAACGGTCGTGCAGTCAAAAAAGCATCCATTTGCCCACATATCTGTAGTCTCGTCTGCACTCTTTTTTCCCCCTCTCTTCCTTTTTTTTTAATGTTATTGAATTTTTCAAAATACTGCAACACAGAATCAACGACGTGAGATTGCATTCCATTCGTTTGTTGATGTCTCCCTCCATGTTACTACAGCTTCAATTCTCCACTGATAACATGATAGGGCCTTTCAAATGTTAAGCATTAGCATAATTCTGCTGCAAGTGAAAGACTCGCTAAAATGAGCACGCGTACACACACACAAAACCACCCCAGACTTTTGCATGGGAGAATTAGATTTTCAAGGCCAAGGACGATTCAATCAGAAAAAAAGTAAGCACAGTAGACCTCATCTCCCCCCACTGCTGATTGCAGGGCAGCACAGAGCAGCTCATTAGGTATTAGAGAAGTCCATGATCAACAGAAACATCTGATACAGCCCTTGTTGGACTGTACCATTTTTGTGTTCTACATGAGGAATCATGTATTTCAATGCTATTGTATTTGTTGTTTCTTCTTCTTCTTCTTCTTCTTCTTCTACTACTACTACTACTACTACTACTACTACTACTACTACTACTACTTTGGGTGCCTTCTCCTATCAGAGATTAGCTATCATTACAGCTATTATTGTTTTTGACACCACTGCTCTAAGTAAATGTATAGAAGTACAATTATGCATTTGTTGTGGCTGTTTTTAAATACTTGCCTCGCTGAAAACAGGTGCATCAGGGGGACAAGATTAAGTGCTAAATTATATGTGATGCTAAGTGCATGAATGCAATTAACATGCATGTTGTTGCTGTTGTTATGTAAATAGTAGCTGCAAGGAACCCTGAGTGATCTTGGTACCATCCAGGGTGAAGAGAAGTTTGACCTTTTTCTCTCACTTCTCCAAGGCTGCTCTTTGTATTTCAAGAGCAGCTCTCCTTGGCGCCATTGAATACTTCCCTTGAATTGCAAAGAGCAGCTTTGGAGAGGAGATTTTTGTGAGAGGCCGGATCTACACCAAGCAGGATATGACACTTTGAAAACAGTTTGAAAACTTTATCTGGAGTGTGTCCTGGGCCTCAACAGTTGCCAATGCTGTTGTAAACCATTTTCAAACAGTAGTGTAGATCCTGCCTGAGACTGAAGCAGGGAAATAAAGAAGTTGAACTCTCTGCTAGGGAGGATCATTGCGGGGAAATCCAGGCCGTTGGGGGCTCACCAGATTTCCCCAGAGCCCTTTGCTCAGCTTGTACTTGAGAGCCGAGACATGGGCTTTTTCCCAAAATCCAGGAACTTACTCAAGCCACCCTCCCCCTGTAAAATCGCCATTTATACAAATTGCGGCCATAATTTCCTTCATTTGCACAAATTGCAGTCGTAATATTGCAGCCAGGAAAAAAAAAAACATAAATATCTGCGAGGTGACACGACATGATTCAGATCGAATCGGGCCAGCTCACAGATAAGCGAACCGGAGGCTGGTGGGTCCAAGCTGCTGAAAGCTCAGCGAACTCCGCTCCCGAATGTATTTCTCCAACAACCCTACTCCTCAGCCTCACTGCCATATTCCCAAGGCTGTTCAGGCTCCCTCAGAGCTGCTGTTTACTTGAATGTAGTGAATGTCGCATCTAGTTTGACCTTAACCCAAACTCTTTCTTCCTGACATGCTACCTTTCACTCTGCAGGGGATAATTTATATGGAGAACATGCCCACACACACACTCATAATCTGGAGATTCTGCGGAATCAGGGGGCTCATCTACACCAAGCAGGATATTCCACTATGAAAGTGGCATGAAAGTGGAATATAAAAGGCAGGAGCCACACTACTACTTTATAGCAGTATTAAAGTGCACTGACAACTGTTGGGGCCCATGGAGACATACCATATACTGCTTTCATACCACTTTCATAGTGGAATATCCTGCTTGGTGTAGATGTGTCATGGACCCCAACAGTGGTCAGTGCACTTCAGTACCACTATAAAGCAGTAGTGTAGATCCTGTAGTGCAGTTCAATACCGCTATTATTTATTTATTTATTGCATTTCTATACCGCCCAATAGCCGGAGCTCTCTGGGTGGTTCACAAAAATTAAAACCATTCAAAGTATAAAACAACAGTATAAAACCATAATATAAAATGCAATATAAAAGCACAACCAGATAAAAAAAAACAGCAATGCAAAATTACAAATTTAAAACACCAAGTTAAAATTTATTTATAGACTGTTAAAATACCAGTAGAATAAAAAGGTCTCCACCTGGCGTCTAAAGGCATATAACGTAGGTGCCAAGCGAACCTCCTTAGGGAGCTCATTCCACAGCCGGGGTGCCACAGCAGAGAAGGCCCTCCTCCTGGTAGCCACCTGCCTCACTTCCTTTGGCAGGGGCTCGCGGAGAAGGACCCCTGAGGATGACCTTAGGGTCCGGGCAGGTACATATGGGAGGAGGCGTTCCTTCAGATAGCCTGGTCCCAAGCCGTTTAGGGCTTTGAATGTTAATACCAGCACTTTCAATCGGGCCCGGACCTGGACTGGCAGCCAATGAAGCTGGAAAAGGACTGGCGTGATGTTTATTTATTTATTTATTTAATTACATTTATATACCGCCCCACAGCCGAAGCTCTCTGGGCGGTTTACAACATTTAAAAATAGTAAACATTAAAAGTATACAATTTTAAAAAAAACAACACACACACACACATAAAAAACAGTATAAAAACAACAGTATCCATTTAAAAACAACAATTGTGGGGTCCATTAAAAACAAACTTAACATTGTTAAATGCTGTTAAAATGCTGTTAAAAATGCCTGGGAGAAGAGAAAAGTCTTGACCTGGCGCCGAAAAGATAACAATGTTGGCAGTAGTGTGGCTCCTGCCTTTTATATACCGCTTTCATAGTGCAATATCCTGCTTGGTGTAGATGAGCCCAAGGTTAGCTCCTTGTCTCCCATTCCAGGAGTCAAATACCAGTCTTCTTAAAACCCACATTCTCTGTCCATATGCCCACTTGGGCAGCTGAGCTCTCCACCAGCCTCCGTATTCCAAATGCATGGTTTCACCCCGCGTTCTTATATTCTCTCTTCCCTTCACAACTTGCCCTGAGGCCTTTTTCTCAGTGAAAACTTGTCTCTTCATCAACCTCCAAAGGGAGATAGTCAGAGATATCCTACAATATTCATTCCACAGCGCCGACATTCTCAGGGGAATTCTTCCAGGTCTACCTGGCTCCAGAAAAAAACAACCCTTCATTTCCTTGCATAAATAAATAAATGCCAAACATATTGATCATGGCTACGTTTTCAAATCTGTAGCAAAATGTCATTTCCACAATGCTACATTATTAAATTAAGGATTTAGAGGTCGAAGCCACACCAATAGAGAAAGGAGAAATAATAATTCATGTACTGTAAGTTGGAGGAAAAGAATAATATCTCTTTGGTGGTGAATTTGGGGGTATTAGCTGTGGGAAATTCTCTCAAAAGTAAACCCAAGAAGACCAACTTAATTTCATAGATGTGTTGTGAAGTGACCCATCTGTGGATTTTGACTGGATTTTCTAAGGACACCCTTACTGGGATATGATGAGAAAAAATTATCAAAGTGGTCAAGGGCTCATATAAGGAAAACTTGTGGTGAGGAACTGGAGGAATTCCTCAGCAGGCTTGTTTAGAACCATTATTGCAGATTCTGGACCACATCAAGGCCAAATCTACACCAAGCAGGATATAACACTTTGAAAACGGTTTGAAAACTGTATACGGAGTGTGTCCTGGGCCTCAACAGTTGTCCCTACTGTTTTAAACTGTTTTAAAGCAGTAGTGTAGATCCTGCCCAGGTATATGAGTAACATTTTAATTATAATTCATTGTATAGTTTCTTTCTTTTTTTTCTCATAGGGAGGGATGGTTTCTATCTGCTGGTTTCCAGAACTGATTATTCAGATAAATCCTCAAAAGATACCAAACCTTTTCTCTCTCAAACTGAAATCTAGGGCACTTTTAACAAGGTGGACAACAGGCATACCCCCATGACAAATTTAACACCAATTTGAACCCATTTTAATTTCATGCACTCCACAAAATGAACCAGGGTAGTAATGTGTCCTATTTTACAGAAGATAATCATCTATTTGAAGGGTTGTCTGTTCCACATTGGACCAACTCATGAAGGAAACTTCTATTAGGACATTTGTGAAAGATAAACCCAAAGCTCGAATATTATATTCCATAGGTTAAACATACAAGCTTAACACCAGTTTGAACCCTGTGACTTGCCCAGTAGACGTGTATGTTATGCCATCTTGCTGACATAGTAGTTGCTTTCCACAAAATACTGTGATAAAGGACATAGAATGCCATGGATTCAGACAGTGCTTTAGCTCATCCAGATTCTATTTCTTAACTACAATGGATTGCTGAAACAGTTCTCTTAAACAATTGTCTTCATTTAGCTGCAAATAATTAGAGGGTATAACATGAAATCATTTTGTGAAATTGGTTAAGGTACGTAGTCATTATCAGCCCATCTTCTGAAGGGTTGCCATCTAATTAGTTTGGAACGTCAGTAGACTGGTGAACAACAGGTGTGGAAAGCTATGGAGGAAATCATGCTTCACATTTAAAAAGTGGCATCTCTAGTAACTTGAGAGCCAGTGTGGTGGAGTGGAGATTGCATTAGACTAGGATCAAGACAATCTGGATTCATATCCTTACTCAACCATGAAGCTCTTTGGGCTGGACTTTTAAATATTTGAGGAACTCATTGTAGATGATGATGATGATGATGATATAATTTATTATGTTTAGATCCTACCTTTCTTCTGTGGAACTTAAGGTGAGATCCATATGGTTCTAAGCTGGTTTCTCATCCAAACACTGGTCAGACCCAAACCCTCAGCAAGGCTGCCCCATCATGTGACTTTAGACTGGGGTTGGGGTACATGTGGCTGTCCAGATGGCAGATCCAGTAGCGTGGGATGATAGAAGTTTCAGACTAACAACATCTAAAGGGCCACACATTCTCCATCCCTACTTCAGACCATGTCCTGGGACAATGGCTAGCACTGTCCTCCCTTTTTTTCTCTTTCTCTCTCTTCCTCTCTCCCTCTCTCCATCCAGCAGGCTTCCTTTCAAAGCACATAATCAGGCAGGCCTTCTTCATCCAAGTTTCTGTTCCAGAAATCTTTACAAATAAAAAGCTGGGGGGTGTTTGGTTTTTATAAAGGAAATAAAGGATCCCCACTTTTGATTTATTCTGCTCATTTACACTTGGTGAGCCAAACTTACTCGACTGTGACATGCCTCAGCATGAGGAAAGGAACTAAAGCTTTCCTGACATATTGGCTCAAAGTCTAAACAACAAATGAAACTTCCTGACAAGAATGAAATGACTAATTCTCTGTTGCCACTAGGTGGGGGAGCAGCTGGGTTTATATGTGACAGCATTTGTTAAATCAATCTGTACCTATCATTGGCATATTTGCAAGATGGAAGGGGGAATATATAGAGGGATCAGAGGCAGGCTGAGGCAACCTTACATGGGCATATTTCACAGGCTGAAAAAGTGGCTGTGGACACGGGACGCCATAACCTACTCCCCTGACCCAAGTACTAGTCCCCCCTCTCCATGCTCTCCTCCTCCTGCCCAAAATTTCTTTCCCTCCCCCATTCCCATGCTCCCTTCCTCCTTCTCCTCCTCTTCCTTCCCAAAATCCCCCATTGCCATTGTGTTCACCTCCTCCCACCTGAAATTTTGCCCCACCCACTCACCCACCACTGCCACCAGACACTCCTCTTTCTCCCCCCCACTTGAAATTCCCTTCCCATCCCCATGAGCACACCTTTCCCAAGAGATTCACACTCACCCACCCAAGCACCCAAGAGTATCACCTTCTCTTTCTCCTTCCCAGGCACTCATAACATGTGCTACATTGTGGTTCTCTCCCCCTAAGTGTTTAAAATCAGCTGTGATTGTGGGGGAGAGAGACTCTGAGCATGCCTGGAGTTATCAATAGTCCCACTGACTATCATTATCTTTTTTAAAAAAAATTAAAAACTACATGAAATGGAATTTTGAAGAAAAATAGTTTTTCACTGACTCCAAAACAAGAAGAATGAGAAAGCCATTAATGTTTTAGGGGGAACTTTTTGGTCTCTTCAGAAATCATGACTGCAAAAGTTGCCAAGACTTTTATGAAAGTCACTTTTGACTCTCTCTCTCTGTGTCTGTGTGTGTCCTTAAACGGCTCCTTTCCCCTCACAATATCATTAATCTTCCTGAAATTTCCAAGATATGTAAAATGAACATTTCTTTCTGGCCCCTGAATATTTCTGAAAGTTTGATCAAATATTTTGAATTTTATAAAGGTTAGAACAACCTACCCCAATCATCCCTTAACATGGTGAAATGTTCAATGTACAGATGGACCATCACATAGGTGCAACTACTGTGGCACCTATACTACTACTACAGAAGTTGTAAAATGTATCTACCTGGTGTGTTTTTTAAGGAATTTAAAGGCAATTTGTTTCAGAATATTTATCCAGCACTACTGTGTTGTTCATTGCTCTAACAGGTGTAAAACGCCCAAAGAGCTTCGGCTATGGGGCGTTATATAAATGTAATAAATAAATAAATATTCGTATAATCAGCTTGACAAGCTCCAGTCAAGAGTTCTTTGCATTTCTTGTTGTAACAGTTACAAAGTAGGCTTCAATCCTGTACATGTTTACTTGGGAGTAAGTCTCATTGAACTCAATGAGACTTACTGAATAGACATGCATAGGATTGCACTGTAAGTGAGATAACCTCATTACTGACCAACATCTTCAAAAATGGTTTTTTGAAGAAGCTGTATTCCTTCTTGGTCCCTGTTGTCTAAGCTTGATAACACTGTACCCACTTGGACCACTTTGCTCGGAAGTCCTGGAGTCCCAGTTCCAAGGGAATCACAGCGTACATGTTTTGGTTTCCACGTTTGGTTCATGCAGATAAACAACAACATTATGTACATTCTGTGGTGTAACTGCTGCTGTCTGCTCCAATCCTTCCAGCTGTGCTGAACAGCCTCTCAGAACAGATACTTGTTGGAAGGCAAACAAGGTATCCCACTGCAACAGCGTGTAGCAATGGGCACACATGACACTTGCATTCCCAATATAGCACTGTGTTGCTAAGATCTTTATTAAACTCCAAAATGTCATCTCTAGCGTATGTTCATGCCTTGCTTCTGATCAGACTTCGGCCTTAGCTAGACCTAAGGTTTATCCCGGGACGGGGTCACCCTGTTCATGCAAATGACACACAGCATATCCCAGGAGCAGGCAGGGACGACCCCGGGATGATCCCAGGATAAACCTTAGGTCTAGCTAAGGCCTTCATGTCTTGTGGTGTCATTTGAGGCTAGGGGACATAGGATTACTCCCTTGATCTTTTCACCATAGCCTGCTTTTCCACTCCAGATCAACCCTCGAACCACTTTTCCCCCTGCAGACTACAAAAGTTGTATTTGTGAAAGCAAAGACATTTCTGAAAATCTTCAGGGGAGCACCAATGGCTGGTACCAATTTGGAGTGGGAAAACAACCAGCAGAGAAAGAGTTCACACACACACACACACACACACACACACACACACACGAGTATCTGCTCTTTTGCTTGTGATCACTCCCCTGCTTGCATCATCTCAAATCTACTTCAGATTAAAAGAACAGCCTGCTGGAGTATTGATTAACATACTCATCTGTGTGTAACATTTAGTTTGGCGCTTAGAATAAAGGCAAGACCAGAAGATGAAATTTCAAAGTGGAGAGAGAGCGGGATCGGCCTTAATATTAGGCATCTGTGCTCAAAAGATAGTGTGTTGTCAGAAGGAAAAGGACTTGGTACAAACATCTGAGAACCCTGCAGTATCTATGGATGATATGGCCATGAACTGGACGTGCGTTCATTCTGCCTATCAACCAGTCCAGTGGTGTAGATTTTCCACCCTTACTTGGAGCTTTTCCCTTTTCAAGCAAAATGTGCTTGGCTCTTTGTGAGCAGTTGTGCCTTTCCACAGTGAGATTTGTGCATCATGCATGCAGACACCCACACAAATACACACACACACTATGGCTTAGCTGCAGGGAGGGAGGGAGTTCCTGCAAGTATTGCATTTCAATAAAAGCCAGATCATTGTCTACTCGAGACAGATTGTAATTGCCAGAAAGCCTTGCATAGGGCTTTCTCTTCTTTTTTCTAATTTCAACTTGAATTTTGTATGACAAATCCAAGGCTTACAGCCTCTTCCACTGCACAAAATATATGGCATTGGCCGTAAGTCTTTCAAAGTCTTGATGTATTCCACCCCATTAGTTTTTATGGTTGAATTTATGTTGTATTACAAAGAGATGCACAGAACTGGCCAAAACTCCAGATTTGCCAAACTATCCAAAAATACTCAGAAAAGAAACACAAAAGAAAGAAAGAAAGAAAGAAAGAAAGAAAGAAAGAAAGAAAGAAAGAAAGAAAGTCGTAATCTTGGCCAATTTAGAGGGAGCTGAGCCATTTTGCCACTGGTGTCCCTGTTAAGTGCTGTTAAACACATCCAACTGACCTAGACTTTAAATCACACTTTGTGCTGGGTGTTTAAAGAACTATTGATTTTAAAATGCAGCAAGTATACTCCAGTGATTGATACAGACTGACACACTTTGGCCGCACCCATCACTCAAAGCAATCCCTTCTTCTGGAGGCCATACAATACGCAATTCAACAAACCCTTTCTGTACTGGCTCAAAGTGGGAGGGGAAGAAAACAAACCTCTCCATAAATGCTTTAGCATGTCAAGCCAGCTAGCAAAGTGGTTATTCTTCCCTGGAAGAAACAGCTTCATTAGCAGCATAATATACTGTATCATCTTTCCTTATAGCCAGTTTCAAATCTTGTCAAATTAGGCTTATCTCTTGAATGGCTCAAACAAAATGAACACTGTTACATGCCCAAGCCCTTACATAATTATAATTAAAAGGGTAATGAGAGGTACTCCTCCAGAGGAAAAATGCCAAAAATTAAATCTGCTGCAGAGTTATTGCAACCTGAACAACTCCATACATTATACAAAAGTAACAAGTACACACACCTGTGTACTGCAGGTCACTGTAGTGTTCCTTGTAATATGTGGCAGCCGTATATTCATATTGTTTAGAGAGCTGAGTCAACATTTCTAAGAAGCCATCTTTTTCTGAGAATATTTCTCTGAATATTACCCACCATTATTATTTTTATTTTTATTGTGGCAGCACCATTTCCACCACACACACACACTTACCAAAGAATCATAGAATAGTACAGTCAGAAGGGGCTTATAAGGCCATCGAGTCCAACCCCCTGCTCAATGCAGGAATCCACCTTAAAGCATTCTTGACAGATGGCTGTCCAGCTGCCTCTTGAAGGTCTCTAGTGTGGGAGAGCCCATAATCTCCCTAGGTAACTGGTTCCATTGCCGTACTGCTCTAACAGTCAGGAAGTTTTTTCTGATGTCCAGCTGGAATCTGGCTTCCTGTAACTTGAGCCCATTATTCTGTGTCCTACACTCTGGGATGATCAAGAAGAGATCCTGGCCCTCCTCTGTGTGACAACCTTTGAAGTATTTGAAGAGTGCTGTCATGTCTCCCCTCAATCTTCTCTTCTCCAGACTAAACATGCCCATTGTCCAGGGCTTTGTTTCCAGACCCCTGATCATCTTTATTGCCCTCCTCTGAACACACTCCAGCTTGTCTGCATCCTTCTTGAAGTGTGGTGACCGGAACTGGATGCAATACTCAAGATGAGGCCTAACCAGCACCGAATAAAGGGGAACCAGTACCTCACATGATTTGGAAGTTATACTTTTATAAACGCAAGTCATTAAGTCAGAAATGACTTTAAGTCCAGGACATCGTGTAAGGTGTAAAATGATGGCCAGGTTGCCAGAACTTTGGGAAGGGGAATAGGAAAAGCTGTGCTACTGCCATTGGTACTGGAGAGTCTCACCCCACAAGAAACCATTGAGGAATGCCTCCTTTCCCTGGAGAAATTCGGTGAGATGGTCCAAAATTCTCTACCTACAAAGAGGGTGAAGAATTTCAAGAGGCCAATTTTGCACAGCCCTAGTTTTGACTGCGTGTGTACAGGCCACAAGGAGGCAAGATAATATTTACAACTAATTAATGTTTTCAAAGACAAAACAGTACTTATACATTAAGGAGGACAACACAGCATATGAGGCAGGAAAAAAGCATGAATCTTGTCCTATTACATGTGAAACCTTAGCATGCCTCTCTCCAACCTGCCTATCTGAAATTGCCAATGATTTGGTAGAACTAGTCCCACTGAACGATCCAAAAGTGTGGATTTTATTTTATATTTATTTGTATAGTATTTTATATTTTTAATTGGCATTTTGGTCTTTTAACTGTTTTTAAACTACCCAGAGGGCGTTGATTATTGGGCGGATTAAAAATAAAATTAATGAATTAATTAATGAAATTAAATAGATGAATAAATATCTTTGTGTGATAACTAGCGTTTGCTATAAAACTGGAAGAGACAAACTGTTCTAGGCATTGGAAATAAAAATAATAATGATCTTGTAAACAAAGCTCCAGGCTTGACATTTTAATTTGCTACTCATTAAAAGTCCATTTTCCATGGCCTGAACAGACTGCTTGGGAGTGAATTTGAACACCTAAATGCACAGATTTGCTGGAAACTGTTCATGATCTGGTAAGAATATACATTGCAAGAAACAAGTACGAATGTGTAGTTGCATCATGGATCCTTATCTCTTTGAGGTAGAGCAGATCTGAATGTTCTACCTAGTGGAATGTTTGGTGGCTTTGCTGGCTGATTGGAGGACAGTTATGATTTGCTCCTGAATGTGGGTTTCCTTCTACATCTTGTCTCCTGACCTACCTTACAGTTCTAACTTGCTCTTCAGTCCTGTCTTCTTGTTTCCTTCTCAACCCCATCTCCCAGTTTGTTCTAGGGCTGTGTTCCGCTCCGATTCAGATCGCGAATCTGGAGCAGAGCGACCCGATCCGCCTCTGCCAAAGGCGGATCCAAATTGGGTTGGGGGAGCTGCGGATCGAGGCGAAGCGGTTCGCCTCCATCTGGAGCTCCAAAGGCAATTAAGTGGGGGGAGGGGCTCACCTGGCACCGGCGCCACAGTCTGTACGGCGACAGCGGTGGAGCCAGGTAAGGGGGCATGGGGGAGGGGAGCTTACCTGTGTCCATCACAGGCTTCAACTGAGGCCTGGGCCACAGTTGAAGCCTGCGCCGGACCACAATGGAGGCAGGTAAGTGGGGGGAAAGGGGCTTACCTGGCTCCGCCATCCACCACAGAGGAAAGTAAGTAGGGAAGGGGGCAAAATCTCGATCCACCCTCCGGATCTCGCTCCACAAAGCGGGGAAGGGTCGGATCAACCCAAAGTGGTTCAGGTCTGATCCAAAAGTTCCGGATTGGGCCACGAAGCGGTTCAGGGGGTCCGTGCACAGCCCTAGTTTGTACGGCAGTTTTGATGATTCCTAATGCATGGGTTGCCCTGAAAATAACAATGAGCTATTCAAAAGTGGGGTTTTTTTGGGGGGGGGGGGAAACTATGGAGAAATTTTGATGCATTCCTATAGGGAAGTACAGTGCAGGATGCTCATTCCTGAGTCTGTGGAACAGCTCAATCCCTTTCCATCATGATTTGCATAGGAAAAGAAGTCGTATGAAGAAAAGTTAGAGGAATTGGGCATTCCTCTAGAGCCTGAAAAAGAGTGTTCTCTGCCGCCCTAGGGGGCACAACAAGATCTAATGGGCTTAAATTACAGGAAGGTCGATTGTGGTTGAACATTAGGAGAAACATATTGATGGTAAGGACAGTTCAATAATGGAAACAATTACCAATGTGGTGGTGGGCTCTCCCTTGCTGCAGGTCATCAGATAGAGGCTGGGGAGTCACCCGTTGGAGACACCCTAGTTCTGGGTTCCCTACATAAAGTAGGTTAGACTAGATGGCCTCCAAGGCCACTTCCAACTCTATGATTCCATGGATTCAGTAGATGCTGGTGGATTCCATGTAAGTGGTTGGTGAATCCATTCTGGAGGCCATATCAGTCAGAACCAGTGAAACCCCTAAAGGAGCTATCCAAAGTGCTTAACCTTGCCCCCAAAATGGTCCAGCCAAAATGGCCCAGACTGATACCTGGAGTGAATTCACTGCCCCACTGACATTGGAACCTCCAGCCTCCACTGAATGAATCTCTGAATCTAATTTCCCTGGGTGGCTGTACCCTGGGGAGAGCCCTTCCTTTTATAGAGGAAAGCTGTACACATGCACAGCTCTGTGGATCATTGCCAAGATCTGTAGAGGGTCACTCCCTTGTTTCAAAATGGTACTAAACTGTCACAAACCAGAATGAAAGTCCCCTGTAAAAGGTATACCCATGGAGAGAAATGATCAAGCGAGCAACAAACAGGCCAACCAGATCCTCTTACCAAAAGCCAACTGCATATTCCTTCCTCTTCCTTGAATTGTATGTTTTTGCCACATCATAAACAGTTTCCAGCAACTCCACATCGAGGTGTTCGGAGTCCCTCCAAATTCAGCCTGTCCAGGCCACAGAAAATGGACTTTTAACAAGTAGCAAATTAAAATGTCAAGACCAATCATACTGGAGCCTTGTTTACAAGTTGGTTATTATTTTGGTTTCCAAGGGCCTAGAAGGTTTTGTCTTTTCAGGAATTAGCCAGCTACTGTTATCACATAAAGAAACTGCACCCGATAACATTCTCTGGCTTTCTGACATCTCAATTTAAATTGCAATCTTCCTCAGCCAGGCCACTGCGCTTCCCAATTCTGAAGCCTTTCAGAATCAATTTCAATGAAAATGTGCTGCTCAGAGGTGCAGGCAAGGCGTGGGCCCAGGCATCTTCCTAACAGATATTTATTCAGTTAGGCCGAGTGGTATGGGATGGGAAGCGTGACCTTCAGATTTTGCATTCAGCACAGGAAGGACGGGTCTCTCCGTACCCACTTTTCACTGAGCTAAATAAGCTTTGCAGAATCTGAAGCTCCTCAGCTTTTCAGAACACAAGTATTGATTCATATGCATGGGGAGACCATTTGATGTAGTGGGGGGGTATTAGACCTCTGTCCACCACAGCCACAGGTCCCTATAAAGGCTAATTCTGGAAACTATATAGCTTGAAGTAGGCTAAACAGTTTCCTTTGTTTTCTCCATTAGGGCCACCTCTCCACAGCAAGCAAGCAAGCAAGCAGCCCTCCCCAACTCCCAAGCTTATAAGCACTTACACAGTGCAGTGTACAAAGTAAGATTGGTGAACTTCAGCAGTGAAGGCTAGAAGATATCAATGTAATGGGCATCTATGAAACTAGGGAGAATGACCCAATCGATATTGAATCTCTCTCAACTGCATCACTGACCTTGGGAGTTCAAGACACTGAAACAAAACAAAAATCAAAAGACCACTAGAGTCAGAGAGTGTGGAATTGGAATTCATTCGCTAATTTGATTGCATTTCTCAGGGCTACAAGAAGGGTTATGGATGGTTTCCTCACTACAAAAAGTAATCCTTTCTCCCCTGTTTGATTTTCTGTTGTATTTCTGTTCAGAATGCCTCTTAACAAGATGTGATTTTTGCATTATCTTTGCTTCTTACCTTGTTAGTTTGGTTTATTTTCTGAATTCTTTGTACCGCTGCTTGAATATGACTATTGAAACTGAGCTATGTTATGTGGGATAAGGAAAAAAGGAAGGAAAGGAACCTCTCGTGCAAGCACTGAGTCATTACTGACTCTTGGAGGGACGCCAGCTTTCGCTGACGTTTTCTTGGCAGGCCTTATAGCGGGGTGGTTTGCCATTGCCTTCCCCGGCCGTTATTACCTTTCCCCCAGCTAACTGGGTACTCATTTTACTGACTTCAGGAGGATGGAAGGCTGAGTTGACCCAAGCCAGCTGCCTGAAACCAGCTTCCGCTAGGATCGAACTCAGGCTGTGGGGAGAGTTTCAGCTGCAAAAACTGCTGCTTTACTGCTCTGCCATACGAGGCCCTTTGTGGGACAAAGGGGAGTGTAAAAAAAAGGTGTCCTATGAAATGCACTCCACTTTTCAGTGATAATTAGGGGGGGTAAAAAGTAGTCTCAGGGCTTTTCTACGTGAGTATTTATCATGTCCTTGTTATTCAATATTCAATCTTTAACAATGTCATTCTTTAAACAATGTCTAGCTTTGCTTCTGTGTCTAACCAGAACTTTTGCTGAGATTTTTTAAAGGAGGAGAAGTGTGGCATTTCATTGTGAAAGCAAAATAAAGCACTATTTCCACTTGTGTATTTGAACTATTCCACTGTACCACAGTGCCACGTAGAGGTTATGCAATGGCAAAGCAGGAAAGAAAATGCTCATTATTATTGCATTTATATCCTGCCTTTTTTCCTCCAAGGATCCAAGAGCACCCCCAAATCATAAACCCAATCCTTTAGGGGGAGTGCAACCCCATCCAGAACAGGGTGAACATCACCTAGCCGGACAGGCAAACCACCCACTAACAGTACCTCCGTCTTGACTAGATTGAGTCTCAGTTTGTTGGCCTTCATCCAGTCTATTACCATGCTCAGGCACTGATTCAGAACAGCCACTGCCTCACCTGGGTTTGATGAAAAGGAGAGGTAGAGCTGGGTGTCATCCGCATATTGATGACACCTCAACCCACATCTCCAGATAACCTCTCCCTCTTACGTAAATGTTGAACAGCATAGGGGATAAAATAGAGTCCTGTGGAACCTCTTGGCCTAAATGCCATGGCACAGAGCAATAATCCCCCATCACGACCTCCTGTAATTGGTCATCCAAGTAGGAGCAGAACCACTGCAACACAGTGCCTCCAGCCCAGACAACCTCTGCAGAAGGATACCATGGTCGATGGTATTGAAAGCTGCTGAGAGGTCCAAGAGAATCAACAGGGTCGCATTCCCCCTGTCCCTCTCCCAGCAAAGAGAGACCAAGGCAGTTTCCATTCCAAAACCAGGCCTGAAGCCCGACTGATGACTAGTCATTTTTTAATTCACAAATCAACCCAGGGACAGGCATAGAAAATAGAGATCCCACATCTGGCAGCCTGCACATGCATTCCATGACACATGTGCAACCCTCCCACATCAGATGAATCCACAGCACAAATACCCCACAACAAATACAAAGGGCTCCCCTCACCAGCACCTCTAACAGTGCCAGTAAACTGCCAGTCTGTTGGCATGACCAAACCACCATTTTCTTTCAAGTTCCACCCCTAATCACTAGATGCATCCCTAAGCAAGATAAAAGGCACGTATTTTCATTTATGGCGGTCTTGTCCATATATACAGGGATTCTGGAGATCAGTACATAGAGAATTAACGGTTATTTCTAGAGAAACAATTGTATATGATCCAGAATTATTCTTATTATCAATATATAAAAGACTTAATACTGGATTGAAATGTAAAGATTTAATAATATTCCCGTTGACAGCTGGTGGCCAGATAAACACGCAGCAGTGGGGGGAAATTGGACAATTTGAATTTATCTGCATGGTATCGAAACTTAAAGTCTGTGGCAATACCAGGGGAGGGGAAATAACTTATGACTTGCTCCAAATTCAAGGAAAGTCAGAATCAACATCGTTCGAAGCCATATGGAGGAGATTCGTTCAATATGCATCACAACCGAATGTACAACAATGTATGCCTGTTTCAGCTCTGAATATATGGACATTGTAACATCAAATGAAAGAATACAGCACATTTATGATTTAAGGTTGTTGTTGTTGTTGTTTCCTTTTTGTCTCCTTTTTTCTTTTTAACTTTTCTTTTTCTACTTTGATTAAACCTCTTTCCCCTAGAAGTTGTATCAATCAACTTTTAAAAAAAAATCTTTGTATGTTATACATATTCATATAACCGTTGGTTTGATATTACTTGTTAGGGGATTGTTTGTATTCATTCCTTTTTCTTTTTTTTTCTTTCTTTTTTTTGTATATCCCTTTAAATAAAATAAAATTTTAAAAAAATCCATAAGCACCCAGGTACCTCCAAGCTCCGTCATGTCTGCTATGGCCTATCCCGGGGGGGGGGGGGGGGCAGAACTTTTGAAATCAGATAAAAAAATGTTCAGTATGTACCAGACTGAAAATAATCTCAGCAGTTTGTTCATTATAATGCATTTTTTGTGAAAAATATGCTACATTACATTGGTCCACTTACAGACCCAGCATTTGTAGTTATCAAATAATATTGCAAGCTAGCTCTTTATCCAATAATGGTTAGAGTCAGCACTTTTCCCCCCTCAACACTTATAAAAACAGAATTATGTATGTGTCCTTAATGGCTTCAGCTGGCTCTAATTCCTCTGTTGCAGTGGCCACCAGATAAACTGAAATTACACAAGTTTGGTTTGTTAGTTTTAAGAAATTGTTGTTGATGATGTTATTTGTTGGCAGGACAGGTTAAATATTGGGGATGGAGAATCTGGCGTTACTGATGTTTCACTGGGCAGAATCCAGTGGGGGGCCGAGAAGCTAATGGAATCCTAGTTGGACAGATGCAAACCTTTTTTTTAATGTCGATATTGTTCATTTCTGCCGAGACTATTAATTGTTGGGTGTGGGATCCTTGACTTTGAGCAAATTTTTGATGTGCAATAAAATCGGTCTTGTGTAGTGATGGGAAAATATATTGGGGTTTACTATTAGGATACTTCTTATGAGGAATCTTGCATTTAACAAGCTCTGTATAATAGAGGATTTAATAACCTGCACCTGGAATGGGCAAATTGAGTGTTGCGTAGAGCTTAGTTTATGGCATTCCGTGTACAGATCATCGCCCCTTACACAAAGGGATTGCTGTTTTACAGGATGAAAAGAATAAGCAAGGGGAGGTTAAAAAAGGAAAAATCTGGACCATGTAGCATTGGACTTTATTGTGCAATTGAAATATGTCTTGTTGCCTTAACTCCCAGGGGCTTCAAGGAGGAACATGTTCAACTTAATGTCAGCTCCAATAAATAATAGCTAGCCCATGTTACGGCTATTTATTCCAAGCCAATCACACTAGGCTGCACCTTGCTTAAATCTCCACTGCTGACCCAACTCGATACAGATCCAGAGTTTGGGGGGCTAAGCTACTGAAAGCTTGGGAACTTGAGCCACCCCCACCCCAACCCACCCCCCAAAAATGGATTCCTCCAACATCCTTAGTTTCATGTTCAATTGGGCTGCTTCAGATGTTGTGGTTCATTGTCATCAGCAGCAGCCTTCTGCTTGCTAATCCTAATTGCCATTTAAGCATTGTGCCTGGACAGATCACAAAAAAAGAAATCTGCCTGGATTAAAAAACTACCCAATTTGTGGTTATGTGAAAAAGCACCAGGACATCTGAAGAATGCTGCGTAATGATTCCACATTCTTGCATGTGGGCCATTTAGAAACTAGGTTGGGGAGAGGAAATAGAAAGGGGGGGGGACATACCCCACAAGGGTGTGCTTTATTGTACGAAAAGCTGAGATGCATCAAGCACTCATATCATTACTAGTTTTCCTCAATATGAGTCAATTACATTGTACAAGTCCTGTTTCAGAGTCAACCCATCTGAAAAGCTGTCAAAACTCAAAATGTGATAATAAGTTATTATTATCTATCCAACGGGTGTTGCTGTGACAGTCATAAAGCAGGGACAAAGTACAGGATAATTGTAAGATCTCTGTTATCTTTATCCTTTAAAAAAATGCCATCACTATTAGGATCCGTTTTTTAGAACAATATACTCCCAACAGCTCAGCTAGAAGCATGAATTTAAAACAGAATTTAGCCCATCAGGTGTAACACTGCAGAGTAATTCGATATCATTTTAAATAATCCTTTGTCTAGATGTCAAACATCTCAGCATTATATCCTGTGATGCTGAAGGATTTCTGGTTAGAAAAAAACACCTGGTCACTATTCAAAGGAATTTCTCATATAATGATAGGAGGATGAAACTATATTTTATTCATCTAAACGTCTTAAACCAGCAGGGTAGCTTAACAGTTTACAGTGAATGCAGAACATACAATAGACGCATAGGAAAATGCTTCCCATGAGTTCCTTCCATGCCTATCTGCCAGAAACATGAAAACGTGTTAACTGCCCTTCCAGAAAAGAGCTTAGCCTCAGCTTCTAAGTTGTTTGACAAATCATTACTTTCATTTGCCACATATACTCCTAGAAAAAGAAACCCAAGATCATTTATGACACAAGAGGTCTCCATTTTAAGCAGCAAACCAGGGCAGTTTTTGAGGATTTAACGTTGTCTGCCATCATATTTTATGGCAAACATTACTTACTTCTTACTTTGTTTGGAATTAAATGTAGCAACTAATATATCTTGTCCAAAAAGTTACACCATAATAGATTGAAGGAGGGGTAGTGGAGGCGGAGGTGGCAGGGTGTTTTCTAATATTTCTTCAGGCTTTATAATAAACTTTTTGAGTTGATCATGTATCAGGAATCCCAGTGATAAACTTGTCAAGGGTGCTGTGCAACCCACACCATGAAAATAAGGCAAGCGTGATCATTCATTTCACCCAGAAGTCTGGAGGCAACCTTTGGTGTACCTTTTACTCCTGTTTGTGCTACGGACTGAATGATGCAAGTCCTCAAATAAAGGCCATTTTCACAGGGCATCCGAAATTGTGGGATGTCTACCTACAGGGAGTGGGGGGAGGAACACACTAAAAAGAGAGTTATAACCATCAATAAAGTTGACAGCGGGAATAAACCAAAACCAAGCCGACAATCTCATATTCATGACACTCTCGTAAGTTCTTATGAGAAGAGGCAATACCTGCTAAAACGGAACTCCGGCAGTTCACATCAAAATGAAATAGGGTGGATGTCATAAAACAGCACACGGACAGAAGCTCAGAAGAACTTCCATCAAGACAACCCCCATCTTCTTTCACAGATCTTGTGGAGGGAAATGGAGTGGAAAGTCGCTAGGATTTTTTTCCTCAGTTTCTTCATGAGGAAGTAACCAGGAAGAGGAAGAAACTGTCCAACACAATGGCCCTTATGTTTCAACATCATTGCTTTCATTCACATAGAAGGAAGTCCCAGAATATCACCAACCAGTGGTATAGTGGTGTCAGGGCTCACAGGAACACAGCACCAGCACTATTTTATTAGCAGGAATGCTGATGTCATCTGCTACCCCCCCCCCCCGCCCTCAGACTTCCATTTTTCCTCTGAGCTTAGCTGCAATCATTACAACAGCTGGAGGGGAAATGAATCCACCACCCCAACAACAATATATTTTCCCTGTTGTGTTGCAAAGTATTTTGGGGTGGCTCGGTCTTGAATGGGCAATTGAGACCTATTAGCTTGACCAAACTAAAAACCCTGGTGGAAACAAGAACTGCTAAAACTAGTTTGTTGACATTGATCAAGACATCTAATTTTTTTTAGACTCTTCTTGAGAGCCTGGCTAGGGGGACTGTCATGATGAGTGTCTCCACTTCAAAGTCTACCACTACATCACTGTCACCAACCCCATTGTTCTATGGGAACACTTAGAGTAAAGGCTTAAAATGGTTTAGAATTCATCCCTTCTCTCCAAGGGAACCTTGGAAACAGTAGTTCTGGAAGGGGGGGAATTTCACAAATTACAGTTCCCAGGATTCTTTGGAAGAAACTCATGACCATTAAACTGGTAGAAATCCAATGGGTTGCATACCACCTTAGTTATGCTGAGAGGAGACCCATTCAAAACAATGAGCCTTAAGTTAGTGTTGACTAAATTTGATCTCATTGATTTCAAGGGGTCTACTCTAAGCATGATTAAAATTGCTTAGTCCCGCCCATTATATATTTGTACACATAATCTTTGTCCTCATGCTGTTCAGACTTGAAACCCCATGGGTTCTTTTTTTCTGAGTTATTCATGGTTAACAAACCATGGTTTATTAGCCTGGTTGGGTTTACACATCACAACAACCCAGAATTCAACAACCCATGGGTTAAATAAACTATGTGTGAATCAGGTTCGTGAGATCAAGAGTAGTGGCTGGAACATCTGGGGGAAGAGCTCACTATAGTCAGGGAAATCATCTACTGGTGGTTGGCAGCAGCAAGGCATAACCCTTTAGGTATAATCACAGGGCAGTGTATGGTGAATCAGAAATGGAACCTGATGCTTAATAGGAAGGAACGATAGAGTGATCTCAAACCAGTACCATTCTTACATGATTTTACAACTTCATCCCTGTGTTCTGAAAAATGAGAGAAGGACTATATAAAGCATATTTTGCATTGACAGTAGCCCTGTTCAGGTGTTCATCTAAACAGGTGAGTGCAAATACTGGGGAAGGGGACAGGGGCACATGTACAAGACCTACACTCAAAGTCCCCATGTCTGCAGGCTGCTCTTCCAACCTTTGCACATTTAGCATGAAGGTCTGAAATGGGTTACTATGTCCATTCAGCTGAACGCACTTAGGAGCCTCCATGTGACCGATTTGGGGGCTTCTATTTGTACCCCTGTTCCCCTCTCCAGTTTTAGCTTTCACACCCAAACAAAGCTGCTGGCAATTAGGGATGAACCTGTTAGTTTCAATTCACCCCAATTTCACTTTTTTCCAATTATATATTCAGTTCATCCTGAAGCTTGAGATTTTTGTTAAAGTTCACCCGATAAATCATATATGCATTTTTGTGTGCATTGACCTAATGCTTGCATTTGTGTACGCAATTTTGTCTAATTCCTTTTCCCAAGGAATTTTCCTAATGCATTTCTAAATATTATTTCCACTAAGATACACTTCTTAAAAAGTGAGAATTCCACACCAAAAATTGAAAAAGTATGAATTTTGAAACATAACTTGAGTTATGGTTTACATATTGGTTCAAAAGTTGAAAAAGCATTAAAATGTGAACTGAACTAATTTCATCTGCATCCCTACTGTCAATGCATAACATGCTTTTCACAATCTTTAGAATGGTGATGAAACACAAGGATAACAGCATGTTCCCTTGCTTCTGTGCCCTCACACTGAGCTTTTAATTCTTTTCTTGCATGGCTCTAGAAGGAAGACAAAACCCTAAAACTGATGGGATTGATTCCTCCTGTTATTTAGGAGTGACGCCTCCTGTTAGAACGGCATTTAGCAGAGAGGGGAAAAAGGCATAACAGAATGAGTGTTTACCTGTCCCACATGCACACAAGGCTAAAAAGGAGATCACATCCTTCTTCAGTGAGGGAAAGAAAACAGCTTTACTCACAATTTGATCTTGCATATAATGTGCAGGTACAGCTTTCAGTTTCAAAGAGAGTTTGTTCTGTGCATTTTCTGTTCGACCACACCAGTAGGAGCAAGAGAGCAACTCCAAGTGCTCCTAGCAATGGTGGAGGTCAGAAAGAGGGAGGAAGGGGAGGAGCTAAATGAAGAAATCACAGGAAACCACACTGGCCTGGTTCAGACAACATGCTAAACCATGATGCTTAAGCACAAAATGGTTAATAGAATGCATTCTGTTAACCATTTTGTGGTTAAGCAGCATGGTTTAGTGTGTTGTCTGAACCAGGCCAGTGTAGGCTATGAAGATCCTAAGGCTTGCTGTGGGCTAAATCCCCATGTACTAACTAGCTGCCACACTGCCCCTTTCCAATAACTTGCAGGCAAGGTTGCAGTATTATTCACAACAGAAACTTCAGGATGAATCCTTACATCTGGCAACCCTGCCTGATACAACGACCACACTGATGTGCTGCACCACCAGGTTGGAAGTCTGCATTTGGCTTGGTGGGCCGCAGTGTTACACAGGCCTGACCTACAGACATTCCAAGTCTGACATCCTGAATGGCCGTTGAAGGCTGAAGCCCCATGACAACTGGAGGACCTACATTAGCCAGGACTTGCCAACCTTATGAAACAGGCGCATAATGAAAAATCTAGCACTGTTTTCTCGCTGGGTTAATGAGGTCTCACATCTCTTTTTCCTCTTCTTTCATTTACATGAGCGCCAAGATAAAATAAGGCATGGCACATAATCTATGTTCATTATGTACCGGATCCCATATTCCCTACACAATCAAAGCTGCTATTGATTTCAAAAACAGGATGTATCACAGGATCAGACCTCCAGTGAGCAGGTATTAATCAAATAAGGATCTTTACCCAAGTTATATTAATCAACTCTCTAACAATCGTAGCGTGGCGAAGTCTCTCAAGGAATGCGATGGAGCACAACTGATTAGGTAAAAAGCTGAACATTAAATGATGTATATTTTTTTTGCACACGGTGGCCCTCTGATGAATTTCCCCCTTCCTTGTCCCCAAAGGCCAAGCCAACCGCGTTCAGACCTACTGTCCTTTCTAATTGAGATCTCAGCCACTTGGAGTCTGGATAATGAGTATCTTCAAATATATTGCAGAGGTCTCCACTCAAGTGAAAGACCGTGAGTCTCTTGCGCCAGCAAATCAGTCAGTGATAACAAGAATGCTTGAGTGATTTTTTTAAAAGGCAATTCCATTCAGTTCAGGATTTTCAACCAGTCAAGGATGGAGATTACACACATGAAAGGAGATAAAGGAGCCATTCCTAGGTTGCAAGTATAGAAGACCATTCAAATTTGGGTCACAATAAGAGCACATAAAACAGGCCACAGAGTGGCAGGTGAAAAGGTAATTTTGTGTTCTGAGGGAAGCTTGTGGAAAGTGATTTGCTTCTGCTATCCAGTCATGCTTTATTAAGGGTCCATGCCCAGCAGGTTCTGTCCCCACTACAGATGCATAGATGTGGTGAAATCCATTCCATTTGGGGGGGGTTTTAATTGTCAGATGCCTTTCCATGTCCACATGTTGATGGAATCCATTTTTTTCTAATTTCCTGACTTCACACAAATTCACATATGAAAAAATTCGCACATGTAAAAATGCGTAAATCCCACCCCAAATGCAAAAATCCCAAATGCATACTTCCATGCTTTAGTATGAGGAAATGAGAATTTTCAGCCAGTATTTTTTTTTTAATTTTACATATTTTTCTATGACTATATTTACATAAAATTATGGGGGGGGGAGGGGAGATTTGAAAAAAAAATGGTCCACAAGTCTGCAGAAACTGAGTAACTTGTGAAAAGTTGTAGAATCCATGGATCAGATTCATGGAAAGCTGAACTCTTTTGATCCTGTTGTGGATTGTTCCTACATCCCTAGTGCCCGATAGGTGGTTCTGAGTAAGCTGCAAGGCACAGTTCTCTCCTTGAAAACCTCCCAGCATCTGCCACTGAGGAAACTGCCTCATCCTGCCTAATGGTAGGGCCAGCCCTGCTTAGAGGATAAGCAGATATATAACCATGGTTGGTTGGTTCTTCATAGTCACCCAATTCCCGGGCTCCAAAGGTTTGTAATAACTGGAATAAAGTGCCTTCAGATCCTTTAACCAGCTGTACCAGTAGCACAGTGTGTAGGGAACTATACCTGACACTTCCAAACTAATCTCCATGAAGGCTGCCCCAAACCTCTCAATCTACAAGGAAGAGAAAATCAAAGAAGATCCATTTCGAAGGGGTGTAGTGAGGAAATATGTATTTTGAAACAAAGAAACAAAAGCTGGTTCCTCAGAGTCTGAATTCTCTGACAAACGGCCCACTGCAGCTTCCACTTCCAGAGTTCATAATTGTTCGGGGAGGTGCACGACTGAGTAATCAAAACGATAGCAATTCTCAAAAATTACAGTGGGTTGTATTGAAAGATTAAACGGCTCGGTCTTATTCTCCCCGGGAAACAAGAGACTTCGCAAACAGTAAATTAACATTTTTAATATTGTGAAGGGAAATTAATAAGCGCCGACCACAAGGGAGAAATGTTAGGCAGGGGAACTATAAGCAACAGGTATTTTTCTGTTATTTGAAGGGGATGAAGCCTTTTACTCCCTGTGGAACAAACTCTCCCAGGAGGTCTGCCATCCACTATCCTTGCAAGCTTTTAAGAAGGCCTCAAAAACATTTTATTTTACTGTGGCCTTCTCATAATGAGTACTGCTTTGCTGCTATTGTCCTTGATGTCCTTGATGATTTTATTGTTTGTTATTATTGTTAGCTTTTATTGTTTTTGACTGCTCTTTTGCTGTGTATGTTTTTTATTGCTTTTAATGTTTATACTATTTTTATGTGTTGTTGTAAGCCGCCTTGAGAGGGCTTCTGCCCTGAAAGGCAGCCAAGAAATGTTGGTTGGAAGGAAGGAAGGAAGGAAGGAAGGAAGGAAGGAAGGAAGGAAGGAAAAGCCAGAAAGAAAGGTATCACTTGACTTCTCAACCCTTGACTGAGTGCTAGTAATATACATTGTATATTGAGTGCTAGTAATGTACATTGATGGTGCTATATAAATAAATAATAATAATAATAATAAGCAAAGCCAACTCCCAATCTGGGGTCAATTAGTAATTGGGCTTGGATAACTCAGTGACTTTTCTGAGCACAATTATAAGCCATTTTGGACAGTACTACATTTGCTTTTGTGTCATCAACAGTGCAGCAGAAGCCATAGATAGACGGGGCTTTATCACGGGGTAATCCCCTGCATCATCCCTGTGCGTCCACATGACGCACAGGGGATCCTGGGATCAGGGAGGAATAATCCCTCCCTTGCCCCGGGATATCGCTTTCCCCCTTTGGTCCCGGTTTTTCCACGGTCCTGGGCTGAGCCTGAGACCGCAAAACGTGTGGCAAGGATGCCATGGGTTGACCCGGCTTCATGCAATTCCTCGCGAGGAGCTGGGAGCCATGCAAGGAGTGCTGTACCCATCGAGAGTAGGGTGGGGGGAGCAGAGAAAATAATTTAAATTTTTTTAAAAAATACTCACCTTTTGCGCACAAGCGTTAAAAAAGGGGGGAAATGGCGGGCACAATGCCTCTCCTTCTGAGGTTGCCACATGTAAACAGAGGAGGGATCTCATGTTAAACACAATGTGAGATCTTCCCTCCTCCGTTGCAGGATAACAGATAGGTCTAGCGAAGGCCAGAGACAAAATGGCTCCCTGCACTCCCACTATGAGCCTCATCCATTCATTCCCCAGCCCCACTCCTCAAGCATCCTTAGCTAGCTGAAGGAGCAAGACTGTCCTACCTGCCTCAGCACATGAGTTATTGCTACAGCAGCAACCCATGCAATGTGAACCCTGGGAGATGTAATTTTCCCAGCTGCAGATGCTTCAGGAATTCATTCTTGGTGAATTCTGATGCAAACTGAGAGGAACATTGTGGGGAATGGGAAAAAACTATGCACTGGATTTCGCTCTTCTTTAAATGTTGCAACACAGTTCTTAGCTCAAAAAACAACAACAACATCAAAATGCTTTTTGAAATGATTACAGTGTCCAGGCTTTGGAATCTCCTCTTCTGGGGAGAAGATACAGGTGAATTCCTCAAGCTCAATTCACTGAGATTCTGATATTTTCACTGTTGAATTCATTCTGTCCTGTTTCCCTATCAGATTGCAATTTAAAACAAAAACCCTATGTGTGTGTGTATGTGTTTGCAAGTACTTTTACAAACACATGCATTTTTAAAGCGATTTTCCAATGCAATAAACATTTTGGGGAACATGTCCCCCCCCCATACACATATTTATGTCCACAATTTCTGAAATGCATGCTGTTTGTGCAATTCTTTTGTGTGAAACTGCATCCCAAACTTTGGAAATGTATGGACTTTGGTGGCAAACTGTTATCCATTCCGTGGAGGCTGGTGGCTATGATTTCACTGGGTCTGTGTATCTATTCTGGGTTTCAGTCAGAAACAGACAGAACTCTAAAGGCCCTATCCAAGGAGCTGAACCCTATCCCCAAAATAGGTCCAGCCCCTTGAATAGCTCCTTTAGAGTTCTGGCTTGTTCTGACTGAAACCCAGAATGGATTCACAGTCCCACCAAAATTGGAGCCACCAGCTGCCACTGGCTCCAGTTCATGTTTGTGTGTGTGTGTGTGTGTGTGTGTGTGTGTGTGTGTGCAAGTACTTTTACAAATGCATGCATTTAAATGTGAACTGGATTTAAATGTGAACCAGAAGTGAACCATGTGCATTTAAATGTGAACCGGATTTTTCACCTGCCCCTACTGGGTCAGTTGGACATGTCTCCTACTTTACAAAAGGCAGTGCTCTATTTGAAGGGCTGTGGGAGGGCAGCCCTCTATCTGAAGGCATCTTCTGTTTGAAGAGCTTCCCAGACCAGCTCCAGTATAAACACAAAGAACCATTAAAAAAAAGAGAGAGCGGGGCCTTGAAGTAGACCGCAAAATGGACACCAGACTGAGCAAGCTCATGAGTCACCTACTAACCGTGTCCCCCCACTGCAGTGTCATGTCTTGTATTTCCATTTAAGTTATAGTCATTCTTTCTAAATTTGCATCTAGACATACACAGCTTCTTCACATGAGCAACATATCGCACTTACAGATGTTCGCAGGTCATTTTGACAATGACGTGTTCCTTCTGCGCGTCTCCCGCTCATCTCCCGCTCCTTCTGCCATTCGTTTCATTATAAAATAATCTTCAGTAAACACGACTCTTTTTAGGCTAGACTGATTTGTCGCTATTTCCTGCCGTGTACAGGAGAAATTTCTCGATAAAATGCCCACTAGAGGGCACTGTCCCACTATACAAAATGGGCCACATGGTCGCTGCTTTCATTTTTCATTTCATTTATTGCATTTTTATACCATCCAATAGCCGAAGCTCTCTGGGCGGTTTACAAAAATTAAAACTACAACAATATTTAACAATATACTAATCAACAATATCACAATAATATTCAAAAATATACTAAATACAGGTTTACAGCAAAACAAACCAGATAAGAAGAAGATAAAAAGAAGAAACCACTTGGTTGGAAAAACGTTTTTCCTCCTTCAGCTCCAGCCTTGCTTTTAAAGTCTCCAGGTGGGGGGGGGAGGGGAGCAGATGGAATAGCTCACCCTTGATGGAACAGCATTTCTCCCCCTGAAGCAGTGCTTTCTTCCCCTGATTTGGCTTGTCCCTACTGTGGAAGAGAGGAAGGTAAGGAAACGTGATTTTCCCCCATCCTATATTAAGAAGGCTCTGAGCTACCTTAAAATCATAGAATCATAGAATAGCAGAGTTGGAAGGGGCCTACAAGGCCATCGAGTCCAACCCCCTGCTCAATGCAGGAATCCACCCTAAAGCATCCCCGACAGATGCTTGTCCAGCTGCTCTCTAGTGTGGGAGAGCCCACAACCTCCCTAGGTAACTGATTCCTAGGGAATCAGCTTTAGTCAGAGGTCAAAGGAGAAGGGCTGGTTCTTTGTCACCAGCAGCCCTTGACAATATGCATGCTATTTTAGCAATTGTACATGAAGACCTGCATTCATTTTTAATTCAACAGCAACACTTTCTGCAAGTCCCTAGGAATAATCGCTACTAGCCTTGGTTAAAACCACCAATTCTGACATCAAAATAAAGCAATGGTTCCCCCTCCCCTACTGTGCAGAAATACTTCCGTTCAGCTCAATTCATTTTTATGGCACACACGCAACGAAACACAGTTACAAACTAGGCCTGAAATTCAATTAGGACCTGGCCATTCAAAAGCACATTCTTGTTTTTTATCTGTGATATCTTTATGTCCTCACCAGCAGGTATTTCCATGAATGCCACTCAGATGTATAGCATATAGACTTAGGAGATAAGCTGGAAGTCTATCAAAAACTGTGCGGGTTCAAAATGGCACAAGGGAAATGGAACATTCTGAAGTCTTGGAGGAGAAATTCCCAAACTAATTAATTCCTTAATTAAAACCTAATCAAAATCCCACTAAGTCTGCTTCGGAGGGACCGATTTGGAGAAAGCAGGGTCGTGATGGAAGCCCAAGACTTCCTGTTGCTTTCAAGGAGCTTTGCATTACACACTACACAGGAGTGGGAAACTTCTGGCCCTCTGGCTGTTCTTGGACTCCAACTCCCATCAGTCCCAGCCAGGATGACCAATGAACAGGAATAATAGGATTTATAGTCCAACAATACTTGGAGGGCTACAAATCCCCCACCTTTTTCTAAGAGCTTTTCTACACAAGGTGTTTATTTTGCACTCATCATTCCTTACTCGTGGTTGTTTAGCAGTTCTTTAGATACTGCTGTGACCCTCCAGTTTTACTTTGATTTTTAAAGAGTACTTTCTCGGGGGGGGGGGGTTAGAGCAGGGAATATAGAGTACTGTTTGTGAAAGCGAAAGCTAATGTATCTTCTAATTTGTGTAATTGCAATATTCCGCTATAGCACAGTGCCACCTAGCGCTTCTGTAGCAGAAAAGCAGGAAAGGGAAAGCTCTTTGTGTAGAGCTTGGATCACAATTCTGCAATGGAACTGAAAGTAGATACAGCAGATTAACCGCCTCATGTGGAAAAGCTCTTGTTGCTTATTTATTTTATTTATTTATTTATTGCATTTGTATACCGCCCCATAGCTGAAGCTCTCTGGGCAGTTCACAAGAGTAAGGGGTCTGCTTACTGTTTGATGAGGCAGCTGAGTACTTCCCAGTTTTTTTTCCCTCTGGTTTTGTTTTGTTACATTTACGTTAAAGAAGGACAAGACACTGCACTCTGCTGTCAGCTGCACTGGAAAAAGATGGCTGTCCCATAGGCCATTGGGAGCCACCATCTTTTTTTTTTCCTGTGCAATGTCACTGAAAACCATACTGCATCATCACGTGGTGACATTCCCAGCACCATTCTTAGTTTAAAAAAATAAATAATAATTACTGTGACCCGCCAGCAGCTACTGAGTGCAGCCATTTCCTTGTTTAAAATAATAAATAAATAAAGATAAAGAGCCATTAGCTATCTCATCAACGAGCACAGACACTACCACCATCTGAACTTGCCCTCATCTTTTTATGCCGTTTATGGCAGCCAGTGTGCACAAGATCAAGCTGCGTACTTTCAGGAGCCCAGATTTTACAGAAAACACCGGCTCGCACAGAGAAGTAGGTGGCTGCAGGATGCGTGCTGGCCACGCTGCACTCCACAGTGTGCACACGAGTGCCCCAATGCTCATCAAGATGGGTCCGGGGATCCAGAAGGGGGGCCAAACCAGACACCCGTGACATCCCTAAGCAGCCCAGAAAATACTCCCTCTTGCATCTCTCTTTTTTTTAAAAAAACCTACTGCATAATTCACATCCAGTGAGAGAACTGTGTCCTTTCCCCTAAACAATGGCCATCTGTTTGGAATAGCTTTCCCCAAATGGCCCGCTTGTTAATAGCAACTTTTTGGAGGCAAGACGCCGGCTGGTATCACTTCCAGCCAAATTCCTGTAGACCTCCATGACTATGGGGGGATAAAAACTATTATGAAGCATTTAAAATGACTACCGGGATATCGTACAGTGCAATGGCTTTCCTTGCTATCATCATTATCTTGGGTGCCAGGGCTAATGAAAGGCCGTCACACCTTAAACTCTCATTCCCACATCCTGTTGTGCAGAAGAATAAACTCCAGTCAGCAGCTATTCTCCCATTAATGATTTCAGCAACTCCATTCCTTGCCTTAAGCCCTCCTTCTTACCTTTCCCCTTTTAAATAAAATGAATAGGCAACCGATTCCCTTGAGGGTTCACTACAGCAAAATGTAGGCATAAGCTTTTCTTTTATTAGCTTGGCGGTAGCAAAAGAGAGCAGACACTTCAACTTGGCCCCATTAACAAGGGACAGCCCCTATTTCCTGGTTTCCCTCCCACCACACACACAGACGCCTGTCTCCAGTAAATCACTGTCCCTATTTTTGTGTTGGGGGGGTTGTCTTGTGAACATTGTGTTAGCGTTGCTCATTCCCCAGGTTCAGCCCCCTCCCCATGATCTCTTGGGGAAGGGACGTAGCTACATAGCTGTGCACATGCTTTGCATGCTAAAAGCCCCAGGTTCAATCCCTGGCAGGTAGGGCTGGAAATTCTCCTACTGCAACCCCTGGATGGTCACTGCCAGTCAGTGTTGACAATACTGGGCTAGATGGACCCATGGTCTGACTCAGTGGGAGGCAGCTTCCTATGTACCTATCTCTAGAAATTAAACTTCTGAGCAAATGGATGGCTGCATCTCAACTCCAATGCACATGCATACAAATGTGTGTGCATGAACACTAAAGGAACTGTGCAGCCTTTTGTTTCAAACACTGTCCGCTGGATCCAGACTTACTAATGCTTAGAGCAGACTCATTGAAATCAATGGGACTTAAGCTTTGTCGTGACTAATTTAAGTCATATTGAGTTCAATGGGTCAACAACTTTAAGTATAAGCAAGGCTGGACCACCCCTGGAGCTGCTGAGGAATATGGACAATGGAATAGTGGAGCCAGAGCTCACAGGGATAAAGTGCCAGGTCTGAACCCATTTGGGCCTAGGATCAGTGCCTTGGAGAGCTCCTTTAGAGTTCTGGCTTGTTCTGACTGAAATCCAGAATGGATTCACACCCAAACCAGAGCCATCGGTTATTTTCTCACCCCCATTGTCAACAAGCTGCTCTTGCGCCTCATCCACATTCTCATCATTGCTACCAACTAGGGATGTGCTCCGCTTCTAATCGGACCGACGAATTAGAAGCGGAGCGGGGTGCTTCGCCTCCCCTTAAGGCGGAGGCGAAAAGGATTGGGGGGCCGGTGGAGCATGGCGAAGAGGATCGAGGTGAAGGCGGATCCTTCGCCTCGATCCGGAGCTTCGCTGGAAAGGTAAGTGGGGTTTACCGGGCCCTGCCGCTGTCGCTGTCGCCCATGCGGTGACAGTGACAGGGCCCGGTAACCCCCCCGCCCTCCTCTCCCTTACCTGCCTCCGTCCACGGTCCCTCGGCTTCTTCAATTGAGCCCGCGGTTCAACCAGGAAGTCTAGGCCGCACTTGCGGCCCAGACTTCCTGGTGGAACCGCGGGCTCAATTGAAAACGGCGACGGACCGCGGGCGGAGGCAGGTAAGGTCCCCCTCTCCCTTGGTCCCTTACCGGGCTCTGCCGCCGTCGCCGCATGGGCGGCGATGGCGGCAGGGCCCGGTAACCCCCCCTATAGGGGGGGAACGGAGCTCTGATCCGGATCCGGAGCTCCGAGCGGAGCGGAGTGGGCATAGGCGGAGTGGGGGCGGGGTGAAGCGGCCCAATCCGAAAATGGCGGATCTGGAAGTGAAGCGGAGTGGGGGGTCCGTGCACACCCCTACTACCAACTGCTTGCTTGATAGGCAAAGAGCCAGAAGCTAGAAAGCAACAGCATCTGCTGATGCTCCTCCTCACCGCCACCGATATCTGGATAGTAAGATGCAAGTGAACAAGTAGGTTGCAATGATGAAGAGAAGGAGCCAGGGTCCCTGCTGGGGTGAGGACTATCAGCACATGCCTAACCATGCCTACCCTTGACACTGCCCCTGACTTCACCCCCATTTTTATACCTCCATATCTACATATACTTCCCACAATGTGGTGGACCTCTTGCTAGCACTTCTTTAATGATCACTCACATCCACACACTCTGTTTAAAATGAAACAATAAATGTGCTTCCTTTGGCCTTCTCTCTGCAGTAAAGCTGAACATTTTTTATTTTTATTTTTTGCTATGAAGCTACTCGGCCTAGCATCAATTCCTCTCTTCCCCCAACCCCCTTCCTTCGCCTGCCTTGTTCTCCATTTCTTAAAGTAAGCACACACACAAAAACACCTTAAACAAACCTCTCTGAGAATCTCTTTGCAGATAATTGCCACAGATCCCGCACAGTGATGGGGGCCTCTCATCTCCTCAAACGTTTCCAGGCCTAAAAATATAGACAATCAGCATGTTGCAAGCCTTGATAGATGGCAAAGCCGCCAACCTAAAAATAATACATTTTCCCCACCATGGAAATAATATAAGGATTTATGTTGACATTGTGTTATGCATTCCCTATCACAGAGATGATCCTACCACCTGGCATTGATTCAGCTAATATACATTTCAGCTTTGATACAAGGCTGCATATCTAAGCAGCCTCTATAGGCACTTTGCACTGAACTGTGGATTTTCCCCACTGGGATTCAGAACTATGAATCACCTGTGCAGCAGCCAATCCCAAGTTTGGGAAGGCTGACGTAGAGGGAAGGTCATATCTCTTTTCCTCTAACTGCTTTGCTAAGGATGAAGGGACATATTTTACTCCGAAAAGATTAATTCAAAAATATGCAGGGGGTGGGTACAATTCTAAAATCTAACCCACTAAACTCTACAATAGCTGCTCTAATCCTGGTCACATCAGGCATGTGGATGATAGTCAAATTTTTATCCTCCAAAATGACTGCCCTGCAATCATTCCTTCTAGGATTACTTACTCATAAGATAATTGGGCAGTCTGGTTTTCACTGCTATGAGGTCCTTCCTGCATCCATCCTTCTTCATGGCATTCTGACCATCTCTCACCTCTTCCTCATTTTTGGACAGTTGCCAGAGCTTGTATCCAGGCATCTCTCTGCCACCTCATTTCTGCTTCTCCTTCATTTTGACTTTGACACTGTCTCCTACCTTTTAGTTTAATGTCTGGCTTTTCCTTGAACTTATGCTCTGTGGATCAAGCTCTCCCAGGCACAGTTCTAGGGCTACATCCTGCAAAGGCCACCCATGTCCCAACAAGGTCTTCCCTCAGCATGATATGCGAGTGGTGAATAAGTTGCTCCAACATGAATTTGTATGGCCAGACAACTGGAGGAAAAGATGTACATGTTCTAATCAGTGGACATTGTCACATGTTCCCCTTCCCTGATGATGTCATGCCACAGAGAAGCACAAGCATCCTAATCCCCACAAAATAGCTTTATATTTTAAGCATACGTTCTAAGCCAGGTTTCTCCAACCTGGTGCTCTGCAGATGTTTTGGACTTCAACTCTCATCATCCCCATTCAGCATAGCCAATGGTTAAAAATGTTGCGAGCTGTAGTCCAATACATCTGGAGAGCACCAGGTTGGGGGATGTTCCATTGTTCTACACAATGGAGCAACTAAGAATGTGGATGTAATTCTAGACAACATTAAACGAAGCAATGGTATCACTCTGTTCTGTTTTGTTCAGACCTGGACATGGTGTCTATAAGAACAAAAGAAGAGCCCTGCTGGATCAGACCAAGGGTCCATCTAGTCCAGCATTTTGTAGACACATTGGTCAACCAGCTGTTGACAAGGAACCCACAAGCAGGACACAAATGCAACAGCACTTTCCTGTCCATGTTCCCCAGCAACTGGTATACATACTGGAGGTAACATACAGGTATCAGGACAGGTAGCCATTGATTCCCTTCTCCTCCAGGGCTTTTTGCAACCCCCTTTTAAAGCCATCCAAATGGGTGACCATCACTACATCTCATGGTAGCGAATTCCATGGTTTAACTATGCACGGTTTCTTTTATCTGTCCTGAATATCCAATTAATCACCTTCATGGATGACCCCGGGTTCTAGCATTTTGAGAGGAGAAAAATGTCTCCCTATCCAGATGGCCCAGAATCTTTTGTGGCACACAGGGCTTCTATGGTGAACATGCAGGAACTTGAAGGAAAACAACATTTATAAGGAAAGGATTACTTGAATGAAGACAGGAAGTTTGAAAAGCACTGCTGTAGTCAAATAGGAGCTATGCTGGTATTAAAATATATGAAGAGAAGAAGACGGTACAGAACGTTTCCCTGTTTGTCCTTGAATAAGCCTTAGAATTTCACAGTTTGCAGAAACATAACACACAAAGCAATCTTGATAGTTAAAAGTGAATGAGAATTTGTTCACATGTAACTGAAAGAACAGGAACTATTCTGAGCCATTCCCTGGCGTGTTTACAACTACATCACCACACTTTTAATAGCTGGATATTCCACAAAGGGAACCTCAACCCTCAACATATCTGACCGTTAAATCATCCAAGGGAATGCACTCTCACTCACTCTCACTCACTCCTTTACCTATAACTGAAGAAGCAGGTCATCGGTGCAACAGCACCCTCCCGCCCATGCTCCCTGAACAACTCGTGCATACAGGCTTACTGCCTCTGATACTGGAAGTAGCACTTAACCATCAGGACTAGTAGCCATTGATAGCCTTCTCCTCCAGGAATTTATCAACCCTCTTTTAAAGCCATCCAAATTGGTGGCCATGACTACATCTTGTGGTAGCAAATTCCATAGTTTAACCATGCACTGTGTGGAGAAGATCTTACTTGTATCAGTCCTGAATCTCCCACCGATCAGCATCATGGGATGACCCCGGGTTCTAGTATTATAAGAGAGGCTTTCTAGGGTACATCAAAAGAGACTGTGTACATCCTCATCCCCACTCAAAACGCCCAGGCTCACACATTGGGGCAGGATCTACTGCTATATAATGATTTATAACAGGATTGACAAATGCTGAGGCCCAGGGCGCATTCCATATACTGTTTTCAAACCATTATACCCTGCTTGGTGTAGATCTGGCCTAGGATGTTGTAGATCTGGCCTAGGATGTTGTAGTTCTGGCCTAGAATGTTGTTTAACACTTCTTTGTTTGGTTTACTGCTTACAATTACAGCCCCAGTAATGACAATTGACTGCACCCCATCCCTGCCATGCATAGACTCTTTGCCCAGAATCATGACAGAGTTTTTCCTTCCTTTCAAGCTCCTGCCCCAAACAGTTCCTTTAAGCTGTAACTGCTTTCCGAGCTGCAGGGCCTCTTCAATCCAGGTCCCTCCTCTTTCCACTGCTTACTCCTGGCTTGCACCTAGCTGGCTTCCACTTCTGTGGATCTCCTCTAGGGATGTCGCTCCTGGTAGCATGAGGCTCTTCTCTTGGACTCCATTACTTCTTCCTCCCCATTCCTATCCATCAACGTTTTCATTCTCCTCCCTTTCACCCTGACCTGTTGTACCCTGCTTCTGTGGATCCCACCCCTCTTCAACGTGGCTTCTCCTCCAAGGCCCACTCACACCTGCATAGTTAAAAGACAGCAAAATGTTTTGCTGCTGGAAATAAGAGAGAAAGAACAGACCAATGTTGGGTTACAGTTTTCATACTCTCCACGTGATCAACAAGTTACAACCTGCATAGCCAAAGCTCAAATGGATTTCCTACGAGCTGGGAGTTCTTTATATACTAGAAGGACTATTTTCATGTCTTCCATATTGAGCAGAGCACCGTAAGCCCACATGTCGAGCTGAACAGAGAACACAATCCGTGATAATCAGCTCATTGGTATTCTTAAGGCAATATACTGCCCTCCGTCACTGCGTACTCTCTATCTACTGAATTCCATCAGGGATCAAGAGCAATGTAAAGCCTTTGTTTTGAGGCAGAATCAACTGGAAAGATGAAACCTATCAGAAAAGATATCAAGAAAATGTGGGAGATATGAGTAGATCTGTCTGGTCAAAACAGAGAGCAAGGAAAAAGAAAGAGAAGATGAAGGATAGGATTCTCCTCTTCATTATAGTGATGTTTATCTGCAGCTAAAAAAAAAAAAAAACCCTGCTGAGCTACTATGGAGAAATTGAATGTTTATGTCCTTAAAAAAACTACAGCACACCTCTAAAAGCCAGTTGCTGGGGACAAAAAGGAGTGGATATTGCCTTCATGCCCAGAAGAATCTAGCGTGGCATTGGGAGAAGCAGAACCATATTCTAAATAGATCTTTGGTCTGATGCAACATGCTCTCTTACATTCTTAGACGAGTTTCAGATTTTATAACCGTTAAATGCCCATCAAGCAAAAATAAAAGATTACCTGCAGGTTCGCTTCAGCCCAGCAGAGCATAGGAGTCTCGAAGGTCTCCAGGTTGAGGGCTTCTGAGCAGTGAAGACACAGTCCACAGGATTGTGCCTTAAAAGCATTTAAAACCAGTGCTGTGCTGAAATTTTCTCCTATGGAAATTTCAAACATTCTCATTCAATTTGATAAAGAAAAAAAGAAATTGCTTTCAAAAAGAGAAGAAATTCCACAGAAATTCGCATGGGTTTGATTCAGGGTCCTTGTGCAAATCTTACTTATGAGATGATTGAGGCATGTGTGTGAATGGTCCTGTCTTTTATTGTACAGTCACTTCTCTGACAATTTGTAGCCTCCTTGGCTTCCTGCACTTCGGGCCCAGGGGAAAACATCATCTTTCATAGTGCCTTTTCAAGTGCAGGCAGCCTGGGAGACTGTAGAACAATGGTGATAGGTGTAATAGAAAGAAAAATATAGACAGTACCCCCAGCAAACTCACAGTGATTTGTTGAGGTCAAAAGCACCACCAACGTATATTCGAAATAAATTATAAACTGCCCTGAGAATAAGGCAGGAAAATGGAAGCCCCTTTCATGGGGAAAGAACACTTTCAGGGAATTCCTGAGATTTTTCTTTGCTGGCCTCCTAGAAATAAAAGGACACTTTTCAGAATTTTCTCCACTTTTTCTTCACTATTAGTGTGTGTGAGAGTGTGTGTGTCAGCTGCATTGCCTTCCCTCAATGCCCTAAAGCGATGCTAGGTATATGGGGCATTGTGGAGGATGCAAAATGGGGGCCAAGCTGCCGACACTGTTCATGCTGCCGCCACTTGCAATGGTGGTGCAAAAATAAATAAATCCAAAAACCCTTAGTGGAAAAAGAAAGGAGCTGTTCTACAACCCTTGCCACCAGTGATGCCTACCTGTAAGAAACTGTTGGAGAATTTCTCCTTCCGCTTGAGGAATTCGGTGGAATTATCCACCCAATTTCTTGTCCCACAAATAGGGGGGAGAACTTTGAGATGCCACTTGCACATCTCTGTTTAAAACAATGGGGACCGAGCAGTAAAATTAATAAAGCAACAGATTAAAGGTTAAGGGCATAATCCTATCCACGCTTCAACTGAAAAAAAAAGTCCTACTATTCCCAGAAAAAAAGTCGTACAATTCCCATGCTAGCTGAGGCATTCTGGAATTGTAGGCTTTTTAATGTCTAAACATGCATAGGGTTGTGCCCTAAATGCCTGCTTAAAGAGGATAATCTTAACCTGGCATCTAAATGTAAGCATTGAAGATGCCACTTAGATGTCCCTAGGAAGGTCATTCCATAGATGGGGAATTTACATACATTCTGAAAATCAGTTGTTGTATATTGGCAAGGAACAGCTACAAAAATGGATAAATATTTCAAGTCAGTTATTGTCTGTCTAGCTATAAGCCGGTAAGAACCAACATAACATTTCTGAAGAAATGTACTTAACATGCAAGAGGAAAGTAAGATCTGTGACACAATTAAGGTCTATTATTTGTCATTTTCTTCCATTAGTATATTACAATTTTATCCCTGCAGTACCAGAAAGTTTATGCACATGCAGAAGTATATTCCTGTTAAGCAGAACTCATAGTCAACAAACAATCATAATCATAAACAAACTGAAGCGGAATCCAGACAAAACAGAGGTGCTTGCTGTCAAGGGCTCTGACCTAGGTTTGGAGGTGTGTCAGCCAGTTCTGGATGGGGCTACACTCCCCCTGAAAGACTGTGTTCACAGTTTGGGGGTGCTCCTGGATCTGTCGCTCCAAATGACAGCCCAGATGGATGCAATGGCCAGGAGTGCCTACTATCAGTTTCAGCTGATACGCCAGCTGCACCCCTTCTTAGAGTCAGAAGACCTAAAGACAGTAGTGCACGCGCTGGTAACCTCAAGGCTTGACTTCTGCAATGCGCTCTACATAGGGCTACCATTGTACCTAGTTCAGAAACTTCAACTAGTTCAAAATATGGCAGCCAGGTTGGTCACCGGTACATCTAGGGGTGACCACATTACACCAACATTAAAATCACTCCATTGGCTGCCAATTAGTTTCCGGGCAAAGTACAAAGTGTTGGTCATTACCTTTAAAGCCCTAAATGGTTTGGATCCAGGTTACCTGCGGGATCGCCTTCTCCCATATAGTCCGCCCCGCACACTCAGGTCCTCTGGGGTGAACTTACTTCAGTCAGCTAAAACTAGGCTGACATCAGTTTCCCAGAGGAACTTTTCTTCTGTCGCCCCCAGATTGTGGAATGGCCTGCCGGAGGAGATTCATAAAATTAACTCTCTGTGTGATTTTAAGGCAGCTTTAAAGACTAGGCTTTTCCGGCAGGCCTATCCAGATCAATGTTAAATCATGAATTTTTAAGATGAATTGATTCCTGTTCTAATGTTGTTCCCCGCCTCGATCCAAAGGGAGAGGCGGGTAAGAAATAAATTTATTATTATTATTATCATCATCATCATCATCATCATCATGTGCTTAATATTTTAGCTCCAGATGGGTAAAGCCATCAAATGGGGGCAGAGTGCTGACGTTTCCATCTTTTCTATTCCTTCTCCTACAATTTATGGACTTATGGGTGCAATCCTTTGAATGTTTAGACAGAAAAAAAAGTCTTACAATTCCCAGCATGCCGCAGCCAGGGCATGCTGGGAGTTATAGGGCTTTTTTTCTGTCTAAACATGAATAGGATTGCACTGTGTGTGAAAGATGACATAAACACTGACCAAGGTCATTTACACAATAGGGCCTTTTAATGCAGCTCAAGCATCGCTCTTCCACAATCAACTGAAAGTGGAATTAGGAACCTATGAAGCTGCCTTATACTGAGTGAGATCATTGGTCCATCTAGCCCAGTATTGTCAACACTGACTGGCAGTAGCTCTCTGGGGTTTCAGGCACATTTTTTTCCAGCCCTACCTGGAGATGGGTCTCTTTATTGGGAACTTGAAAATATTTTAACCACACTACATCGGACGATATCTTGGTTCCTTCACAGAGCACTGCGGTACTCTACACAGTTGTGAGCTTCATCTACCAGAGTGCTTCCAGATGAGGCTTTTATTGAATCATCGCCCTGACTCATTCGCAGAATTTTATGAGAAGTCCACATGAGGATGGCCTCCATTCATAATCCCCCAATGTCTTCCCACCACTTCTCATTCAGTCTTTTTTTTTTCTTTAAGGAACAAAACATCGGAATTGCTCACACACACACACACACACACACACACACACACACTGCCTTCTGATTGGAAATACTGGGAGCTCTCCATCTGGAATTAGCCCAACAACTTTGCTAAACTTCCATGGTCATGGACTGCAGGATGAAAATGAGAGGTGAATCAAGACCTTGCTGAAGGGCAGATGACTCCCTTTCAATTGACTTCAACCTCTGGTTCACTCTTTAAACAAGAACTGATTGTATAAACAAGCCAATATTTTTGCATCGTCTAAGATTATGATCCAGATAACTCAAGGTGTTTAGTTTGTAGAGAGTTCTTCAGGAAAAGCAAAGGCAAACCATGGGGGGGGGGGGGGATACACAACGTTGAAACATTCTCCAATTCTTAGGGGATGTGTTTTTAAGAGGAAACACCAGCCTAGCTTATTCATACCAGAATAAGACTGCAAACATAAGTGTAATATCAATCTTAGCTATGTAGCTTTTGTATACTTTTCTCAGGAAGAGCTGCTTAAAATTCCAAGGGATTTAGTGATATTCGCCCTGTTTTTAGTAACAGAAAACACAAAACCTAGTCAATAACCTACAAACATTACTGCTTTCAGGAGGGAAAATTGGGATCTAAACCACAGGTCAAGAGTTCAAGCCTGCGGCACAAGCGGGAATGTTACATGTGTATGTAATTGGTTTCAGAGTCTGTGTGCTTGTTCAAACCATATTTGCTCTCCTGTCCAACTTCAACAGGTCTCATTTCCATAGAGTTAGGATTCCAGACATTGGCAGCAACCGACGTCTAAGGAAATCAAGGCTCTAGCCACTACAACAATACCCGAGAATGTGTTTTGTTTTGATGCAAATTCCACTGGGCATTCATCCAATACATCAAGTCTCGGATGATCTACATTACCATTGCAATGTTTGTATACTATGTTTGTATAGATTCTAATCAAAGCAGCCTTTCCCAAACTACCACTCCCCAAGATTGTTGGACTGCAATTTCCATCAGACCAGCCGGCATAGCCCATGGACAGAGATAAGGCCACCTGTAAGGCTGACTGTTGTCACTCCATCCGGTGTTGTGCGACCTGGGGGGTGAGTGGCATGGGTCAGTCTACCCTCCCCAAAAGGGGTATGGCCTGGGTGTGACAATCATCTGACGCCACTCTCCAGACATACTCGAAGAACATAAAACAATTTATCTGTCATTTCACATCACCCAGTTAGAGATTTTCACCCCGTCTCCAAAATGCTTGCAGTCATTTTTTTTTCCTTGACAAAATGCTGCCGAATTCGCTCGGCCGTTTTGATTTAAACAGTGTATACATACAGAGATTTTCAGTGTGAGCGAAACAAAAATGTACATCTTGGCTATTAAACACGAGAAACTGGGACAAACCACGATGCCTGCACACACGTTCCACGGTCTTGGGATCAGCCCGAGACCGTGGAAAAAGTGGGCTCGAAGATAGGGCATTGTTGTCTTTCAGGCGCCAGGTCAAGACTTTTCTCTTCTCCCAGGCATTTAACAGCATTTAACAACGCTAAGTTTCCCTTTTGACGGATGCCAGAACTGTTGTTTTCAAATGGATGTTGTTGTTTTTATATATTATTATTATTATTATTATTATTATTATTATTATTATTATTATTATTATTATTATTTATTGCGTTTTATACCGCCCAACAGCCGAAGCTCCCTGGGCAGTTCACAAAAATTATACTGTTTTTCTTATGTTTTTGATGGTTTTAAATTTTGTATACCTTTTTAATGTTTACTGTTTTTAACTTTTGTAAACTGCCCAGAGAGCTTCAGCTATGGGGCGGTAAATAAATGTAATAAATAAATAAATAAAATCCCTCCCTGCTCCCAGGATCCCCTGTGCATCAGGTGGGTGCACAGGGACAATCCCGGGGATCACCCCGGGATTCCGCCCCATCTAGCTATGGGCTTAGTCTAAGAAGTGAACTGGAAATCTACTGGCTCAAGAACTACCGGTAACTATCCACCCTGCATCCCAGCATCCATTTTTCAGTTGGTAATTATATGTATTATTTTCCTTAAAGATAATTCTCTTTCCCTTTCTGTCCAATATTTTTTCCTCCTATCTTATCTTTCCATTCTTATTTGCTTCGAAAGAGAAATGGAAACCCTTCAAGTCAAGTTGCAACCTACCAACTGAAGGCCAGTGATTGTCCAAGCCCGTTATGATGACATGTTTTCTTTAGCATATGTATTGGCTTGTCCTTCCTCTTACGAACAAAATCCTATGCATGTTTAGACCAAAAAACGAAGTCCTACAACTCCCACATTCCCTACCCAGCATGGGTGGCTGGGGAAAGCTGGGAGTTGTGTGACTTTTTTTTCTGGCTAAACATGCATAGGGTCATGCCCTAAGATGTTCAAGATCATATCCATATTTCCCCTTTGTCATCAAATCCCTGTGATGTAGGTTAGGCTGAAAGTTGCCATACATTACCCAGTAAACTTCATGGCTAAATGAAAGTTGGAACCTGGTGTTCCCTGGTACAAGTCAAATAATTTAGGCAACTGGCTTCATCTCTTACTAGAGCCATTTCCTCCTGACATGGAGACCAGCCAATCTCCCTAGACCCAGACAGTTTCTAGAGGACACCAGGGGCCCCTGCATGGGCATTCTATAAATGAGGATAAAGGTAGGGGTGTCTTCTGCTGCCCCCACACATGCATACTCTACAACAAAGCAGGCCACAAACTTTTTTTTCACTTCCCGTTTTAATTTTAGGAAAGAGCGGCACCGAAATGGTATGAAATGCACTATGGGAAAGAGAAAACGGATCACAACATACGGCTATGCAAACCCACGGGCAAGGGTATGATCAGGGACACCACCTGGATGCTCAGGAGCTGGGTCTGGCCCACAGAAGTGGTTGCCCAGTATCTCAGTTGCCAACCCAAGACACCTCCCCTGCCAGAAACAAAATGTTTGATTCTGAAGCAGACAGGGGAGGAAGAAAAATGCATTTAAGGAAAAGATGTAAAATGTGGTTTCAAACCAATTCTAATGCTCCCTCCCCCTCCGACAAAGGCTGAGTTCCTGGGGCAGGAGGGGGAGACTATCTCTGAGCCTGAGTCACCTGTTCAATAAGCTCCTTGAAAGTTTCCTCCTGGAGAGTCTTGGGGAATTTCTTCCCCCACTCCCTGCCATGGCTGGGCCTCTTCTACTTCTGCCTCCAAGTCTGACTCAGCATCTGAAAACAGACCAGGGAGCCCTGGCCCCATCTTGACACTGTCCTTTACACCCAGTCCTACACCAAATTCTGCAGCCACTCAGTTCCATACGCCAGGCCACTGCCTACATCTCTTCCCCTGCTGAAAATCCCATTAGGCTGATCGCATCACAATTCTAAATTTATTCTAATCACTGGGTTATTGTTTTTAATGTCCATATAAATCACATGTGCAATCAGCTAGAATCCAAATGTCCAGCAGTCATAGCTGGGCTCACTTAAAAGCAGCCTCAGCCTATAAAACTCTCCAGGTGTCAGAAGATGGTCAAATAAGCACACCCCAGAAAGCTGTAATTAAAACTGAGACCATGAAGCCAGCAAAGAGAGCCTTAAAGTAACGGAAGGGGGGAAATGTATATGAGTGAATGAGTCAGAAAATAATTTCCCAGCTGCCACAGTTTTAGGCCTTTCCTAACCCTGAGGTTGTGTGTAGATTCTTGAGAAATAACCCATCCCCATTTGAATGCAGCAGTTAAATGAAAGGCAGAAAATACAGTCAATAGGACTGATGTGTTTGTCTCATTACACCCTCTCCTACAGCTGACCTTGAGGATGCGTAAGTCACCTACAAGTAAGGAGGAAGGGGGTGGAATTCCTTCTTCACTGGAGTGTTGTCTTGAGATCTTTATGTGTCCTTTTCCTGCTCAAAACGTATGCAGATTTTCTTTATATATAAAACTTTGCAAAGATGTATTGTTCTTGCACTAGGGCATGTAGACTGTTCCGTTTCGTTTACACAGTAGCTAAGACACAAACCAGAAGGCTAAGCGCCAAGTCTCAAGTATTCCATTACAATAAATCATACTCGAAGGACATAAAACAATTTATCTGTCATTTCACATCACCCAGTTAGAGACGTACATTTTTGTTTCGCCCACACTGAAAATCTCTGTATGTATACACTGTTTAAATCAAAACGGCCGAGCGAATTCGGCAGCATTTTGTCAGGGAAAAAAAATGTCTGCAAGCTTTTTGGAGATGGGGTGAAAATCAGATTGTTAAACTGCATTTTGTTCCCATTTATAAAATGCTACAGTTTGACACTGTCATACATTTGGAAATTTGGGGGCTGATAGATTGAGGAAGGGACTCCCAAGACTTCGCTGTTGAGCTCTCCCTGGCTTGTTGCATTGCAATAAAACATGAAATCTAGAGCTTTACTGCCCTCTCCTGATCACTTCCACTTTTCCCTCCCCTGTGCACATTATTCTGTAGTAATTTAAGGTGGAATTGAGGGGAGGCTGTTGAATCCGATTTCGGCGGGGCAGTGAATCCATTCTGGGTTTTAGTCAGAGCTGGTCAGAACTATAAAGGAGCTGTACAAGATGCTGAATCGTTTTGGGAGACAGGGTTCAGCACCATGGATAGCTCCTTTGGAGTTTTGACTCCCAGAATGATTCAAGACCCCCATTGAAATTGGAGTCACCAGCCTCCACTGTTGCACTCCTATGCTTGCTTAGACAGAAAAATGTCCTACAATTCCCAGTATTCCCCAGCAAGCCATGCTGCTGGTTGTATGGTTGTTTTTCTCGAAACACGCACCCTTAGATGCCTATGTTTTTTTTCTACATTGCAAAGCCTAGAGCCAGGTAAACCATTCCAAACAGCAGCCTGATAAAATATTTTAAAAGGAGGCCTTGTCTAAAGACTCAGGATGAATGGATGGATGGATGAGTCTATTTCTAGTCTGTGGCCATAGCTAGACCTAAGGTTTATACCTGGATCATCCAGGGGTCAAACCTGTTCATCTAGGTGACACACAGGGGATCCAGTGCTCAGGCAGGGGCGAACCCTGGATGATCCCAGGATAAACCTTACGTCTAGCTGTGGCCTGTGTCTTCAATCTGTTCCATCTGATTTCTGCATGAATCTACAGTATAAAAAGAAATATCTGCACAAACGTTTCTATTTAAATATGGATTTTACTCTCAAAACATAATTTGTCATAAAACATGCATTTTTATGTGAATTTGGGGGATGTTGCAATCACTGTGTGAACCGAACACTGGACAAGTTGGACCCTTGGTCTTGGCATGGCTCTTCTTGTGTTCTTTTCAGCCAACCTTCACATAAGTCAGGGATGTGCAGATTAGGCCCATTCATGACAGGATTCACAAAGAACAAATTCCTCAAGTATCTGTTGTCAAAACCTTACCACTTAATTGAAAAGAGAAGGAAATAAGGAAAGCTGAAACAGAGAATGAGATGCCAACTGAAACCAATGGATAACCTTAAGACTCTTAATGGAACACAAGGGTGAAGTTGTCTCTGTGGTAGGCATGGCCCGACCACAGAGACAACTTGTTGTGAGAATAACATGGAGAGGAGGATTATGTATGCCGCCTTGAGTTCTTTGGAGGAAAAAAAAGGTGGGATCTAAATGTAATAAATAAATAAATAAATAAAATTGGACTCAAGTCCTGCTCAAGGGCTTCCCATTGAGGCATCTGGTTGGCCATTATGGGAATAGACTGCTGGACTAGACAGGCCTGTGGTTTGACCCAGCACAGCTCTTTTTACATCTACCGATCAGAGAGAGTTGACTTGGGTTGGCCAAACAAGTGATGTTCAAAATCATTAGGATTCTCTGAACATCATCTTGTCACTCTTCCCATGCCACCTTCCCATTCACGTTCGTTACTAGTTCTGCGTGAACAGGAAACTGGTTCAAATCAAGCGACAAATTGCACAGGAGATGTGCGCAAGTTTCCACAAATTTGTGCAAATCTCTTCTATAGACTAAGGCGGGGCTGATTTAGCCTACTGAGGAAATTTGCACAAATTAAGGCATTTACACAATTGGGAATAGGAAACGAGATGAACATGAGCATATCTTCAACCATTTGCAGATATTTGCAATGGACACGGGCCCACTCTCTCAGAAACAAAATTCTCATACATCCATAGTGAAGCAATTGATGCATTTTTATGCCTTGACTCCACACGTCCCTTGACCATGTTCCTCTTGAAACATGTTGTATGTCTTGACTTTCAACATGTTTCAAGTGGGACATGGTAAAACTAAAGTTGGATGCATTTGCCAATCCAGCAAACAACTCATTTGTACTCCGAACACAATGGGGCATATTATTTTGCAACTCTACCCTCATGGTAGAAAAATACTGGTCAACCCTTATGGCAGTGTTGAGATGCAATGGTCTGACATAGGTCTGCCATTTGTCAAGAGATGTTGTAGCAGAGCCAACATTGAACAGGGGTTCCGATTCAATGATCTTGGAGATTCCTCCCAACTCTATGATTCTATGGCATTTAGGGCACGAATGTCGTTAATTATTTCTGCCTCACTTGTGGTATCTTTTCACTCCTTCCAGATTATAGAAAACTTTTTCCCCTATTCTTATTAACACTCTGGGGACAGCATCTCCAAGCTGTGTTAAAAAAAAAAATGTTCACACGTCAAATTAGTGCCTGCAAATGCATGCAGCACAATGAAAAAAATTAGGACACGGAGCACAGCTGTCGAAAAACAAGAACAAAAAAAACTGGCTGCAGTTGAGAGAGTCAAGCTGTACTCGGAGGAGTGCCCACAACAAGTTGAAAACAAATGAATGGTGTGTCAGTTTTTAATTACAATCAATGAAAGGAGAATCAGGTCTTGCAGCCAGCCTTGCTATGCCCAAACAAATAGAATGGGTTCAGACTTCAGTGCACTAACCAAGATTAGAGTATGACTGGTCCTCTCTAGATTTATAAACTGTCATGTGCCAAAGATACAGGGGAGTTAATAGTATTATACAATGAGATCCAGCAGAGGCCTGTGCTACAATTTGATGGCTATACGCTACCTCTAAAGGTTGTTATGCTTCAGAGTACCAGTTGCTGGGAAACATTCAGTGCCAGTGCCAGGCTTTTGAGGGCCCTTGGGCAAGACATCCTGAATGAATGCATCTACCTTCTCACTGCCATTGTCACTATGTCACAAAAATGCCAACACAATTCTAACAAGACAACATGCACGCACCCGCAACACGGCAATCATAGGTGTGCACAAGGGGTGTGCCTGGTCTGCCCAGGCACCACCTAATGTCTTGAGAAATAAGCACTGAATTAAGGGGGCATTGAATAGGGTTCCAGAGGGGGATCCAGCAGTGGGAATGGTTCTCTGGCTGTTCTGCCACTGCACTGAAGAACTGCTGCCCCTGACAGAGAACCATTGCTCCCGCCAGTAGGAGTGAAAAGGAACCTCTATGACAAGAGCAAAGCCACTAGGCTTCTGCTGGATCTTATGATACTTATGACTGAGTATTCAATAAATGTTCACCTTTTAAAAAGAAATACTTCCCTGGGTGCACACCCTAATGAAATGTGCTGTGCAGGCCTATGATGGCAGTCGAACAAAATGCAAAGTGGGAGAAGGCTCTGTGCTCCTCCTGCTCTGCCTAGGATGCCAGAGTTTGGAGGCTAACAGGCATCCTGAAGGGGTTGTGCCCTCATTTACATTTCTATACCACCCAATAGCCAAAGGTCAAAGATTTGGACTGGCGATCCCTTCGAATAGAAGATGATTTCACACAGAGGGCTGTTCTTCGATTATTTATTTATTTATGACACTTCTATAGCACCCAAAGCTCCCATCAAATATAGAACTGACCTCTGTACCGTAAGACATGTGAGCGCTGTAATTACAGACCCTGCTTCCAACGCTATGATTCTAATGTGGCTTGCAAAGCGTTGCCATGGCTTTTCCGAAAGTCGAACCCAGTGCCTGTTCATAACTGGCTGACGACGGGCCAGATACCACCATGTTCGTGAGATTCCCACAGCTACTATAGTACAAAACTGCTGTGCTGGTATACTCTTTTCCTAAAAAAAAAAGTAACATTCGAATGCTGCTGATTTACTTCACTGCTTTCTTTTGGGTGTTAATGTTCTGCAGGGGAGCGGGCTTTATTCATATGTCTGCATCCCTCCCACTTAGCTTTTTTTTTCCCCATTTGCAAGCCCTGATTATTTTTCCCTTCCTTTTTTCCCTTCGCTTTGGAAGGCGCTCAAATTAATGCGGTTGTTTTGCTTAGCAGCCGCCGCAATGTAAACTTCCAAAGCACCTTTTATGCCAATAACATCTCTGTTTGTGCACAGGCATCAACGATTAATGTCAACACAGCTCTGAGAATTGTGTTTGTTAATTAACTGCCACTGTAGAGCTGGTAGGCAGAGTACAAAACACAGTGTTTCTAATAGTTATTGCTTTCCCCCTTAAAAAAAAATAATAATCCAGCATTCTCTGGCAGTTTTATAATACTTACGTATTGTTCGGTTTCATCATTATCTACTACATTTCACTACTGGCCTTGGATGGGGAAGGCTTGGCTTGCATCATAAATGCAAGAACCAAAAGGCAAGAGAAAGTACAGAGAGAGGGGGGGAGAAAGACGCCCCAGTCAGACAGAGAATTTTGAACTAGGGCCCAATCTGGGACTTCCGGATCTGGCCCAATCCGCTTTGGGCCGATCCGCCCGTCCCCCGCTCCGTGGAGCGAGATCCAGCTCCACCGGCGGCGGTGCCAGGTAAGCCAACCCACCCCCTTACCTGTGTCCATCATCACGGGCTTCAATTGAGGCCCCGGCTTGAAGCTGTCAGAGGCCTCGGCCTTCACTTCCGGCTTCAACCGGGGCCTCAATTGAAGCCTGTGCTGGACCTAGGTAAGTCTCTCTCCAACTTGCCCCCTTACCTGGCTCCGCTATCGCTGCATGGACGGTGCCGCCACTGGCACCAGGTAGGCCAACCCCCTTGCCTCTTTACTTGCGTCCATCATGGTCCGTCGTGAGCTTCAATTGAGGCCCCGGCCGGAAGAGGCCTCCAAAGAATAAGAGAAGACGAGGAACTGCAACAGCAACAAGAAGCACACGAGATTGAAGAGCAACAGCCAGTTGAAGCAGAAGTGGAGTATGCTGAGGGGAGGAAAGCCAATGAAGAGGAAACTCTCTGGAAAAGAGTGACAGGAGCAGAAGAACTAGAAGGCATTCTGCACCGGTGGAACCATTAGAGTTAAGCAACCGCTTTCAGCTTCTGGAGGATGAGTCTGAAGGACAGTTTGCAGAGGAAGAAGTACAGCAGACACCGTGCAACAATGAACAAGAGGCAGAAGGTAGGTCAACCAAGAAGAAGTGAAGAGTAGTCGTTGTGGGAGACTCCCTGCTGCGTGGGATTGAAACCCAAGTATGTCGTGAAGACCCATGGACTCGCCAGGTGTGCTGTCTCCCTGGAGCACAGATTAGAGATGTGACTGAAGGGTTACCAAAACTCATTAAGTCCACGGACACATACCCCTTTCTTCTCATCCATGTGGGAACAAATGATGTTGCCAAGCAGAGCTACGAAGAAATCATTTCAGACTTTGAAGCTCTGGGAAGGAAACTGAAGAACTTTGGGGCCCAGGTAGTTTTCTCATCCATCCTCCCGGTTCTTGGAAGAGGATTAGAAAGAGAAAGAAAAATACTCCGGATTAACTACTGGCTACGAAGGTGGTGCCGACGTGAGAATTTTGGATTCTGGGACCATGGGCTATGCTACCTGGAACATGGACTGCTGGCAAGGGATGGGTTGCACCTCACAAGGGCTGGAAAGAATGTGTTCGGCCACAGCATGAAGAACTTGGTCAGGAGGGCTTTAAACTGAATCTTGCGGGGGTGGGAGACGTAAACCTCGAGGCAACAATGGATGAAGGCCAAGGCACCACAGTACAGAGAACAGCTCCAATAGTGCCCCAAAATAGTGTCCGCAACAATGTAGGAACAAAGCCAGACTATAAAACACATGGTCTTCGATGTCTATATACTAATGCCCAGAGCATGGGAAACAAACAGAACGAACTTGAACTCTTATTACATGAAGGCAAATACGACTTGATAGGTATAACTGAAACTTAGTGGGATGACTCCCATGACTGGAATATAGCAATTGAAGGATATAACTTGTTCAAAAAGAACAGAAGAAATAGAAAGGGAGGTGGAGTTGCACTATATGTTAAAAATACCTATCCCTGCACAGAAATACAGGCGGATCAGACTGGGAGCCCCATCGAGAGCATCTGGATTAAAATAAATGGGGCAAGGAATAAAAAGAACATGAAAATTGGAGTCTACTACCGACCACCCAATCAAGGAGAAGACGAGGATGAAACTTTTGAGAAACAAATTGCCAGTGTTTCAAGGAAGTGTGATGTAGTAGTGATGGGGGACTTCAATTACCCTGGTATCTGTTGGGAGACCAATACTGCCAAAAGTGGCCCTTTCAAGAAATTCCTGACATGTGTGGGTGATAACTTTCTCCTACAGAAAGTGGAGGAAGGAACTAGAGGATCGGCAATCCTTCACTTGTTATTGACCAATAGGGATGACTTAGTGGATAAAGTGGCAGTTACGGGAACTCTGGGGGAAAGTGACCACGTCATACTTGAATTCTTGATTATGAAGGAGACAAAAGTTGAGTGTAGCCATACACGTACTCTGGATTTTAGGAAAGCTGATTTTAATAAACTCAGAACTATGATAAGTAAGGTCCCATGGCAAATGAGCCTAATGAGAAAAGGAGTGCAGGATGGGTGGGAGTATTTAAAAAATGAAATTTTAAAGGCACAGTTACAAACAATTCCAACAAGGAGAAAAGATAGAAGACAACAGAGGAAACCAATATGGCTCCACAAAAAGCTTAGAGAAGACCTGAAAACAAAAAGGGATACATATAGGAAGTGGAAGGAAGGCCAGGCTACAAAAGAAGAGTACAGACAAGTGGCGCAGAAGTGCCGAAATGGCGTCAGGAAGGCTAAAGCTGAGAATGAGCTGAGATTAGCGAGGGATGCTAAAAGCAATAAAAAGGCTTTCTTCAGATATGTGAGTAGTAAAAGACAGAGGAAAGAAATGGTGGTTCAACTGCTTAATGAGGATGGCAAATTGATAACAGATGACAAAGAAAAGGCTGAAGTGCTCAATTCCTACTTTGCCTCAGTCTTCTCCCAAAAGCAAGTCTATGACCCCCCCCCCCTGGAAAAAGTGAAGCAGAAGTTGAGGGGGCAGGATTACAGTTTGAGATTGATAAACAAATGGTCAAAGAACACCTAATTTCCTTGAATGAGTTCAAATCTCCAGGGCCCGATGAACTGCATCCTAGAGTAATGAAGGAGCTAGCGGAAGAACTCTCAGAACCTTTGTCTATTATCTTTGCAAAATCATGGAAGACGGGTGAGGTGCCGGACGACTGGAGGAGGGCTAACGTTGTCCCTATCTTCAAAAAGGGCAAAAAGGAAGAACCTGGGAACTACAGACCAGTCAGTCTGACATCCATCCCTGGGAAAATTCTGGAGCAGATTATAAAGAAGTCAATCTGTAAATACCTTGAAATCAATGCGGTGATCACTAGAAGCCAACATGGGTTTGTCAAGAACAAGTCCTGTCAGACAAATTTGATCTCATTTTTTGATAAGGTAACCTCCCTTGTGGACTGTGGGAACGCTGTGGACGTCATATATCTTGACTTCAGCAAAGCTTTTGACAAAGTACCACATGACATTCTGATTAACAAACTAGCTAAAAGTGGGCTAGATGGAACAACTATTAGGTGGATTCACAGTTGGCTACAGAATCGGACTCAAAGAGTACTTATCAATGGAACCTTCTCAAACTGGGGAGAAGCAACGAGTGGGGTACCGCAGGGCTCAGTCCTGGGCCCAGTGCCCTTCAACATTTTTATTAATGATTTGGACGAGGAGGTGCAGGGAACACTGATCAAATTTGCAGATGACACCAAATTGGGTGGGATAGCTAATACCCTGGAAGACAGAAACAAACTTCAAAGTGATCTTGATAGGCTGGAGTGCTGGGCTGAAAACAACAGGATGAAATTTAATAGGGATAAATGCCAAGTTCTAAATTTAGGAAATAGAAACCAAAGGAACAGTTACAAGATGGGGGATACTTGGCTCAGCAATACTACAAATGAGAAGGATCTTGGAATTGTTGTAGATTGCAAGCTGAATATGAGCCAACAGTGCGATATGGCTGCAAGAAAGGCAAATGCTATTTTGGGCTGCATTAATAGAAGTATAGCTTCCAAATCACGTGAGGTACTGGTTCCTCTCATCTAGAGTATTGCGTCCAGTTCTGGACTCCACAATTCAAGAAGGATGCAGACAAGCTGGAGCGTGTTCAGAGGAGGGCAACCAGGATGATTAGGGGTCTGGAAACAAAGCCCTATGAAGAGAGACTGAAAGAACTGGGCATGTTTAGCCTGGAGAAGAGGAGATTGAGGGGAGACATGAGAGCACTCTTCAAATACTTAAAAGGTTGTCACACAGAGAAGTGCCAGGATCTCTTCTCAATCCTCCCAGAGTGCAGGACACGGAATAATGGGCTCAAGTTAAAGGAAGCTAGATTCCAGCTGGACATCAGGAAAAACTTCCTGACTGTTAGAGCAGTGCGACAATGGAATCAGTTACCTAGGGAGGTTGTGGGCTCTCCCACAATATAGGCCTTCAAGAGGCAGCTGGACAAGCATCTGTCGGGGATGCTTTAGGGTGGATTCCTGCATTGAGCAGGAGGTTGGACTCGATGGCCTTGTAGGTCCCTTCCAACTCTGCTATTCTATGATTCTATGATTCACTTCCAGATTCAACGAGGGCCTCAATTGAAGCCTGCGATGGATGCAGGTAAGCCTCCCTCCTCCCTGCCCCCCTACCTGACTCCACCACTGCCATCGCCACATGGACGGCAGCCCCAGGTAAGCCAACCCCCCCCGCCCCCTTACCTGCGTCCATCACGGTCCATCGCGGGCTTCAATTGAGGCCTCGGCTTCAAGCGGAAGCCTCTTCCGCTTGAAGCCGGGGCCTCAATTGAAGCCAGCGATGGACACAGGTAAGCTTCCCTCCTCCCTGCCCACTTGCCTGGCTCCATCACCATCGCCACAGGGACTGTGGCAGTGGTGGCAATGCCAGATGAGTCCCCCTCCCCTCCCCACTTACCTGCATCGGGAGCTCCGCATTAAGGTGATCCTCTTCGCCTCGATCTGCAGCCCCCCCGACTTGCTTCTCCTCCACCTTTTCCAGAGGCGAATCAGGCCACCTCACTATTGCTTCTCCGACCCAAAGAGAAGCGGAGCACAGCCCTATTTTGAACCCCACTTTATCACTTAAAGCTGGCCCCTCTATGGTCTTGATGGACTCCGGATCTATACACAATGATGAACCTAGGCCAGACCTACACCAAGCAGGATATGACACTTCGAAAACACTCTGAAAAGTATATATGCAGTGTGACCTTGGCCCCAACAGTTGTCACTACTGCTATAAACTATTTTAAAGCAGTCGTGTAGATCCCGCCCTGCATGGTGAACAAGTGGCCTGCAAGTTTCCCTGTGGCAGAAAATATGCTTTCTATTTAAGGCCTCAGACTCAATCATGGGCACTTCCAGTGGAAAGAGAGGAACAATCACTCATAAGAACATAAGAGCCCTGCTGGATCAGACCAAGGGTCCATCTAGTCCAGCACTCTGAACACACAGTGGCCAACTAGCTGTTGACCAGGGATCTACAAAGCAGGACATGGTGCAACAGCACCCTCCCACCCATGTTCCCCGGCAACTGGTGCACACAGGCTTACTGCCTTGAATATTGCACTCGAAGTTACATCACATATTTTGCATGCACATGGCCCCAGAGTCAGTCACTTCAATCTTCAATTTTGTTAAATCCATTCCATCTGTGTTTTTCAGATTGTCAGGCGTCTTCCATTTCATCATCCATTATCAGAGGCAGCAAGCCCGGATCTAGCAGTTGATGGGAACAGGGGGCCAAAGGGTGCTGCTTGTGTGTTCCTGGTTCACAGCTGGTTAGCCACAGTGTGAACAGAGTGCTGGACTAGACAGACCCACGGCCTGATCCAGAATGGCTCTTCTTAAGTTCTTATCTGCTCATTGATGAAACTAGCTAAATTATTTTTGGGGGTGTTCGAGAATTTCTTTCCTGTTTGCAAATCATACAAACATATCCCATTCCAACCGCGAACACAAACATGAGTAGGAATGCAATTCCCAGAAAATGTTTGCAACTTCCTGCACTTGCATTTGAATGTGTGCAGTTCTACAGATGTGCACATGTGGTCATCAGGACTAATGCACAAAAGCGCATGTGCACAAATCCCTGCAACTTCTCCTGAGTAGTATGGAATCCATACAACTCAGGAGAAGATGCAGGTTGGATTCATAGAAATCTGAACTCATTTGAATCCATTGCAGATTCCTCTGACATCCCTAGTGGGAGAGGTCATAGCTCATATAGATGGCCCCATGCATCTCCAGGGCAGCTTCAATTTTAAAAGGTCAGGTGGCTAGTAATGAAAAGGCAGGGCCAGCCCAAGGTATTTTGCTGCCTGAAGTCAAGGGCAAGATGGCAAGATGGCACTCACACTCACACACTCACACTCACACTCACACTCACACTCACACACACACACACACGCACGCACGCACGCACGCACACACGCACACACGCACACACGCACACACGCACACACGCACACACGCACACACGCACACACGCACACACCTTCCCCCATTCCATGTACAAAAGTTGACTGGGCAGGCAGCTGAAATTTACCTCAGGATTAATAATAATAATAAATAATAATATATTTATTTCTTACCCGCCTCTCCCTTTGGATCAAGGCGGGGAACAACATTAGAACAGGAATCAATACATCTTTAAAAAATTAGTGATGGGACCATGTCCTCCACTGCATTCGAGAGCAGCAGGCTAGCGTTGGGAGTGTTGGGCAGGTTCCGCTTCCGCCGAGCTCTCCGACCTGGGTGGCTCTTACCCTGGCAGCAGGAGGCCGGCGGGGAGGCGGCGGCAAGGACGCGGCCGGTTCCCCAGCCGCCGCCTCCTCCGCCTCTTCCTCCGTCTCTTCTTTCTCCGTCTACACCATTGTTTTGAGGGTGGACTGGAGGCGCACGCAGGCACCTTCAGTACGACGTGTAGATTCCCTACAACTGGGCATGTTTAACCTGGAGAAAAGAAGATTGAGGGGAGACATGAGAGCACTCTTCAAATACTTCAAAGGTTGTCACACAGAGGAGGGCCAGGATCTCTTCTCGATCCTCCCAAAGTGCAGGACATGGAATAATGGGCTCAAGTTACAGGAAGTCAGATTCCAGCTAGACATCAGGAAAAACTTCCTGACTGTTAGAGCAGTATGACAATGGAACCAGTTACTTAGGGAGGTTGTGGTCTCTCCCACACTAGAGGCATTCAAGAGGCAGCTGGACAACCATCTGTCAAGTATGCTGTAGGGTGGATTCCTGCATTGAGCAGGGGGTTGGACTCGATGACCTTTTAGGACCCTTCCAACTCTACTATCCTATGAGTCTATGATTCTATGTGGGGAGGGTCTCCACATGAGCCAGAATGCTGGAAATTCCATGTACTGGCTCATGTGGAGACCTCCATGGATACAAGAGGCTCTTCTCTTCAGACAGTCACCCTCCACAAGTAGAGGTGATTAACACATTGGGGGAGAGAAGTGGGACTGGAGCATTCCCTCTTGTCTCCTGTTTGATTGACCTACATGTAGAACACCTGAACAGGGCTCTACTGCCCGTCCTCACTGCCTATCCAGATGATAAATGTAGCTATTGTACAAATAGAAATGTGAAGGGTTAAGCATTGTATTAAATAACCTCCACTTTTTTAAAAAAAGGTATGAGCCAATGCAGGACAGACTATTGCAGAATAATACATAGCAAATGCAGCCAGGATAGAAGGGTCTTTCTTAATGAGGCATGGGGAGGGGGTCCTAGGGGTCTTGATGGGGAGGGACTTGATAAATAAATAAAGGTGCCTCTATTTTCAGATTTAAAATGTTAAAGGGTACAGAAAAGACTGGGGCAAAGCTCCAGCTGAGGACAACAGAAAATGCCGGGCTAGTTGGACCAGTGGTCTGGCAGCTTCATATTTTCAGCAGCTTTCGGCACCGGGCTCTCCTGTCATAATCACCAGCTTAATAAGGACGCTACGGCAAGGATCATTGGATGAGTCACTGCAACGGAATAAACTCCAGAGAGGCAGATAATATAATGCCATACTGCCCTCTGCTGAACCCAAGGTAGACTCCAATTCATTTTTTACACTTGTTTGTGTCACAAGTCTACACTGATGGCAAGTGTCATTTTGTTCATTTGGTAGAATTTAGTCGGTCTGCTTTTCCTGGACCTGCTGCTCATTGCAGACGGGCAACTCGAAGGCACCTGCTCTCTCTTCGTGTGTGCGCGTGTGTATTCTAATCTTTAAACTGAACTTGGACTTGACAGCCCAACAAATAGAGGACTCTAAAGAAGAAATGGCCACCCTATCCCACATCCTTTGAATTGGATGTGTTCTAGGGCACACTCTCAGTTTGTATGGGTTGACGAGAGAGACCCAAGGGGCCTGGGCATATCAACCATTTATTTATTTATTTATTTATTTATTTATTTATTTATTACATTTCTATACCACCCAATAGCCGGAGCTCTCTGGGCGGTTCACAAAAATTAAAAACATTCAAAGTATAAAACAACAGTATAAAACCATACTATAAAATGCAATATAAAAGCTCAACCAGATAAAAACAGCAGCAATGCAAAATTACAAATTTAAAACACCATGTTAAAATGTATTTATAGATTGTTAAAATGTTGGGAGAATAAAAAGGTCTAAAAGGTCTACCTGGCGTCTAAAAGCATATAATGTAGGTGCCAAGTGAACCTCCTTAGGGAGCTCATTCCACAGCCGGGGTGCCACAGCAGAGAAGGTCCTCCTCCTAGTAGCCACCTGCCTCACTTCCTTTGGCAGGGGCTCGTGGAGAAGGACCCCTGAGGATGACCTTAGGGTCCGGGCAGGTACATATGGGAGGAGGCGTTCCTTCAGATAGCCTGGCCCAAAGCCTCTTAGGGCTTTAAATGTTAATACCAGCACTTTGAATCGGGCCCGGACCTGGACTGGCAGCCAATAGAATATAAGAAGAGCCCTGCTGGATCAGGCCAAGGATCCATCTAGTCCAGCATTCTGTTTACATAGTGGCCAACCAGCTATTGACAAGGAACCCACAAGCAGGGCACAAATGCAATAGCACCCTCCCACCCATGTTCCCCAGCAACTGGTGTACATAGGCTTCACACCCCTGCTACTGGAAGTAGCACATAACCATCAGGGCTAGCCTTCTCCTCTAGAAATTTATGTAATAACCTTTTAGAGCCATCCAAATTTATGACCATCACTACACCTTGTGGTAGTGAATTCCATAGTTTGACTACGCACAGCATGAAAAAGCCCTTCTTTTTATCTATCCTGAATCTCCCACTAATCAGCTTCATGGGTTGACCCCATTGGGTTCTAGATTTTTGACAGAGGGAGAAAAATGTCCTCTTATTTATTCATTATATTTTTATACTGCCCATCAGCTGAAGCTCTTTGGGAAGCGCACAATTGAAAACCATAAAATATAACAAGGATAAATTTAAAACATTAAAAGTTTTAAAAGGCAATATGAAAACCAGCGAAGTTGAAAACCAGGAAAGCATGTGTGAAAAGATACGTTTTCAGGAGGTGTGTCCCATCCACATGTCCCACTATCCTTTGTGGCACACAGGGGTTCTATGCTGAACGTGCAGGGGCTTGAGGAAAAACAAAATTTATAGGGAAGGGGTTACTTGAACCAAGACAGGAAATTTGGAAAACACTGCTGTAGACCAACTCTAACACCAGCGTAGCTCCAATGTATGAAGAGAAGAAGGAGCAAAACATTTCCCTGTTTGTCCTTGAATAGCCCTTAGAATTTCACAAGTTTCTGAAACATAACACACAAAGCAATCTTGATAGTTAAAAGTGAATGAGAATTTGTTCACATGTAACGGAAAGAACAGGAACTATTCTGAGCCATTCCCTGGCGTGTTTACAACTACATCACCACACTTTTAAAAGCTGGATATTCCACAAAGGGAGCCCCAACCCTCAACAAATCTGACAGTTAAATCATCCAAGGAAATGCTCTCAACTATACCTGAGCAGGTACGAGTGAACAAGCATTTTAGCATTTAGCAAACGTCACCTCTAATCAGAGGCATAGCATGCAGAACAAAGAACACCAGTAAGTGCCATTAAAATCCTATTTATAGCCTCCTTTAGTAGAGATCCCCTCGTTTTATTGTCAATTACTGCTCAGAGTTGCTCTGTGGTATCTTTTCACCTGAGGCAACAAACCCACCCTATCTGCACATACACCCAACACACAAATACACTCACATATATAACTGGACAAGTATTGTTGTTGTTTTTCAAACAGCATTTGGAGGTGGGGCTCAGAGACTGCAAAGCACTCCTCACTCCAATGGAGTTAGGTAATTTTAGACTCTGAACTTAATGGTCTCACAAGGATCCTCTTCTTTAGAGGACAATGTTTATTGCAGGGGTCGCCAACGCAGAGTCCATACAGCTTTTCACTCCCTTCAAAACAAAACAAAATCCGAATAAAACATTGAAAAATGTTAGGGCTCCAGGTTCTCCTTCTTATTCCTGAACTGCTGATGATCAGCTGTTCAGCGGGCAGGAAGAGAAAGCAAGACAATTAAAATATCTTCCGAATACTCAAATGATGTATGTAGATCTTACCACTGTGGGCCTCTGTGCCTATAGACATAGGCATGTGCACCACATTTCCTTAGGGGGTGCACCCTAGGATTGATTTATTTTTAAAGGCTAATATTTATTAAATACTCAATCATAAAGACATTATTTTTATTCATTTATTAAGCAATGTACACACTGATGCCTACTCCACGTTCAGCTTGGCTGACCACGGGAGGGCCATTGCAGGTAGGGCATTGCTGGGCTTTGTGGCAACACTGGCTGAAGGAGGGGCTTATGAGGTGGGTCTTGAAGTGTGGGTCTTGGCAGAGAAGCTCCCTGCCAAGTGATTCCTTTTCACTCCTGCTGCTGCTGGGATCAATGGTGCACTGTCTGGGGCTGGGGACAGCAGAAGTAAAGCAGCCAGAGGACCGTTCCTGCTGCATCTGGATCCTCTTCTGGTTCCCTACTCAGTGCCCCCTTCAATTCAGCACTTATTGCTTGAGACATTAGGGTGTGCCTGGGCACACTCACCCAGCACACCCCTTGCACACACCTATAGATAAAATAGCTTGGTAGTGTTTTCCCTACATTATTGTACATCCCTAACCAACTAAGACATTCTGAATTTCTTTCTGTATGAACCTGCATCTCTCGAGTCTTATGAGAAACTTCCTCAAAATAACAGAAGGTGGAGGGGGGGAAGAAATATTGGCAGGGAGGGGGGCGACCCATACAAAGATGGTACACATTCTAATCTTGGTCTCGCTCGTCTGCATCTTTGAAAATAAAAGTATAGAAGCGATGGCACCCTCGGGCAACTTAACTTGCACAGCTTGCATTTTCCAAAGCAAGCGACAGGCTTTTCGGTGACCTTGGAGACGTCTTTTCAGCTGGATGAACTTCTCTTCATCATTCTCTCTACCTCACCCGGAGCGAGGACATCTTGTTCTCCTTAAATAACTAGCTTCTACGCCACCTTCTTCTACCTGGATTCTTGTTCTGTTCTCAACTGGAACGTTTCCATATCGGATTTCTCTGACTTACATATGCAGAAGGCAAGGAGTGCTGCCTTTACTTTTTCTTTTCTAAGAAGATGCCAAGTCTTCTGTGGCACATGAGTCATCTATCTCAGATGCTTTTGCAAGGCAAACAGGATCATTTTCTTAGTCTCACTCCAAAATTGTGAGCACACTACATGAGGCAGTGAGCCCTACTAGAATCAATGGGATTTATTCCCAAGCAACTGTGAACGAAGTTGCAGCTTAAAACCCAGGGTGCAAATTATAGGGGGGAAAGGAGTGGGCCCATAATGAAATTAACAAGCCTCCCACCCCCTGGGTGCGCACACCCATTTCAGCCAATCATGCCCTTTCCGTAGCCTTCTGAAAACAGATGCCCCTGCCTAATTGCTCTTCCTGACTGTCAAGCAAAGAAGTAGTCACAATAATAAGAAAGAGGATGAGATACAATAGTATCTGGAAATAATGGTGGTGAGAAGAGAGGCTCATGGAGGGAGGGAGCCCATTGAAGTCTCTTGCCCAGGGGCCCACAAACACCTCGATCCTGTGTGACGGGAAGGCCACCTCTCTTCCCCACTCCTCTCTAATCTGGGCACCGCAGCTAGGCAAAACAGAATCCAGGCATCCTTCGAGTTGTTGACTCGTGGCCATTTCTGTCAGACTCACCCCTCATCATCCTGCTGGTGTGCAAGCATGGTGTGCAAGCATGGTGTGCAAGCATGGTGTGCAAGCATTGCTGGTGTGCAAGCATTCTTTTGGATTCTGACACTGCCACATATATAAGATACGTCTTAAAGCTGCTCCACATGGTTGGATAGTTCCCTTAGTCCGTACCCACAGCCAGCACCTGACTCCAGTGGGGCCTCCACTACCATCCTGTGTCCTCATTGGCCATGTCCCCTCAAAGGCAGCATTTGATTGGTTCAGATTGCTATTACTCAAAATGCAGGTTTAAAAAGGTTTAAAATTAGGCACATCCTTTGGCCATTGGGGCTGGCAGATGGCAGCAACTGCAGTAGGCTCAGGGACAGAGATGGTCCTTCTGAGCCTGTGGGCCCTCACCGGCTGGCTGCCAATGCTGACCCCAGATGCCACCCTCGGGCATGTCAGTATACATAGGTTCTAAGGCAGCTAGGAGCCTTGGGTGTAGCAGGAGGCTCTGAGTGACAGGAGGGAGTACGTGACTAAGTAAAGTGCATCAGGGACAAAGGCCCACAGCAGGATCCAACCATCTTATGTTTTAGAGCAACCAGGATGCTCAAGGGTCTGGAAACAAAGCCCTATGAAGAGAGACTGAAAGAACTGGGCATGTTTAGTCTGGAGAAGAGAAGATTGAGGGGAGACATGACAACACTCTTCAAATACTTCCAAGGTTATCACACAGAGGAGGGCCAGGATCTCGTCTTGATCCTCCCAGAGTGCAGGACACGGAATAATGGGCTCAAGTTACAGGAAGTCAGATTGTGGCTGGACATCAGGAAAAACTTCCTGACTGTTAGAGCAGTACGACAATGGAACCAGTTACCATGGGAGGTTGTGGGCTCTCCCACCCTAGAGGCATTCAAGAGGCAGCTGGACAACCATCTGTCAGGGATGCTTTAGGGTGAATTCCTGCATTGAGCAGGGGGTTGGACTCGATGGCCTTATGGGCCCCTTCCAACTCTACTATTCTATGATTCTGTGGGTGGATCTGGATAGACAACCTGAGTAAACAAAGTGATGCAGAGCTGGAGACCAGCCAGGCATATAGATACAGAGACAATTGGTGGAAAGAACAATATAAGGGAGGGGGCATGAGGCTGCCAGGGAATAGGTGTAGAGGCAAATCATACTCCCCATCACCTTCTAGAACAGTAGCTAACAGAGCAATCACAAAATGCAGAGGACAAAAGGCTATAGCTCTAGAACTTCTAAGCTGTCCTGTTTTCCAAGGCTCATGGTTGGCTAACAGACCAAAGTCAACACCCATGAGGTCCTTGGAAGTTCCACAAAGATTTGGGATAAGCAGAGACCAGAGGCAACATGGAATCGTGTGAAGCCAGGAAGAGGACCAAGGCACCACAGCAAGTAGGGTTCAGGCAGGAAGAAAGGTCAACAGGCAGTCCCAACAGGTACTCACAAGAGATTCAGTCCAAGGGGGAGTTCGCTAAGACACACAACCAACAAGGTTAAGGCAGGAAGCATAGTCAAAAGGCAGTCTGAAGATATCAGTCCAATGGTGTGCTAGAACTCCTAGGAGTCTGAAGCCAGACCAATCAAATAGACAATGTTTCCAGCAACCCTTCTAACTACCAACTGCTGTTCTTAAGCATAGGCTGTCAGAACCCCACCCAGAATCCAGCTGCAGCTTGTTAGTAGCTTCTGAAAAGAGTCTCCACAGAAGGAAACCCCCCTACTTCCATGGAGCCCCCTTACTCCTGAGGAGTCTTCAGCTACAGCTGGACTTAGGAGTCTTGCCTGTCTCTTCAGCCTCCGTCACGCCTGGAGGTCTCTCCTCTTCAGCCTCTGAAGTGGATCACCTCTCCTCCTCTGGGGGTAGGTCCTGGATAGGGGTAGGTCCTGGCCAGGGGTAGGTCCTGGCCAGAGAGCCCAGCACTTCCAGGCTCCCTGGCCTTCTCCAGTGGGAGCATGACGTTAGCAGTATCTTTTGTTTCCCTTTTAAGCTTCTATTTATTCTACCTCGGGCAAGCAAAACTTTTGACCTACCAAGCTGAATATATCCTTCCCCCAAGCTATCTGTTGTGGCCTGTCAAAGGTTTAACCCCTCTGCTTTAGCAACCCCTGGAAGGCTCTCCAAACAGAAGGTTTATGGATTCCCAACTGGGTTGACAAGCATGATAGCGTGTTAGACATTGCGCAGTTGCGTTCCCAACGGTAACGCACATTTCAGTTTCAGGTTGGAATCACCGAGTAATTACCAAACTGAAAGAGAGAAGTTCTTGTTGTTGTTTTCAACATGCTGAAAACAAGCATTTCTCTTCAGACTGTTGTTATGATAGCTATGAAAAAAGGAGTCAAAGTCATTAGCTAAATTGTTGAAGTGAGATTACAACATGCTAAACTGCTGAGTTAGTGAAGGTTGCCAGTCCCTGGGGCTATTTTATTTCCTTCTTCTGTGTTAAGATGAACTTAAATAGAATGTGCCCTGTCAAGGAACTGTCTTTGCCCACTGAAATGTGCATCTTTCTCCTAATGTGGTAAATATAGCCATGTATGCCCATTACGCTGTGCCAGAGTGCAATTAAGAGGCCCTGTTCAGGCCTGTGTTCTAGTAGGTCCTCTAAATCAGGGCTGCACAAACCTTTGAGCTCAAAGAAATACATCTGATCTTGGCTGGGGGCGGGGGGTGTTGCGCATGTATACATGGGCGCATACACGCACATGAACATATGTAGTCTCTAAAGATGTGGCCTCCACACTTTGCTGCAATGACAAAAAGGGAGATCAGAGGCTTTGCTCATTGTAGGGGAGATTGAGGGATGGAGCAATCCAATCTGTTTCCCAATTCCTACTCACCTCCTTCCTTTTCCATCCGTTCCTTCCATCGTGATTCATTACTTCAGATGCAGCGAGCAGTTTATTTGGCAGCCAAAGCACTCAGAAGGTGGGGAAAGGTCATGAGAGCCAGTGTGGTGTAGTAGTTAGAGCATTGGACTGGGAGTCGGGAGATCCGAGTTCTAGTCCCCACTCTACCATGGAAGCTCACTGCGTGGCTTTGGGCCAGCCACTGACTCTCAGCCCAACCTACCTAACAGGGTTGTCGTTGTGAGGATAAAATGGAGAGGAGGAGGATTATGTACACTGCCTTGGGTTCCTTGGAGGAAAGAAAAAGGCAGGATATAAATGTAATAATAAATAAATAAAATGATAAAATGACAGCAACTGTCAAGGTGTCTTCTTGGAGATGATCTGATACCCACCTACAGAGGGCTCTATGATTCCTGCCCTCTCAGTACAGATCCTAAAGCATCTTCATGCAGGTGGGAAGATGGGTGCTCAAGGACATCCAAAGTGAGCTGCAGGGGGAGATGGAGAAATCAGGATGATCAACAGGGTGGGGGACGAAAGTGCCAGGAACTGTGACCTGCAATAGCAGAGGAAGGGTTGCAACAGCAGGGATTGCTTGCTGGTGGCAGCACCGTGAATTACTCAGTGGTTGCACAGTGTTCTTGGAAGAGATGCATCTGTCAGGGATGCTTTAGGGTGGATTCCTGCATTGATCAGGGGGTTGGACTCGATGGCCTTGTAGGCCCCTTCTAACTCTGCTATTCTATGATTCTATGATCTATCTGTCAGAGACAACGGCATGACAGGTTTCTTGGCAGCAGTCATGTTCACTGTGGTGGCTGGGGGGGCGTGTGGGCCCACGCAACAGGCCTGGGGGATCCATCTCTGGCCCACAGACCACAGATTGTTCACCCCAACTTTGAGTCTACCCCAATTCACAGAATGCAAACCAAGATTCACCTCAGGTGCTTTTCTCTACTTCTTGACATGGATGGAGAGTTCCGGTTCCTGGCTTCCATCTGTTTTTTCTTCCTCCCAGTCTGCCCTAGCATTCCAATACAACTCCAGTCCCAATTCTCATGGGACTCGAATTCAGCTCCCAAGTACTCTGTTGCCGGTGCAAATGCATGCAGCCCCTTGATCCTTTATACCAGGGAATGCTGATCTCTCTCACTTCGAGAGGATTCTGCTGTTATTTATTCAGCCTGGCTTATCACACGCTTTTAGGGAAATGCCACACTGCCAGCTCCGTTTTCTTTTTTAGCGCTCTGCTGCGTGTCTTGCAAAACTCCCAGGACCAGATCAAGCCAACCTTTTATGCTCCCAACTGTCTCTAGCAGTGTTAAGTGAGTGAAGGGAGTAAGTATTATTAATTCACTCATGGCTGGCATTGCAGATCCATTTTCACTGAGCTCTTGAAGTCAATGGAAGTCATGCAGCTAAAATCCTTCTCATGGCTTAGAAACTCCGCAGCACCCCCATAGTCTAAATTACCTTGGCTTTTTTCCAGTTGCTTTAAATAAAGGCAAAGTGCTGAATACATTAGCCCTGTAGATCCCCATGCTTCTTGTTTACCATGGAGGCTGTACGCATCATTTGCTTCAGCTGCATGCCTTTTTTTTTGTAGGCCTGCTTATTAAACAGGCAAGTAACTCTCTCAATAAAACTAGCAGGTATTCCTTTTCATACTTCACAAAACAAAACAAAAACAGCCACTTCAATGGCTCTGTCCATGCTTCCAATGATCATAAGCTACCAAATATTTAAATAGCACAAGACCAGGCCTGTGCAACTTGTATGTTCCCAAGAAGGACACCGCTTAAAAGCGACGCACAAGGCGGCCCACAATGGGTTTGAGAAAGCCTATGCCAGCAGGGCTGGCCTTTCCATAAACATGGGAAATTGTTTGGGTAAGAATATTTCAATGGAAGTCCTGGACCTCTCAGAAGCTTCAGATGCCGTCAAGGTGGATCATCTGGTGGGGTGGAGGGGGGTGACACAGTAGAATCATAGAATAGTAGAGTTGGAAGGCCATCAAGTCCAAGCCCCTGCTCAATGCAAGAATCCACCCTAAAGCATACTTGACAGATGGTTGTCCAGCTGCATCTTGAATGCCTCTAGTGTGGGAGAGCCCACAACCTCCCTAGGTAACTGATTCCATTGTCGTACTGCTCTAACAGTCAGGAAGTTTTTCCTGATGTCCAGCCAGAATCTGGCTTCCTGTAACTTGAGCCCATTATTCCGTGTCTTGCACTCTGGGAGGATCGAGAAGAGATCCTGGCCGTCCTCTGTGTGACAATCTTTTAAGTATTTGAAGAATGCTATCATGTCTCCCCTCAATCTTCTCTTCTCCAGGCTCTGATCCTATCTGGCGGGTTGGTTTCAAGATGGTGCTGGAGGGCTTCTGCAGAACAGCAAGGGTCTATCTTGTGTCCTAGGCTATTCAACATCCAATGGAAGAAGTCATCCAGAGGTATGAGCTGCATTGTCACCAGTATGCAGATGTTACACAGATGATGCACAGCTCTACTTCTGTTTTCCATCTATTTATTTATTTATTACATTTCTATACCGCCCAATAGCCGGAGCTCTCTGGGCAGTTCACAAAAATTAAAACCATTCATAATATAAAACAACAGTATAAAACCATAATATAAAATACAATAAAAAAGCTCAACCAGATAAAATCAGCAGCAATGCAAAATTACAAATTTAAAACACCATGTTAAAATGTATTTATAGATTGTTAAAATGTTGGGAGAATAAAAAGGTCTTCACCTGGCGTCTAAAAGCATATAACGTAGGTGCCAAGCGAACCTCCTTAGGGAGCTCATTCCACAGCCGGGGTGCCACAGCAGAGAAGGCCCTCCTCCTGGTAGCCACCTGCCTCACTTCCTTTGGCAGGGGCTCGCAGAGAAGGCCCCCTGAGGATGACCTTAGGGTCTGGGCAAGTACATATGGGAGGAGGCATTCCTTCAGATAACCTGGCCCCAAGCTGTTTAGGGCTTTAAATGTTAATACCAGCACTTTGAATCGGGCCCGGACCTGGACTGGCAGCCAATGAAGCTGGAAAAGGACTGGCGTAATGTGGTCTCGTCGGCCAGTCCCTGTTAGTAAGCGTGCTGCCCTGTTTTGTACCAGTTGAAGTTTCCGGACCGTTTTCAAAGGCAGCCCCACGTATAACGCATTGCAGTAATCTACTAATTGCTTTGGATTAGTAATCTACTAATCCAAGGGAGGGTGTGGCACTCCTGAATAAGTGCTTGGAGACAGTTTTGGGCGGGATGAGAGGATGTGTCATAGATCAGTGGTAGAGCACATGCTTTTCATGCAGAAGGTCCCAGGTTCAATCCCCAGCATCTGCAGATAGGCTGTAAAAACTTGAGTCTGAACCCCTGGAGAGCTGCTGCCAGACAGTGTCAACAATACTGGGCTAGATAGACCAAGAGCCAGACTCATTGTGATACAGCTTCCTATGTTTCTAATAAGCTGAACTTTAATTCAAACAAGATGGAAGTACTTTGGGGGATTCTACAGATCTATATAGAAGGATTCAACTGGTCATTCAATACCAGAATGATTCAACTGGTATTGAATAAGATTGCACTCCCTCTTACATTCATAGCTCAGAGGTCCTTCAGAACTCATTGCTGACTGTGAGTGTGGCAAACTTGAGTTCAAATTCCTACTTGGACATGACATTCCCAAGGTGAGCCGGAGCAAGTCATGACCTCTCAGCCTAGTCTTCCTCTTAGTGTTCCTATAAGTATACAATGGGAGGGGGGCCTGTGTACACACTCCTAGGTATGTTGGAGACAAGGCAGGATAGAAATGAAATAAGCAGGCTTTGTGCAGGAGAACATCCTTGTAGAATGTGCTTCCTGGGTCAGAGCTCTCCTTCTCCAACAGTGCTTTGACCAATGAACGGCCACCCAAAATCAACTACTTCATCTAGCCTTGAGGAAGGTCCACCTCTTTTCAAAGGCAACTACTGGGATTCCACCATTTTCTTGGAAAGTGAGTTAATGAGACAAAACTATTATGTTCACATTAAATCTTTTTCTTTCTCTCTCTCTCTCTCTCTCTCTCTCTCTCTCTCTCTCTATATATATATATATCTATATATATATATATATATATCTTTGTGGCTCAGTAAGAAAGCATCTGTTAAACTTTCCTCAGATTCCTTGGAGGGAAAGAAATGTCATTGCTTTTATGGAATTCAGAGAGGCACCAGTTGTGTATGATTCCATAATCTGTACTTAAAGCAGCTGGAATACATTCGCCATAAATCTTTTTCAAATGTGCCTTCAGAGGCTAATCCTTTGACCAGAAAACCTTTGAAAACATAGGAATTCAATATGAAAGTCAATACCAATAGATTCCACCACCCAAGACCCTAAACTCACTGCTGCCAAATGTAACAAACCGGGAGTATAAAAATTGAATCCTTCTCCAGCTGTATGTCACAATCTGCTGGGAGATGAAAGCCACCAATGCAAATAAATCACTAGGTTTTCTTAAAGAGATACACGTTGCTCACATGCACACGTATTTTTCAGTGATGCAACAGCATTAACTCATTCCCAAACTCTGCTTTAGATGCTTGCTCCTCTCCCAGGATGAGAATGGATCCACGACATCCAACTAAAAGGTGATGCATTTAAAAACTTTTTTTTAAAAAAAAAAAAAAAATACAACATCAGTTTTAGCAGCGCAAGAACCACAGTTAAAGGATGGTCCAATGTAATGCTCCACCTCTTAACCAAGATAGGTGATCACATTTTTTATTAGTATTATCACTAGAAGACAGAGAGAAGAGGGACCTGCAACAAAATGTTGCAGCGTGGATGGCTTCTGTTCAGGGCTCCACACAACCACCATGCCCTTTTGCAGGATCTTCCATTCCATTCCCTCTCCACGACCTTGGTTTTCTGTTCCACCACCAACCATCCAACAGTCATGGCCACTAAGCATGTTCATTGGCCTGTTTTGAAAGGCTCTTCCCTCCCCACCCACCCCAAGAGTTTTCCCCCCAGATTTTTTCTTCTGCAAACCTTGGAACTCTATTGTCTCTGTCCAAGAAGAACAGAGCAACCACAGGAAACTCCTGACTCCACCCAGATGCAGTGATCTCCAGTGCCATCTAGTGACAGAACCATACAATGACGCTATCCACACACACTCCACTAACATGATTGATTTGCTTATGGAGGCACCCTGGTTAAGATTCCAAAGAACTGCTGGAATCCCTACAGCTCTGCCAGAGAATCTAGCAGTGATCTAGGAATAAATGTAGAGCAGTCTTCTACAACCTAGGATCCTCCAGAAGAGTTGGACTGCAAATTCCACTCGCCCCAGCCAACATGGCCAATGGACAGGGAATCTTGGGAGTTGCAACCAAATCTCAACGGCAACTGTCCACTGAGTTGATTATCGTGTCATGTTGGGGGGGACACAGTGGACACACAACTGTCAGTACATTATTTTGTCCATTTAAACAACGCAGAAAAACAACAGGCTGCTCCGTTGCTTATCAAATAATTGATTAAAATGTCTCGTGGAGGGCTCCCTCCCCCCATCGAGTGCACTATTCCATTGACCATAGAGTTCTCCAGCAGGAGTGGCAAAAAACACCCCCAGCTGCTCCTGTACAGCTGACAGAACTTGCAATGGCTGATGGGATATGGCTGGGAGGACTGAGGGAGGAGCACCAGCAGCCCCGAAGGATGCCGTGTGATGGGGAAGGGGCAACATGTTGTGTGGGGAGTACTAGCAAAATAATGCACGGTGAGTGTGTTATTCCCCCTTCTGCTGCCTAATATGTCGTCCGAACTTGGCCATTGTAGAGCAGAGAGGTAGAATCTCTTCCAGCCTGAGGGACAAATTCCATTTCATAGAAGCTTTTAGGGTGGGTCAGGCCAAAGGCAGACCATTCCAGTGGTGGGTTAGGCCAAAGGCAAAAGGGGCAGGCCCAAGAACCCAGAAATGACCACATATTTTAGCTTAAAGCTGTTACTGCCAGTAACTGAGCTTTAGGAGAAGTATTTCGAGTTCTTAGACTTGGGGAGGTTGCAAAAGCCAGGAAACCATCAAATGATCAGTGGTTGGTGTGGATTTCCTTCACCCCATGGTCTTCCAGGAACCCCAGAGGCCAGAATAGGAGATCTGCACCCCTGCTATAGAGAGACAGCAAGACACATAAGTCTGTACTAACCCAGAAATCTTTGCCCACAGAAAAAAGGGTTAACACATGGTGAAAGCAAACTTGACCTTAAGAACCCAGTAGGATCATGCCCCAGGCCACACTGCTTGGCACACAGACAGCTCTATCCTCCAACCCCTCATTGCTGCTCCCTAGCTTCCAGCATCTGCTGCCTGAAGCAGCTGCTTTGTGCTGCCTAATGGTAGGGCCGGCCCTGGAAATAACCCTATGTAGTAAACCTGGGCCACAGCTAGACCTAAGGTTTATCCTGGGATCATCCAGGGTTCGCCCCTGCCTGAGCACTGGATACCCTGTGTGGCACTTAGATGAACAGGTTTGACCCCAGGACAATCCTGGGATAAACCTTAGGTCTAGCTACGGCCATAGTCTATATATCATAATAGACGTATTGATTGGTCCAGGGCTTTCCCTTCCCTTCCTTTTTTCATACCAGACTCAACACAACCTCCCACATGTGCAAATCCTAAAGCACTCTGCCTGTTCTTCCTGTAGTGGGCAAAATTCAGCTAATACAGAGGAAAGGTCACTTTCATTCTTTGAAATAATTAAGTAGAGCACTGTAGAAACCGTTTGATGGGATTTACTGAAGAGATTGTGTTTAAGTAGCTATCTGGGTAAAGGTATTAAATCAAATCCACATGTACTCTGAGGTTAGCATAAGATCCAAGTGCAACCGTGGGATCCCTCGTGTGAAAGACCAGCATTACCCTGTTTGCCTGAATTTGCAGGCTGGCAAAACAGACACACAGGGAAAGGGAAATTTAATCTTTTGGGATTGGGGGTTTGTTTGTTTTTCCCCTTTGTCTGTGAAAACTGGTTTTCTATTTCATAAAACTAAATGTTCCGAACTTTTCATACACACAAAACCCACCATCATAAAAGATTGGGTGTGGCTGGTTCATATTAGAGATGGATCAATCTATCAGTTTTGCTTCCTCCAACATTAGGGTGACCATATGGAAAGGAGGCCAGGGCTCCTGTATCTTTAACCATTGCATAGAAAAGGGAAATTGAGCAGGTGTCATTTGTATGCATGCAGCATCTGGTGAAATTCCCTCTTCACCACAACAGTTAAAAGTTGCAGGAGCCCTGCCCTCTTTTGGATCTGGTCACTCTAGTATATCAAGTGCTGTAAGCATACAATGACGCCTACTGAAATTCCATTTTAAGAACATATGAACATAAGAAGTACCATGCTGGATCAGACCAAGGGTCCATCTAGTCCAGCACTCTGTTCACACAGTGGCCAACCAGCCATTGGTCAGGAATGAACAAGCAGGGGAGGCGGAGCCTGACGGCCATGTACTAGTAAGCTTTCTTGTGAGGCTCCCGGACCGGGAAGCCGAAAATTAAATTATCTCAATTAAATGGGCATGAATCTCTAACGAACATCAATGAAAATGTTTATGACCTTTAACTGATGGTGATGATGGCTTTTTTGAAAGCATAATCTGTATACGGAGTGGGGAAATCAGCGCAGCCTCTGGGCTTTGCAAATCAGTTTGTCGGAGTGGAGAGTGAAAAGCGAAACTTAAGAAATTGTTATTGTTGGATTTCTCCCAACGACGGCTGAGTTTAATTGCTGTGATATATCACTCCTTATCTGTGTGGAGCAAGCAATTGGTAATAAACTTAACCATCAGAAAGCAGTGAGAGAGAGAAGTTGTTTACTTGGATGGAATGAGAGACTGTTTTGATTGTTACCCAGAACATTAAGCAACTGATTTATGCCCTATGCCGAACATTAGAAAACCAAAAAAAAAAAGCAGAAAAAACTACCTGGCAACGCTGTAAACGTCCCTCAAATCATAATCTTGGTTGCCTTGAAAAGGTGTCTGGGTCCTCGGAAGAAGACGCAGATAGTGCTGAGAGCGAGACAAGAAGGCAACCAAAGCTGGCAAGGAGCCAGCTACTATGGAGGAAATTAGAAGCTTCATATTAGCAAACAATGCCACTCTCTTTAAAAAGATGGATGAACATGTGGAAAAGGCAGATAAGAGAATGGATGTGCTAGCTGGCAAGATTGCTCAGAATGATAAGAGTATAAAGACACTAGAAGCAGGAGTAAATTTACTGGAGAAATGGCAGGATGTCTTTGAAAAAAGCTGTAATGTACAGTTTGAGGATCAAGAGAAAAGGCTGATCCAATTAGAAGACCAGAATCGATGATCTACACTACGAATTAAGAATTTTGTTGAAATATCAGGAGAGGACTTGAGGAAAGTAATTTTGCGGTGGTTTAAAGAAATGATGCCTGATCTGGAAATAAAGGACTGTGAGGTGGACAGGATTCATAGAGTGGGAGGATCAAACTACGGAGGAGCAACTAAAGACATCCTGATAAAATTTGGCAGCTACTACAAAAAAGAGCAAGTTATGAAGAAATTGAGATCTTTGGCTCTGATACAATTTCAAGGCACTTCAGTGCAAATTTATAACGATCTTTGCCAGCAAACACTCAAATGGAGACGCAGTGTCAAACCAATAACTGAAATATTAACGAATAATGTAATAAAGTATGCGTGGGGCTACCCTGTTTTTTTAAGGTTTACACATGGTGGGAAGCAATACAGAGTAACCTCCTTGGATCAGGGCAAGGAGTTGCTGAAGAGTTTGGGTTTGCATGATGGTGCAAGTTTAAAAAAAGCAGGTGGGAAGGGAAGGGAAGCTGGAGCGTCTGGGATGTGATAATCTTGATAAATTGATAATGAGATAATAGTATATTTTTTTAAAAAAACATAGAGGGCTTACCGGACAGGCTGGGGACTCCCTCTCCCCCCTCCCCTAAGGGTAGATAATGGCCAGAGTGATAGACTTACAGGGATTTGGGGGGGGGGAAGAGGTGGGGTGGGGGGGAGGTATGGTTGGGTGGAAGGGATTTGAAGGAGTTTTTATGTTTTTTGTGTTTTTATGTATGTGAATTTAAGTTGCAGAGCACATGGGATCAGAAGGATCATCAAAAGGCTGAATATGGATAAGAAAATAAAAATATCGCTTAATGTAAAAGGTCTGGGGGCAGTCGTGAAAAGGAGGAGAATTGAACAAATGTTAAATACAGAAGGATCTGATATTATCCTTCTGCAAGAAACACACCAGGGAATGGATGGGGTAAATGAAATACGCACAAAATGGTCAGTTTATTATGAAAAATCACTGGGGACTTAAAAAAAAATGGAGTGGCTATATTGATTTCAAAAAGAAGTGGATTTATATTAGATACTATAAAAAAGGATGATAATGGCAGATATCTTATGATAAAGGGTCAAATTGAAGGCAAAGCGTATACATTAGTTAATGTTTATGCCCCTAATGAGAGACAGTTTTATATAGAGTTATTTAAAGAAATAGAAAAGTTTAAGGAGGGGTATGTTATTTTAGCTGGGGATTTTAATATGGTTATGGATAATAGATTGGACAGGTCAAACCCCACTAGTGCTGAAAAGAGAAACAATATTACTATATTGAACAAATTAGTAAAAGAAAAAGATTTTGTGGATTGTTGGCGTTTACTTAGTGAGGCGAATCCTGGCTTTCCTTCTTACTCTCCAGTTCATCATACATATTCTAGGATAGACTATATTTTTGTTTCAAAAGAGTTTGCAACTAAGGTTTGTAAAATGGAAACGGGGTAATTAAGGTAACAGATCACGCATTGCTAAGTTTAGAGTTTACAGTTAGGAAGAACTATAAAGAGGCGTTTAGGTGGAAAATGAATACAAAAATATTGAAGTATAACAAAGTGGTAGAAAAAATGCAGCGGGAACTGTCAGAGACTTGGGAAATTAATGAAAAGGGAGGAACGGCAAGGGCAGTTGTTTGGGATACCATGAAGGCGGTAGCAAGAGGGATTTGTATTAGAGAAATGTGTAATTTAAAGAGGCAACAGCTTGCAGCGCAGGAAAAGTTGGAGGAAGAGATTAAGAATTTGGAAAAAGATTATTGGCAATTTAAAAATAAACATAAACTAATAGAAATACAAGCAAAGAAAAAAGAATTAGAGAACATAAATTTAGAGCAAGTTCAGAAAAATTTGATTTATATGAAAAGAGAGTATTTTGAAAATAGTAATAAAAATTCTAGATTGCTAGCCAGACTCACACAAAAGGAAAAAGCTAGGAATGGGATAGGAATATTGAAAGATAAGCAAGGGAATTATTGTCATATAATGAAGGGTAAAATAAAAATCTTTCAAGAATTTTATCAAGAATTATATAAGGAAAAGGATACTCAAAAAAAGAAGTTGGAAGTTTATATAGAAAAGTATATAAAGAAGGGAATAAAAATAGAACATAAAGAGTTAATGGAGAAGGTAATAACGCAAAGAGAAATTGAAGAGGTAATTGAGAAATTGAAAGTGGGTAAGTCACCTGGGGTAGATGGTTTAGGACCAGAATATTATAAAGTTTTTAAAACTTTTTTAGTACCGAAATTATTGAAGCTGTATAACGCCATATTGGAAGGAGAGAGGACACCAGAATCATGGGAACATTCATTGATAATTTTAATTCCAAAACCAGATAAGGATTTGACTGTTCCTGATTCATACAGACCTATTTCACTAATAAATCAAGATGCAAAAAAATTTTCAACCATTTTAGCAAAATGGTTAAAAAAAATTATAGCTGAATATATAGGGGAAGACCAATGTGGATTTGTAGCAGGTAGACAAATGCACAATTTAGTGGGAAGAGTTCTAAATGTAATACAGGTGATAAAAAACTCTAAGACTAAAGCGGGAATTTTGGCATTGGATATCTTTAAAGCTTTCGATTGTGTGAGCTGGCAGGCTCTAAAGATAGTTTTAAATAAAATGGGATTTGGAAATAAATTTAAAGCTATAATAGAACAGTTATATTCTCAAAATACAGCCGTAGTGGTAGTGAACGACGGAGTTACGGATAAGATACGACTGCCCAGAGGGACAAGACAAGGATGTCCACTCTCGCCTGTCCTGTTTGTAATAGTTATGGAATTGTTGGCGAATGCAATAAGAGATGATGGGGAGATAGAAGGAATAGGTGGTATTAAAAAAATAAAATTGAATATGTTTGCGGACGATACTTTGCTAACTACTAAAAATCCAATAAGAAAGATGGAGAGAATTAAACAGCAATTGAGAGAATTTGAGGAAATTACTGGGTTAAGAATAAATTGGGCAAAATCGGAATTGATGTTATTTAATTATACTAAAAAGGAAGAGAAGGAATGGGAAGGAAAGGGAATAGAAATGAGAGTCAAAGAACAGATTAGATATTTGGGAATTAAAATTACAAAAAAAATTAGAGAGTTTAGAGAAGGAGAATTTAAATAGCTTAAAAAAAGAGATTTTAGTAAAATTGGAAAAATATAAAAGATTAAATTTATCCTGGTTTGGAAGAATAGCATTAATAAAAATGAAGATTTTAGCAAAGATTAACTTTGTGTTTAGGATGTTACCAATAAAAATTTCAGAACTAGAGATAAAAAGTTGGCAAAATATAATAAACTATTATTGTAATGGGGATAAGAAAGCGAGGGTAAATAAGAATAAATGGTATTTAAGTCAAAAAAAGGGAGGATCGGGTCTCCCAAATATTAACCTATATTATGTAGCCAATAGGTTAAGACATATTGTGGAAGCAATTATAGGAGTAGGAGATTTAGATTGGATGGAGGATAAACCCACAAGTAATGTTGAGATGAAGTTGGAAAATGTATTCTTTAGGGAAGGAGGAAAAAAATGGGCTGAAAGTATAGGTAATCCACTCTTGAGGTTTCACTGGGAAATTTAGAGTAAATATAAAGGGGAGTTGCTTTTGAGCGGCTCCCCTTTATCACTGGTAATAATGCTAAAGAATTTCCCGGAGGAATTAAAGAGTGGACTAAGTAAAGTTCTAATAGAAAAAAATAAAATGAAATTAAGGGATTGGTTAAGAGAAATGAATACAAGAGAGGATTTGGAAGAGGTTTTAAAAGATAAAAAATTCTTGGTTAAACTATTGGCAATTAGAACAGTGGACCAAAAAGTGGGTAAGAGAAAATGAAGATTGTAGAGAGTTGACGAAGTTTGAGGAATTAATAGTTAAAAAAGAAAATGATAAGGGGAAAAGAACAGCGTCAAAAGGGTTAATGAGTGAAATATATAGAATATTGTTGGAGAAAAGGTCGATGGATAGTTCAGGAAAAATGGTTTGGGAGACAGATTTGAATGTACAAATAGGACAACAGAGCTGGGAGGGACTATGGAATCAAAGAGCGTTGAGAAATATGTCAGTGAGAATAAAAGAGAATTATTTTAAAATCATATGGAGGTGGTACCTAACCCCGGTTAGATTAAATAAGATAAATAATCAGCATTCAGCAAATTGTTGGAGAGGATGTGGGGGAAAAGGAACGTATTTACATATGTGGTGGGAATGCAAATATGTACAAAAATTGTGGAAGATGGTGTCTTTGGAGATTGAAGAAATTGTGGGAATGAAGATAGAACGAACGCCAAAGGTTGCATTACTGTCACTATTTGAAGATTTAAAATGTAAAAAAGAAATAAGGAATTGATAACGAATTTGCTGACTGCAGCAAGATTGATTGTAGCTAGGAACTGGAAGATTCAAGGAGATTACTGTATTGAAGAATGGTACAAAGAGGTATGGGATATTGCTATTAATGATAAACTGACTTGTAATATTAAATTGAGAAGAGGTATAGCTAAAACAAATGATTTTGAAGGAATCTGGAAACAGTTCCTAATATTTGTGTTTTCTAAGGGAAGTGGGAAACCACCAGCAGAAGAAAGTATGAGATTTTGGAATCAGGAATGAGATCCCGAGGTGGGGGGTGCACTTATATGTTAAGTTTGATTATGTTATATAGATATGATATTAATGTTAATCAACATTTATGTAGTATGTTGTTTTCTTTTTGTAATGGTGTATGTTTAAGTATTGTAGAAAATAAAAATTTAATAAAAAAAAAAAAGGAATGAACAAGCAGGACATGGTGCAACAGCACCCTCCCACCCATGTTCCCCAGCAACTGGTGCACACAGGCTTATTGCCTCGAATACTGGAGATAGCACACAACCATCAGGGCTTGTAGCCATTGATAGCCTTTGCCTCCAGGAATTTATCCAACCCCCCCCCCCCCTTTGAAGTCATCCAGATTGGTGACCATCACTACATCTCATGGTAGTGTGTTCCATAATTTAACTATGCACTGTGTGAAGAAGCACTTCCTTTTATTTGTCCTGGATTTCCCACCAATCAGTTTCATGGAATGACCCCAGGTTCTTGTATTTTGAGAGAGGGAGAAGAATGTCTCCCTGTCCACATTCTCCATACCACGCGATTTGTTGTTTATTCATTCAGTAGTTTCCGACGCTTCGTGACTTCATGGACCAGCCCACGCCAGAGCTTTCTGTCGGCCGTTGCCACCCCTAGCTCCCCCAAGGTCAAGTCTGTCACCTCCAGAATATCATACATCCATCTTGCCCTCGGTTGGCCCCTCTTCCTTTTGCCTTCCACTTTCCCTAGCATCAGCCTCTTCTCCAGGGTATCCTGTCTTCTCATTATGTGGCCAAAGTACTTCAGTTTTGCCTTTAATACCATTCCCTCAAATGAGCAGTCTGGCTTTATTTCCTGGAGTATGGACTGGTTTGATCTTCTTGCAGTCCAAGGCACTCTCAGAATTTTCCTCCAACACCACATTTCAAAAGCATCTATCTTCCTTCGCTCAGCTTTCCTTATGGTCCAGCTCTTGCAGCCATAGGTTACTACGGGGAATACCATTGCTTTAACTATGCGGACCTTTGTTGTCAGTGTGGTGTCTCTGCTCTTAACTATTTTATCAAGATTTGTCATTGCTCTCCTCCCAAGAAGTAAACGCGATACAGGAGCCCTATCCTCCTTTTAATATGGCCACCTTATCCAACATTCATTTTTTTTAATCTCAACTTCTTTCCTTCCCGTTTCGGAAAATATTTGTAATGTTTTGGTCAGTTCCCTTCAAAAAATGAGCCAAACAAAATTCCCAGCCATCTGCACCAGTTGCTATCATGGAGGGAACCCTGCCATATAGCTGTTAAAGATGGGAACATGGTGGGGGGGGGGGGAATGAAGTGGCAATCTTAATTCAGCACCACAAATATGACTGAATGAACAGAGGCCAGAACTACACCACGCAGGATATAACACTATGAAAGCAGTTTGAAACCAGTATATGGAATGTGTCAAGGCCCAAACATTTATCACTGCACTTCAATACCTTTATAAAGCAGTAGCATACATCCTACCAGAGATTCAAACCCAGACTTTTAACGGATAAGCACTCAAAGCTCTTTACCAGGATGGACAAATCTATACATTTCTCTTTCTCTTGCATTGGATTTTTTTTTTTTTAGACCTCAAGTTCTTCCAGTCCAATTCATAAAGAGAATTTAGTAAATTCTTATTCCGAGGGGGAAAACCCAAGCAAAATTCTCACCCAGGCCAATCACAGGCCTCAGCATCGTAGACACTAACTTGTGTAAATTACAGAGGGCCTCCTTACAAAGTACAGTGATGGATACTAATTTCATTTTAAGCTTTAAACATTTGAATCTGCAAATAATTTTTGAGATCCTCAAAAGGATCCCTAAGGTGGCTTAGGCTCAATCCTCTACATGCTCACCTGGGAGCAAGTCCCATTGGACTGAATGGGTCTTATTTCTGAGTAGACACATTTAGGATGGCACTGTTACTATGATTAAAATCATACAATTGGTTTTTTAAATTAAAATACAATACAAAAACTAAACCCAGAGGACATCAGAAAAACGAAGCCAGGGAACAAAACAGGGAGCAAGAGTTTAAACGCAGGTCAAAGCCTTGGTGGAATAAAACAATGCTTTTAACCACCCACCTTCAAGTCATTGATGAGGAAGCCAGACTTCACTCAGGAGGGAGTTCTGAAGTTCTAAGGCTGCAGCTGAACTGAGTCAAAATTCCTCAGATGACATTTTTCAGGCAAAAGTTCTGAGGGTTTTCTTTAAAAAAAAAAACCACTGCTTTATAGAATTTTCATCTTGTGTGGAGGCTGCCATTTTCTTCCTACAATACCCCAGAATGATTAAAGATCTGGGGATTGTGAAAGACATAAAATGGCGGCCACAACCTTAGTGGCGGAAAGGAAAGAAGCTGTGCAACAGACATATTCCTCTGCCTGCAAGTAGGTCAGAGAATCTCAAGAGGTCTTCTGTGCACAGCTCTAGTGCAACCAATGGCTCAGCCAACTGTACTTCTGCCAATGGTGGCTCACAAAGCAAGGCCTCCAATGAGACGAATGACGTGAGATGGCGGCTTTGCGTCGGACAAAGCCATCTTCAAATTCCTGGGCTCCTCACTCCTGCCCTACACACCAGTGATAATTATGCACAATTGCTAGTTCATTTGAATAGCCCCAAATTTTTATCAATTTAACATACAATACCTCCTCCAAAAAAAAAAAAAAAACCCACAAAATTGTGATTGCTAGAATGGTTGCAATATATCCTTCAGCCAGAAGGTGGTGCTAGTACAGACAGATCAGTTGTGATGTTTGTGGCACAAGTTTGGTAGTGAACGTGAACATCACGCTTCCAGTCCTAATGTTTTAAACAGCAAGCTTTAATGCACCTCTCTTCCTATTCTACATCTCTTACGAACAGGCAAGATCTATAACATTAAGACAAACTTCACACCACAAAATGCTGCATTTTTTTTAGGATTTGTTTTTTTAGGAAACAGAAGGAAGTACTTAACCACTGATTTTGTGGATATCTATGCCACAAACTTATATCAGCTTATACTGTTTTTAAATCATTGTGATTGCCCTGAAAGAACCACATGTTGAGGGGAATTCTCTCAACTTTATCCAACATTCACAGGACTACACATTCCATGTTCCCTGGAAGAGGGAATAACTGATATACCATTTTAAGGCTGAAGTGATACTATGTCCTTTATGAACACAACTGAGGAATATGTAGGAGCTAAGACAGCAAGTCCTGAGCTGGGGAACTCCCCAGTTTAGTCAAGAATCCACTGGGCAAACTCCAATCTGAGCCTTCTTATGCAATATGGAGATAATTCTGCCCTGTCTCATCGAGGAGGAAGACAAAAAATATGCATGACGTGGAGAAAATGGATAGGGACCCATATTTCTCATGCTCTCACAATACTTAAACCTAATGGGGTTCACTCATGGAGCTGATTGGTGGGAGGTTCAAGACAAATAAAGAGAAGTACTTCTTCACACAGTCCGTTGTTAAACTATGAAATTCACTGCCACAAGATGTAGTGAAGGCCACCACATTGGATGGCTTTAAAAGGGGGTTGGACAAATTCATGGAGGATAAAGCTGTCAAGACCTACTAGTCCTGATAGCTGTATGCTACCTCCAGTATCAGAGGCAGTATAGTAACATACACCAGTTGCTGGGCTACATGGGCAGGAGGGTGCTGTTGCACTGTGTCCTGCTCTTGGTTTCCTGGGCAGTGGCAGGCCATTGTATGAACAGAATGCTGGACTAGATGGACCATTGGTCTGATCAAGCATGGCTCTTCTTAGAAGGAGGTGGAGGAGGAGGAGGAGGCGGAGGAGGAGGCAGCAGCATTCAAGTGTTCAAAGTGCTTCTAGTTGTAATGCTTAACACAATCCTGTAAGGAAAGTGATATTATTACTACCAATATTGCAGATCAGGGGAGGAGGGAACTGATGCTAAGAGGGTGAGAGAGTGGGTTCATGGCAGATGAGAAATTCAAGCTCGGGATGTCCTGATCTGCAGCCAAGTCTCTTAGCCTGTAATTCGATACACTAGGAGAGGCCCTCCAGATGGTTTGGCATACAACTCCAATCAGCATTCACCAGCATAGGCAATGGTGAGGCATGATGGGAGTTGTGGGCCAAAGCTTTTGGAGGGGCACAAGTTGCAGGCTATACACACCTGGGAATAAGTTCCATTGAAATGAACGGCAATTGTTTCTGAATAGGTATGCGTAGGACTGCACTGTTAGCCACTACAGTACGCCAGCTCTCCAGATCAAGACCTTTCAACTTTCTAAATGTTAGGTATTTGTTATTTAATGCATCCTGAGATTCAAAATATTTATTTCCATGAAGTTGGCACTTTGCCACTTCACTTTCATCGCAAGCCAGTTAACTATATACAGATTGTCCCAAAGATCAGGCATTCAAACAAGAAGATGACTTGAGCTTGACTCATCATTTCCAGCTGTTATCATGTGGATGTTTAAAAAAAATCAAAGTCTGCTTATACTTCTGGCATCAGCATCTAGGAATTTGTTTCTCTGATGTGAAGAACAATGGCACATCTGCAGGCCCAGGCAGAAACACATGCAAGTACAGAACGTAAGAGCAGCCCCACTCAATCAAACCAGAGGTCCAGGTAGCCTGGTCTCCTGCTCCTCACAGTGACCAACCAAAGGCTTCTACGAAGCCCAGGAGAAAGACTGGCAGACAATAGCCCTTCCTGTGTCACCCACCAACACTTGGTAAAATCCAATGTAGGATTTTGTAGGACCTACTTAGAGTAGACCCACTGAAATGAATAGGATTTAAATTAGTCATGACTAACTCTTGTCCCATTCATTTCAATGAGTCTACTCTAAATAGGACCTATGTTGGATTTATTTATTTATTTATTTATTTATTTATTACATTTTTATACCGCCCAATAGCCGAAGCTCTCTGGGCGGTTCACAAAAATTAAAATCATCATAAAACAACCAACAAGTTAAAAATACAAATACAAAATACAATATAAAAAGCACAACCAGGATAAAACCACGCAGCAAAATTGATATAAGGTTAAAATACAGAGTTAAAACAGTATAATTTAAATTTAAGTTAAAATTAAGTGTTAAAATACTGAGTGAATAAAAGTGGATTTTACCAGCTGATGGCAACTCTGAGCTATTAGGGCTTCACTTCTATGCTGATATGAACAAGAAAGAGTCTTGTAGCACCATAGAACTGCCCAGAGAGCTCCTGCTATTGGGCGGTATAGAAATGTAATAAATAAACAAACAAGTATATTATGGTACAATAATAAATGAATTGCTAATAATGAAAAATATTATCATTATCATCATCACCATCACAAACTGTTACTATATAACACAGGTGGCCAACCATAACAGGTAGGAGTGAGGCTCCTGACATCATTTGGGTCCTGGCAACTGTGTCATACAGATGATCCTTCAGGAACCACCTTCTTATGCTCCATGCCTTCTCCCACTGGGGAGAGGATGTGGGGCAAGTGGAGCAGTCACTCCCCTATCCCCTTGTTAGCCTGCTTCTTCACAAAGTTCCCAGAAGCCTCCACCCAAGGGAGTAGAGCTTGGAGAGGGGAAGGGAAGGTGTCCCAAGTCTCCGCAAGATGGATGGGAAATTTTGGTGGTTTAGGTCCACAGAGTGGAGGTTGTCCTCCTCTGGGCCAGGAGGTGCCATCAGATTCTTCTTGCAACGGACTGACTCGGCTACCCCTCTGGATATTGTTATGCTGGTTTGAGTCTTTGCCAGTCACCAAAGGTTTAGAGATCACATTTGGTAAGACCACATCATGATTTTCAAGTGTAGATCTAAATATGTAAAATGTGATACCCACGTGTTTTATATGTGGATGCTTGGACAAGATCTGGCAGTGGCTGCAGGGCTCCCCTCTGAGTATTCCTGGAAGCAAATTATTGAAATGTAGAAGTGCGACCAGGAACAAAACAGTGAAAGTTGGAATGCTTCTGTTCAGGATTGAACAGGATTCTGTTCAGCCAACCATGCCCTCTTCACAGTATACTCCATTTCCCCTTCTCCACCCTATTCTATTTTCCACCACTGCCCCTCAAAATACGCTCAACCAAAAATCATGCTCAGTCCTCCATGGGTTGTTTCAAGGGTAGGGTCTTGGGCTCCCTTCGGATTCCCCCACACCCAGACCTTTCATATTTCAGCAAACATTGGGGTTCCTTCCAAGCATACCATGACCTTCTTCTTGCTTCTTAGTGGCCCCCTTTTAGCCATACAGCCATTGGCACTCAGCACCCAAGTTTACTATTAGAACGAGTAGTTGTGTGAAACAGCTCCGATGGTCCCTCTCATGTTGGTACCCGACCCACCCCAGTACTATTTGGACAGACCATTTCCACTCCAGTACAAGCCACCTTGGAAGTGTTGCCAATCCCCATCCCTCCCCTTCACTAAGGATAATTTATATCCCCCTACCAAATGCATTACACACCTAATGAACAATACCTGACAGAATTCAGAATTATTATGAGTATTTATAACCAACCTTCCACAAAAAGATCACAGTCGTAACTAACAATTGGCAAGGCTACAAAATGTTGACAGTCTTCCAATCAGCCCCATATGGGAATTTATTATTACAATTTTAGCTTGATGGTATTTGATGCAACGCACAACTGCTCTTTAGCTCAAATTGTTTTTAGAGATGTTAATGGCAACAGGAAGGCAAGCTAAACATAATGGTAATGAATAGAGAAGTTGTGAGAAATCAGTCAGGGTGCTCCAGAAAGCAAGTACTCCTGCCCAGTTTCTGATTAGGAGGCTGAAGTGAAGCAGGCTGTGAGCAAGGTGTGTGTAACCCACACTACGAGGAGCTGTTGCCACCTCCCCCTTCCACTGTCTGCCAGGGGTTCACCAAACTTATCTGGAGAGGTAAAAGGGGAGGCAGCAGCTAAAGTAAGCACTTCAGCTTCTGGGTGAACCGCCAAGAGAGCTCCGGCTATTCGGCAGTATAGAATTGCAATAAATAAATAAATGGAACATCCATTGACACCAAAGGACTACAAATGATGACCTTTTCTACATAAGGCATTGATTTTCCACTCACCACTCCTTACTCACAGAGCTTTATCACACCAGTGCTATACTGTGCAATCACTGCGAATTGTGTGCAAAGGACTCTGAAGTTTTCCAGCTTATAATATGCTTTGACTGCGAAGTACTCCCATCATGCATCCTGCTTTGATTGTGCTATAAAGCCAAAAGACCTTTATTTTGCTACTAGTTTTGGATGCTTACATCTGCTCAAGTTGTAAAGGTAAAGACATCAAAATTGGCACAGTAATAAATATTAAGGAGAGCTTTAAGCATACCATATTTGAATTAGATTGGGTCATCAGTTGATTTTTTTATGATTTTTTTTTTTTACATTTCCCCCCTTAAACATTTTTCCTGGTATGCAAAGGATCTTAGGAGCGCTGCCACCCAGGGTGTGATTTAGCTAGCAACAACCACAAAAACAGCAGCTTTGCGCTGCAGGTGACAATTCAAGGGAAACAGGTACGTGGGATGAAGCCTTACGTTGATGATCCTCCAGTTTCACTTCTGTTTTTTTAAGAGCACTTTCCAGAGATGGGGTGTTAGAGAGGGGGGAAATGAGTATTATTTCTGAAAGTGACTGTTAGAGCAGCATAATGGAATCAGTTACCTAGGGAAGTTGTGGGCTCTCCCACACTGGAGGCCTTCAAGAGGCAGCTGGACAGCCATCTGTCAGGTATGCTTTAGGGTGGAATCCTGCATTGGACAAGGGGTTGGACTCAATGGCCTTATATTTATTTATTACATTTTTATACCGCCCAATAGCCGAAGCTCTCTGGGCGGTTCACAAAAATTAAAACCATAATAAAACAACCAACAGGTTAAAAGCACAAATACAAAATACAGTATAAAATGCACAACCAGGATAAAAACGACACTGAAAAATTGATATAAAATTAAAATACAGAGTTAAAACAGTAAAATTTAAATTTAAGTTAAAATTAAGTGTTAAAATACTGAGAGAATAAAAAGGTCTTCAGCTGGCGACGAAAGGAGTACAGTGTAGGTGCCAGGCGGACCTCTCTGGGGAGCTCATTCCACAACTGGGGTGCCACAGCGGAGAAAGCCCCTTCCAACTCTACCATGACCTTAACTGCTTTTACTGCTTTAAATTATATAGTGTTTTAACTTGGTTCATGGTTTAATTTGTTTTTAACTGTGCATGTTGTTTATTTATTTATTAAATTTATATACCGCCCCCATAGCCAAAGCTCTCTGGGCGGTTTACTGTATGCTTTTATCAGTACACCGCCCTGAGATCGTAATGATATAGGGCTGGATACAATTTTTTTTTAAAAAAAAATATTATTCTATGATTCCTCCATCAAATGTACATTATGGGGAACTAGCTCCTTTGCCCCTTCTCTCTTTTTTTAAGATTTGTAATATTTGCCAAGAAGATTACCTGTTTCTCTTAGCAATGATTGCTGTCCCCTGGAATGAATTGTATGTTTGTGGTCTGCCAAGATACATTATAGCATCTGTCCATAGTGGACCTTCCACTTAATTATCTACAGTGCTGTTACTAAAGGTCATACAGCAGGGTTTAAACACACTGTGGTTTTCAACTCACATCCCAGGCTTCTGCCTTCCCAAGAGATCCTATCCCACGATCAACACAATGTGCTTTACTTTAAGCTAGATTCACCCCCGGAGGGTGGAGCTGCATTTTTGAAACGCTGGACTTCAGTCTGGACAGCACAAAATGTACAGCAAACCAGCATGTGAAGGTGCTTATTGCTCTCGAGAAGGCAGCTTTGAGTCAGGAGTTTGGAAGGGTCAGGAAAAGTGCACAGATCTGTCTCGATAATCAAAAGCAACCTATATCAGCACACACCACTGATGGAAATACAATAGCCTCTTGCAGTATGCATTCTCATTAGGACTTCACAGAAAAGATTATAGGCTAATGTAATTAACACAGCACTGCATAATTTTTCCCCTCTATTAGAGGGAAACATCAGAAAAGCACACGTCTAGTAAACAGCCTACAGAGCTGACGTAACATGACAATTAAGGGTATGTCTATATTACAAACTGATTTAATATCATGGTTTCTTCCCCCCCCCCCGGGAGATCTAAGAAACATAATTCTATAAAGGAGTTTGCGTATCTAACCATATTTTGATCACTTATCAGTGTACAGTTTCCAGGAATCTTTGGCGGAAATCATGAAAGTTAAAGTGGTAAAATATAGATATACATTTGTGGCACGGATATGCTACTCTCATGTTTAAATAGTGTATCAAAGACAGTGAAGTAGTGCCCCTGATGGGGAGAGACTCCAAATCCCATCAGCCCCAGCCAACATGGCCAATAATCAGAGACAATCACAGTTGGGAGTTCAACAGCATTTGAAGGGGTGATATATAGACATCACTTGCAAATGAATACTTAGATGGATGAATGAATACATTTTATTTGTCTATGGCACAAAGGCCGTTAATATCACAACAATAACACATGATGTCAGGGAACAAAAGGTCATATAAAGCACCAGACTGGGAGAAAAGGCTAAGATTTTTTTTAAAAAAAAATTAATATAGCTCCTAGTGACAATAATAACAGAAGATTATAGCAGGTCTATGCCAGATTTCTTTAGAAAATTTTGGCAGATATTTTGAGCTGCTGCAGCAAACGTTGCAACCTTGATTGTATTCACTTTACTGTGATGCTAACAGATCACAGATAATATCAGTGGTGGGCCAACCTGCTCTCGCTATCAGAAGGTCTCCCAGAAAGCAATCCCTAATATCTTTATACAAGGAGCAGTGTAATAAGTAATGTACTATGTCTTCTACCTCCCCTGCACCACAAATGCAAGTCCGCTGGGCATAGGGAATCCCTTTGTACTTCCCCTCCAAATAAGCTGTGGGCTACTTAGATTAACATCATGCCTTTGTTATTTACACTCTGATTGTGTTTATGGCTCGGACAAAACAGTCCATCTCAGGCTTACACAACACAAAAGGAAAGGGGATAACAAGGGAAGAGGAAAACAAGCAATCAGAGAACCAGTTCCTTAGGGTGGATTCCTGCATTGAGCAGGGGGTTGGACTCGATGGCCTTGTAGGTCCCTTCCAACTCTGCTATTCTATGATTCTATTGCTTTTAAATTACATATTGTTTTAACTTGGATTATGGTTTTTGTTTTGAACTGTGTATATTTATTGTTTTATACGGTATGTTTTTATCTGTACACGTACACCACCCTGAGATCTTAGTGATATAGGGCAGGATATATTTTAAATAAATAAAATGTGTCTCCTTTGTTTGCATTGAAACTAACATATTCAAATTTATCTAGCTACATTCTGATTTGTTTTGGTTTTTGCTGTTGCTGACATGTCACAAGGAAAGTTAATTAAAAACTCATCTGATGGGCCACTGGTTGGCTAACCCAGTTGTAAGTTATGCCTGTAAAGGAAAATGCTAGTAAAGGTATTGGAGTTCATACAGCAACAAATATAGTAGGTCTGCTTTCTGCTGCTATTAATATTTTTATTACTGCTTGGAGAGTGGCCACAGCAAATAAGGTTCTCTTTCTTCTTTTTCTCTCTTTAATCTTTTCCCAACACGGCTAGGAAAAAAAGTGCATTTTTTTTAAAAGAAAACCATATATATTCACAGTTTAATGAAAGGAGTCAAAGGTCTAACATTCACTAAGCCCGACAGCAACCTACAGTACATTCCCTAAAGAATGTGCATACAACATGTTTCCGACCATTTATAGCCAGCCTGAAGATTTGTATACAAAGGAAATCCTCTTGATAGACTCAGCACCAGAATCCCTTTGGGTTTCTAACTGCATTGCTCAGCAAACAAGAAGTTCCGTTTGCTTCCAGGATTTCCAAGCATTATCAAGGCCAATGAAACAATATGCTCGGGGCAGAGGGACCCCAGAAGTTAGAGTCCATATTTATGACAAAATATTGCCAACTGCTAATGGAACTCTAGCGTCCTGCTGCTGTCACTTCAGGCTCCGTCCTGAGGCAATCTATGGGGCAAATCCATCTCAAAGGCCAAAATTCAGGCAGAGGTCAGAAGCACAGGCAAACAAACCAATACAAGCACAATCAAAGAAGGAAAGTCATATCAGGAATCCAGAGGGCAGCAGCACAAAAGGTCAGCCCAAGAAGTAGCAAGTTTTCAAACTACCAAGAGCTAAAATAAAGCTTTGTTCTAATAGTCCTCCCTACCTAGGACTGAGGCTTATAAACTGGAGCTTCAAAAGCCCCACCCATGACTCAGCTGCAGCACATCAGACGTTTCTGAAAGAACTCCTCATCATGAGGAGGACCCTACTCACAAGGAGTACTTTACTTACAAGGAGCCTTATTCTACAAACTGGCACTCCGCCTCTCAGGGATTATTCTGGCCTGCCTCTTGAGTGGTGATGTTCTCAGGGGCTAGATAGTCACTCTGTCTCGGAGGCAGACATCCCTTCCTTTCGTGGGGATGGACCCACAACCATCTTCCCTTAAGAGCCTAGCGTCCTCCTAGTCTTCAGGCATGGGCTTCTGTTTTATGCTTTTTGTCTGTGGGAGCTCTAGCTCCTCCTTAGAAGAAAATTCCTGCAGCAGATGGATGACACACAGCATCTAGGTTATTTCCACATGGAACATTTGCCTTACATGCATAATACAGTCTATAATCGGTCATTATGTTGCAAGCAAGCGGGACCTGCAACAAAAATGTTGTTGTGTGTCATGCTTCATTTCAGGACTCCTGCCCACCATGCCCTTTCTCAAGATATTCCATTCCATTCCAGTTTTCTGTCACTCTTCTTTCATAACAGCCAAGCAGCATTCCATGACCACTAACCCTGCTCATTCCTCATTGACCTGTTCTGGGATGTGTCCTGCCCCCTTTAACGTTGTCTTGCACTTCTGCAAGAAGGGAAGCTCGGAGGATGGCAACAAGGGAGAGGGCCTTCTCAGTGGTTGCCCCCCCGACTGTGGAATGATCTTCCCGATAAGGCTCGCCTGGCGCCAACGTTGTTATCTTTTCGGCGCCAGGTCAAGGCCTTTCTCTTCTCCCAGGCATTTTAAGCAGCATTTAATAATGTTAAGTTTGTTTTTAATGGACCCCAGAATTGTTGTTTTAAATGGATACTGTTGTTGTTTTTATACTGTTTTTATGTTTTTTAAAAATTTTGTGTACTTTTAATGTTTACTATTTTTAATTGTTGTAAACCGCCCAGAGAGCTTCGGCTGGGGGGCGGTATATAAATGTAATAAAATAAATATATAAATAAATAATTCTGAAACCCTTCCCCCATTCCTTCTGATACCACCCATTGGTGCATGGGAGGTACCATTTGGGCTACATGAGGATCCACACATGGAAAATGCATTTGTGAGTAGTAATCCTAAAAATGCTTCCTCAGGAGTAAGTCCCAATGAATTCAATGGGATTTACATCATAGTAAGTGTGTTTAGGAATGCAACCTGAGAAAACTTGGTATTCTGCCTCTGTTTGGATATCTTAGATTGTTAACCGTATATTAAGACACATCTAGAAGTTATATGTGCACCAGATAGGTTTGGAACACACCCTACTGCTAATTTTCTGTGTCTTCTGGCTGTAATGTGCAAATCGGTGTATATATTTTTTCCATCTTTATCCTTACATAAGAAACAGTGAGCAAGTGAGTGAGGGAGTGAATTAGTCACTCACTTTTTTGACATTCTATTTTGGAACAAAAGTAGGCTCTAGCCCAAGGTGACCTTCCTGATGATGTTGAACTCCAATTCCCATCAGCCCCAGCTGGTATGGTCAATGCTGTGGAGTCCAACAAATCTGAAGAACCGCTGGTTCCCCACACCAGCTCTAGCATATGAAAGTATCCACAGCACTACATTTGAGAGCCAGCATGGTGTAGTGGTTCAACTGTTGGACTGGGAATTGGGAGATCCGGGTTCTAGTCCCCACTCGGCCATGGAGCTGACTGGGTGACTTTGGCCAGTCACAGACGCTCAGCTTAAGCTACTTCACAGGATTGTTGTGAGGATAAATTGGAGGAAGAGGAGGACCACGAGTCGCCTTGGGTTCCTTGCAAGAGGAAAGAAGGCGGGATCGCAATGTAATAATAAATAAATGATTTGCTACATGTTAAATTCACAAGGCATTCATGTGCAATTAAACTGCTGTTGAGACCAAATGATTATTCACCGGCTTTGCAATAATTGCTTCTTTTCGAGCACTGTAAAAAAAGAGAACACCCTTTTGCAAATTTTGGGAAATGTACCAAAAAATGTAGCAATAAGTCGCTCGGGCAGTGGAACTGGGATCACTTACAATGCACACTGGGAGGATTATACATTGTGGAAATCCATCTGCTACTCATCACCATCTGGTACATCCCCAAAGACAACAGGAGAGATATTAGAACTCCTGAGATGCTGCGAAGAGGGCGAATTTATTAAGATGCAAAAATAGGATGTGTTCCAACCCAAGGAAGAAAATCAGCCCTGCATTCCTGTCAGATAGATAGTGGAGTGCTGATGATAAGCTGTCTGGAGGCTGTTCTGTTTCAGATTTGCAGGTCCCAAGGGATGCCTTGAACCTCTCTCCAGAAGTCATCCCACGACTTCTTTCCAAATCCTCTAGCACCACCCTTCATCAGCTCCTGTTTCCTACTGCCTACAATCCTAGCCTCAAACATTCAAACTGATTTGCTAAGAGAATTTCTCCCAATCTTACCCACTGAAGACTGAATATGATTCTGGGCGCATGAACTAGGAGGAGGCTACCATATGGTAAAGTATTATCTGAATCTACCATAGATATCATGAGTGGAAGCATATCTCCTAACTGGAAGAGCGGGTATGGCCTTTTGGGATGATTCGCACGTAGCCTGGGTTTAGACGTTGGATAAGTAGCAAATGTCACAGGAGGAGATGCCAAGTTCATGTACCCTCTCATGCTGCAGCTTTAATGAGAACCAGGTATCTGCTTGCAGCTTTGGCATGCGCAGCTAGCACATAGGCCCACGTCATTGTTTATAATCGTGGGTACTGAGTGACGATTGAGCTGAGACTCAGTCTGAAAAGCTGACCCACACACCCTATGATTTTAATTTATGTTATGTTTGGTATTGTACACTGCATGGATGTCCCCCTAGAAATAAAAATGCAATGTTTTAAAAGAGTAGCTGCAGGGGCTCAAGAATTAGGGTGCTTGAAAACCAGTTTAGGGAATTTTCACACTGTAGCGTGGTGGCATTGCAATAATGTCCATCTCAGTCCCATGCTTGCCCTCTGCCAAAGCACAGTGATTGGATCCCATGGTAAAACACACCCTGGGTTTAGAAGGCAAATCTGTCAGTCACTCAACCACACTCCCTCCCTCCCCCTGCAACATTTGGAGAAATGAAACCAAAAGGCACTATTTGGAACCCTAAAATCTGTGGGTGCATATTACATCTGAATCAAAAGTTGTTAACAAAGCCTTCTTCTGGAGTGGCTTTGGTTCTGTTGTCTTCACACGGAAGGTCTCTTTGTGGAGCGAAGCAACCCAGTTCCGCTTGGCTTCAGACTTTTGTTCAAATCTGATGCACATCCCATGCTGAATGCTGAAAATTGAAACTGAGAAGTGAAACTGACAGATTCATGCATCCCTAGACATGGAGGTACACTGGCAAGTAGCACCAATAGAAGATTGAAAATAGCAAGTCACAAGGTGGAAACTGCTATACCTCTTGAATTTGACCAGTGCAGATGAATGAGAATGTCATTCAGTTCTATTGTTATTGTTGTTGCTATGATCTTACCAAAATCCACAACTTTCTGCATAAACAACAGGATGAAAAGAACTTGAGATTAAAAAAAAATGTGGGAGAAAGCAAAACTGACAGATCTTTCCATCCTCAGATGTGGGAGCAACTGCCACCAATGGAATACTTTCTTCCAGTAAAAATAACAGTGTCAGGATGGGGGTTAGGGTGTGCCATCCAGATTGGGACAGCAGTGGGCAATAAAGGGCTTAAGCCCCCTACACACAGAGACACACACACACTGCTCTCTCCATGGTTCCAATCCAGATCAACCTCCCCGCATCTTCTACTTACTTTTGAAACTCAATTGCTAACGATCCGACATGCCTTTTGTCTAGTTCAGACTCAAGAGTCTGACAGAGGAGAAGTTTTCATGCTTTTTCTCTTTGTTCTTTTCTTTTTAAGCACACCCTTCGCAGAGAATTCATTATGGGTTGCTTTCTCTTGTGTAACAAATCTTATTACAGGAAACTAGAGTCAGACTTGCTGCTCCAGGGTATAATCCACTATCGGTGACCAAAACAAAAGTGTAACTGGAAGTGACCGATAGGACTATACAGTTCTGATTCAGGTTCCTGGAAATAATGACAAGGCTTTAACTTCGTTTTGCAGCCCCATATTGTCACTGCTCCAGGTTAGCCTTTGCATTACACTCCCACAAGTTCTTTTCCGGCTACAGCAGTGCCGTTTTCTGTCTACCTGCACATAATGGCCAGCTGGGCTTATTGCAAGGCACTGGCTTTCTGTTGCTCAATCTTTTTCTTGAAATATATATAAAAAAATCTAGCTAGATGTCTGCTCAGTGCAGAAGGAGAACAGTCCGCCTCCGATGGATTTTGCAAAATGCAAACCTAGCAGGTTGACAAAACAGTGGTGAACTGCTATAGGAAGTGGTCTTTGCTGCTCTTCAGCATTTTTTCTTTAAGACTACATAAGCATGCTTGTACTTCATGCCTGCTCCACAACATTCAACTCAGCCTTAGCGACAGGAAGTTTAGGAAAAGCAGGAGGGAGCAGTCTTGTTGCCTTGAATACTGCATGTGGCAATGAGTGGCAGGTTCGGGAGCCGCATGTTGGTAGTGGGTGTGGCTAGATCCAGTGGGGGTGGAGCCTAGACTTCCCCACCACCGCACTCTTTCTCTTATTCACACACATACACTTCCTCCCGCACTCTCATACAAACACGTAGCCTTAAGAACTTAAGAAGTGCCCTGATGCTGGATCAGACCAAAGGTCCATCTAGTCCAGCACTCTGTTCTCACAGTGGCCAACCAGCCATTGACCAGGGATGAACAAGCAGGACACGGTGCAACAGCACCCTCCCACCCATGTTCCCCAGCAACTGGTGCACACAGGCATACTGCCTCAAATACTGGAGATAGCACACAACCATCAGGGCTAGTAGCCATTGGTAGCCTTCGCCTCCAGGAATTTATCCAACCCCCTTTTAAAGCCGGGAGAGGCATTCCATTGAGTAATGTGGTCCCGAGGCTGTGTATGGCTTTATAGGTCAAAAGAAGCATAAAGAATCGCTGTGACCATCTGAGAGGCAGGAGAATTGTAAGAGAGCAAAGCAGATTGAATGGAACAGCCCAGCCTGGCTAGCCTGAAAATAACACAAGGATACTCTATAAGGCAAGTGCCATCAAAACATGTCATTAATGTAAGAGGTGAAATATTGATTCAAGATGGGAAACTATCTGCAGATGCAAACAGGCCAAGGGCCATGCATGTATAATTCAGTATTGTTTGTTCAAATGCGGCCTTCTCATCTGCAAAGTTGTGCTTCACATTAAAACCTACGCGGATCCTTTTGCTTTCAGTAGATTTCGTACATTGCCTGCCTCTCCGTATTCACCTTCAATTTCATATACTGTATCTGGTTTTTAAATTCCTCATCAGGATGGCTGTTGTTGTTTTCTGTCATGGTGTTTTTCTTCTTCTCCTCGTGTTTATGATGTCACTGTTTTTATACCAAGCTTGGGTGGGGGGATAAAGGAGGGATATAAATGTAACAACAACAACAACAACAACAACAACAACAACAACAACAACAATAATAATAATAATAATAATAATGTTTAATAACAAATTAAGATATTATGTCGGCAACTGTAAGACAAGAGCATCAGAAGAGCACTGCTGGACCAGACCAAGGCCATAGCCAGGATCGTCCCGGGTTTGTCCCTGCCTGAGCGCTGGATGCCCTGTGTGGCACTTAGATGAACAGGTTTGACCCCAAGACAATCCTGGGATAAACCTTAGGTCTAGCTACAGCCCAAGAGTCCATCCTTTCCAGCACTCTGTCCACAGAGCAGCCAACCAGCCATCCACAGGAGACCCACACGCAAGTCATGAGTGCAACAGCACCCTCCCACAGATGTTCCTAGAACAAATGGCATACATGAACATACTGTTTTTGATGTTGGAGGTTAGCATATAGCCATCAGGACTTGTAGCTATTGATAGGCTTATCCTCCATGGATTTGTCCAATCTCCTTTTAGAGCCACCCAAATTGATGCCCCTCCCTACATCTTATGGAAGTGTAAAGAAGTACTTCCTATTGTCAAAGTTCAGGGGGAAGCATACAAATGCAAATTGAGTCGTGCATATGGCGGACCTCTGTTGAGACCAAAAAAAACCCTGGATTTCCGAGTGACGGACATCCCCTAGTGATTATTAAACCAAGATGACTCCCCTAACAGAAGTAAAGTTTGTAAAGCAATTATAAACCCTCACATGGACACACGGACACATTTGGTAGCTGAGCAAAATGTATGCCTGTTGCAGAATTGGCCTTCTTCTTTGGGAGCCGAACTGGGATCTTTGGCACAATCTAACCCAGAACATGGACTGAACACAGACCAGAAAGTTGTTCTAAGCTTGCTGTGTGATGTTCAGCAAAAATAATTGTGGCTCATTATAAGACATCCAACATCCTTCCTGCTTCCCTTCTCTCTCCGGCTGGAAGAGGGGCCGCGCAGTTCCTTATGAGGAAATTTAATTGTAAACAGCTTCTGCCAAGAAGGCTTTGAAAAATGTTCCCTCATTAGTTGCTTAACCTTCCTGAATAATAGATGCATCGAAATTTCTAAAAGCGCCATTCGTCTCTGCTGCTGCGTGTCATAAAAATGTGAAATCATGTAAGCAGAGATCAGTCTTCTTGAAGACGGGGAAATCGGTCCTCTTACTCATATTAAGTTGCAATGAAGAATAGAGGTGAAAGGCTATTTTTAATTCAGGATCAGGATTAAAGTCTCCCATAAAGGGATGCAGTTCCATCAGCCGCATTTCTCGTCACAGAGCTGTGAAACTTTCAAGTTAGCCTCTTGTTCTCATTTATCTGCGGCATCGAAGAATTGCTCTTGAATTATTTAAAGAAGATGTTCTTTTCTAGAGCCAAACTGGATGCGACATCAGGAGAGTCCTGCTCAGCAATCCCACTGGGTTTTTTTATGTGCAACAGCAGCTAGTGGGGGCTGGTGGGTCTGGTTTAAATTCTGGGTTTAGGTCAGAACCCGCCAAAACTCTAAAGGGGCTATCCATGGTATTGAAACCTATCCCCAAAGTGGATTTGGCACCCTGGATAGCTCCATTGGAGTTCTGGCCAGATCTGACCGAAACCCAGAATGGGATCACAGCCCCACCAAAATTGGAACTATCAGCCCCACTGACAGCACCTATCAGGACTGCAGTGCTGAAGTGGTGCTGGTGGCAGACATGGTGAAACGGGTAACACATGCACAGCCTTTATTTACCTTACAGGGAGAGAAATGTACAGGTGCCCATCAAATCAGGACTCAATCCTGTGGGGATGGCCATAAACCTCCCAAACTCTGAGGCTTACCACCATCCAATGCAGAATCAATGCAACCAGGGCAGAACCAATGCTCCTCCCACTTTGCATTTCAGCTAAATGGGCTTTTTTGCCCATCTAGCTGAGGCATTGGGGACAGGGAGGAAAGGAAGCTGGGGAGGCTGGAGGTTTCCCTAGGAGGGAAGGTTACGACAACTGGGTTTGTTTAGCTTGGAAAGGGGCGGCGAAGGGGAGACATGATAGAGAGATGTACAAAATTATGCCTGATGTGGAGAATGTGGATCGCGAGACATTTTTCTCCCTCTCTCAGAATACTAGAAACCAGTGGGATCATCCCATGAAGCTGATGGGTGGGAGATTCAGGACAAATAAAAGGAAGGATTTCTTCAGACAGTGCATAGTTAAACTATGGCATTCACTACCGCAAGATGTAGTGATGGCCACCATTTTAAAAGGGGGGTTGATAAATTCCTGGAGGAGAACGCTATCAATGGCTACTAGTCCTGATAGCTACGTGCTACCTCCAGTATCAGAGGCAGTAAACCTGTATACACTAGATGATAATGGGGAACATGGGTGGGAGGGTGCTGTTGTACCCATGTCCTGCTTTGTTGCTCCCTGGTTGACAGCTGGTTGGCCACCGTGTGAGCAGAATGCTGGACTAGATGGAGGCTTGGTCTGAACCAGCAGGGCTCTTCTTGTGTTCTTATTCTTATGTTCTATTCCTTGTAAACTGGCCTCCCGAATCACCTTACCTCCCTGCCCATGGAACACTCCCTTTACTTTCCCTCCAAGGTCCCTTTTGTGACCTCGGAGAATCAGCAAGCACGGTTCTGTCGGTGTAGGCTGCAAGAGAGAGGGGGAGGAGGTGAGAAGCTTGGACTCCTGTCTCTGATCTCGGATCCAAGAATCCAAACTATCCTGTGACTCCCCCCGCCCTCAGACTAGGGGCTAATGGGATTGCTCTTCCCAATGCTAATTAAAGTTTTTTCTCCCCTCAGCTGATTCAGGAAGACTGCCCCCCCTCTTGTATTATTTGCAATATTTTCAGGCAGAAGGTCCCAGGGTCGAACCGCAGCATCTCCAAGTAGAGCTCAAAACAGTCCTGCCTGAAGCCCTGGAGAGCTGCTGCCAGTCAGTGATGACAATACTGGGTTAGATGGACCAGTGAGTTCCTGTGTTCCTAATCTTTGAGCTCAACCCGAGATTTCACAGCTCACAGTCACTACCCCACACCAGCTTTTGGGGAAAGGGGCCATCGCTCCATGGCAGAGCACTTGCTTTGCAGGCAAAATGTCCCAGGTCCAACCCCTGCTGGGCTTTGGGACGGTCCTGTCTGAAATCTCTTACAACCACCAGCAGTCCGTGTAGACCAGTCTTCCCTAATGAGGGTGCCTTCCTGTTGGGTGGACTCCCATCAACCCCACACAGCATGGTCCATGGCCAGGAGTGATGGGATTTGTAGTCCAAAACATCTGGGGAACACCATGTTGGAAAAAGCTTGTGTAGACTATGCTAAGCTAGATGGTCCGACTCAGTAGAAGGCCGTTTTCGACATTCCACTCAGGCTTCACACCTTATGCTGCCACATGGAACAGGGCTAAGGGGAAGTGCTGATGGGCTACCATGTTTAAACTGGTCCTTGGAATCAACTTGCGAAGCAGTCTGAGAAAATACAGGCCTCTCTTTCGGAGTTCTAATAATCAGGGCTGGCCCTGCCATTAGGCAGAGGCAGGCAACTGTCTCAGGCGACAGATGCCAGGGTCAGGGCAGCAGCTCCCCACCAATTCTCATGAGTCCCCTAAGCTGGCCTGCCCTGCCCCCTCCAAGCTAGCCCGTTGCCCCTAAGGATGGTGGAAGAAGCCGTCCCTTCTCCAGCTGTGAAGTAAAACTCAACTGTCAATCCAGGAAATTCTATCTGTGGAATGGGGGGCGGGCGTTATTGTTTCCTTTCCCTCAGGCACCGAAATGGGCCGTTCCTGCTCATAAATCCCTGGTGCTATTGCTATTGTGTTATACCAGGCAGGATGAACCTGTAGCTCTCCAGGCGGTATTCGACTCCAGCTCCCACCAGCCCCATCCAGCACAGCCAATTCTCAGGGAGGATGGTAGTTTGAGTCCAAGAACATCTGGAAGGTTGCAAGGTCCCCCACCCCTGTGTTTTACTGAAGTGAGCTCATGGCAATGGTCCTAAAGCGACTCTCCCTTCTGTGGTCTGTCCTTTTGCTGCTGCTCATTTGTTACTCCCTGGCCGAAGGTAATGAGTCAAATGTTTTATCTGGTTTCCTCCACTCCCTTCTCTCACTGGCATTGTAAGGTTTGGAACAATAACAGGATGCCGGGATGCAGGATGGGAAAAGGGCAGGCACGCAGCTGGGAAACCTTGGAGACCGGGAAGCTGAACACTCCCCTGGATTGCTTAAAGCATTGAAGGAACAGATTTCATTTACTCCTATAGATTCATTTTATTTTCTCCAGTTGGTGCTTGGAACATATTATCCAGTTACGGTCAACGGGATCGCCTCTATTTTGGATAACGCCCAAGGCCTGGTAAGAAATACAGGACTTTTCTGGTTGGGGGATTGTTCTTGGGGCCTTTAACCCCCTAGTTGAGTGGGCCAAAGACTCCTTTTAAGACATCCCATAGTCCAGGATGTGTGGTTACAAGGTGGCATTGTTGATACTGCAGTTTGTGATCAAATGATGTGACCAGAAAGCAGTATCTGAAGTCACCAGAACCATCTCAGGATGCTCCCAGATCGCCAGATTGAGGAAGACAGTGAGGGTGTGTGTGTGTTTGTTAAAGGAACTGTGGGTCATGTCTTAAGGCAAGATCCCAAAGCGCTGCCACCGATACTTGACAATGGGAATGGAAAAATGTGTACGGTTCTTGATTGAATACCATGAGAGCCTTGATGAAGAGTTCATTCTTAAGACACACGTAGGTCCAACGTTGGGCATTGTGTAACTGGTTTTTTGAGAGGCAGTACGGGGGTGGGGGCAGGTTTGAGATGGATCAAGACCATGGCATGAGTGGGTGGGTGGGGGGTAACCATTGGCCCCAATCGGAGCTCCCCACAATGGGAGGAAAGTCCCCACTAACATCAATGGAAGCTTTCTTCCCGTTGGGAAGAAAAAGTGCAGTGGGGAGAGGGCAGTTATAATTGGCACCACAACAAGGGCAAATGGAAGGCCCCCCCCCGCCTCTTTGCTATGGCCCAACCCAGCGCAGGGGGCCCACAGGGACTCACAAAATCAGCAACACGAAGGCAAACTACGGGACCAACGTCACATTTTGATTGGCCCTTAGCCACTGTAAAAACATAGCTTTGGGATCTGGCTTCTTTCTATCAAACATACTGCAACTGCATAGAGATTACAGGCATCCTAGGAAATCACCTTTCAGTTAAAAAAAAACCCAATGAAGATAGCTTTGCCAATGGGCAGCATAAGCTCTTTAGCCCTTAGCAACCTAAACAATTGCTAATTGGAGAATAACTTGGACCCACCGTTGGCCAACCCTATCCATTGTTCCCGGGAGAATGCTTTCCCATATTTAAACACTACGCCATTGATCCATGACTCCATAAGATCTTGGATGCATACAGGAAGCTCCTGCAAATTCCCATTCATGTCAGTGGAGAGCAAAAAAAAAAGCTCCCTGCATACAACGGGGTGAATACATGGCACTCTCCTGTCCGCCCTTTGCACACATGGAGCAGTCGTGGTGCTCTTGGGCACATCTGAACTCCAAGAATTCTCCAGTAGTAGATCTCATTGATCTTGTTCAAGAGTAGGCCCCGTTATGTGTGAAAATTGAAACCTAGACATTTTCAGTTTGTGTAGCTCTCATGGAGCCATTCCCAAATGTTTCCAGTTTGGGTTTGTAAGAGCAGAATCGTATACATGTCTACTAAGCAGAAAGCCCCATTGATTTCAGTGAGCCAGGTAACCACATATAGGATTGCAGCCTAACTGCTACTTCTGTGTACAGCCAGTTCATCGTTTTCAGTTCTCTCCTCTTCTTTTATGGGGAAACGTTTTCCTGGACTTTGCTATCAACAGAGCTATGTTTCATGCCGCAAAATTTCTCATCTAGCTGGTCAACCATCCTATGGATGGCCAGATGCAAAATATAGGGTGGCCATATGAAAAGGAGGTCAGAGCTGCATTAAAAACAGGGATTTCAGCAGGTGTCATTTGTATGCATGCAGCCCGTGGTAAAATTCCCTCTTCATCACAACAGTTAAAGCTGCAGGAACCCTGCCTAATGTAGGGTGACCATATGAAAAGGAGGACAGGGCTGCTGTATTTTTAACAGTAATGTAGAAGAAGGGATTTCAGCAGATGTCAATTGAAGAGGATGAATTTCCCTCTTCATCACAACGGTTAAAGCTACACTAGCTATAGTAGAGTGACAAGATACAAAAGAGGGCAGGGCTTCTGCAGCTTTAACTGTTGTGATGAAGAGGGAATTTCACCCTCTTCAATTGACACCTGCTGAAATTCCCTTTTCTACATTACTGTTAAAGATACAGGAGCCCTGTCCTCCTTTTCATATGGTCACCCTAGCCTAATGTGACCAGATACAAAAGAGAGCAGGGCCTTTAAGAGTTGTGCAGGAGAAGGAATATCTGCAGGCATAGCTAAAGTTCCTTCTTCTACACCACTCTTAAAGTGGCAAGAGCTCCGTCCCTTTCAGCATCACCCCTCCCCAACTACAGCAGATAACATAAAAGCCAAGATGGAGGGGAAACTTTCACTTAAATAGTTAATGGTGCTGAAGAGATTTGCCAAACTGAATAGCCTTGCCTCATATCCTGCTTTTGTTGAAGCAAAATGGTATAATTGAAAACAGGATATATGTAAGGGGATTTGTTATAGTCTTTTAACCTTTACAGGCATTTTCTGATTGACTTGCCTTTGCCAAACTGAACTGTATGAACATGAGGTATTATTCAAAGGCGAGGAGGGTGAAGGAAACTCTCTCTTTCTTCTCCCCTCAACAAAAGAGAACCCCAATTATTGACAAGCACAATTGCAACGGTATTGTCCTTCTTTTTCTCAAGGTCAGAGGGAGGGGATATTATTATTTGGGTTTTCTGTTTGCATTTCTAAATTCTCCATCCGTGCTTTCTGAAAAGCGAGGCGTCTGACCTGTGGAGGGTTGGAAGGAGAAGCCATGTGGGGGAAATGGTTGCCACTTGGCCTTTTGGCAGCTTAGCCAGCTGGGTTAGGAAGTGCAGCGATGGCAATTCATTCTACAGAACACAGACCTTTCCTTGTTAACCCTGGACTTGTCTGAAAGGACATGAAACAACAACCTTGCTGAAGCTAAGCACGTCTGAATCTGGTCAGTGCTGGGAGAGAGGGAACCCCATCTATGCAATCCTGAGCCCACCAAGAGGAAGACCGGTGTGCGTGTAATAAACAAACCACTGCAATGCTAACAAACAGATGCCCATGACCACGTTGAGACAGAAGTATTTCTGCTTTAGTAACCCCCAGACTAGACTTCTTTTAAAAATTAACTCAACAACATCAGATAACTTACAGGGTGACCATATGAAAAAGAGGACAGGGCTCCTGTATCTTTAACAGTTGTACAGAAAAGGGAAATTCAGCAGGTGTTATTTGTATGCAGGCAGCACCTGGTGAAGTTCCCTCTTCATCACATCAGTTAAAGCTGCAGGAGTTATACTAGAGTGACCAGATACAAAAGAAGGCAGGGCTCCTGCAGCTTTAACTGATGTGATGAAGAGGGAATTTCACCAGGCACTGCAGGCATACAAATGACACATGCTGAAATTCCCTTTTCTATTCAACTGTTAAAGATACAGGAGCCCTGTCCTCTTTTTCATATGGTCACCCTAGATAACTACAAACATCTCCATAAATACAGTCCATTATATGTACTTTATCTTTAAGCATCTCGGAGTAGACCTCTGTCCCATGCATCTAAATCACTCATCCCAGAAACCCTGTTCCCCCAAAAATAGTAATAGAGAGCCATTTCAAAAGAAAAACCGGATAGTTTTGTTTGTTTCTTTTCTCATTTCTCCTGTACACCATCTTCATCAGTTTCCCCTTTTGAGCCAATACCAGCATTTTCTAGTACTTCAATTGATTGCTGTTCTTCGATATGTTGCAAACTGGACTACTTTAATGCACTCTAAAGTAGGGTGCCCATATGAAAAGGAGGACAGGGCTCCTGTATCTTTAACAGTTGTATTGAAAAGGGCATTTCAGTAGGTGTCATTTGTATATATGGAGAACCTGGTGAAATTTCCTCTTCTTCATCACAGTTAAAGCTGCTGGTGCCCTTCCCTCTTTTAAATCTGGTCACTCTAGTATAGCTTCTGCAGCTTTAACTGCTGTGATGAAGAGGGAATTTCACCAGGTTCTCCATATATACAAATGACACCTGCTGAAATTCCTTTTTCTATGCAACTGTTAAAGATACAGGAGCCATGTTCTCCTTTTCATATGGTCAACCTACATCCAGAAACTTCCATTGGTCCAAATGCAATACACCAGACTTCTGTCTGTGTTTGGATTTATGAGTATATAACCCCAGCAATATTCAATTTACTGTCTATTTGCCAGCTGTAGCACTGTGGTGGTGATGATGATGATGATGATGATGATGATGATGATGATGATGACCCCACCTTTTTCCCAGTACTGGGACTCAAGGCAGTTTATGGTGCTACAGCTGGCATATGTGGGTCTGGTCATGATTTCCCACATCTCAAGAAAAAAGGACTTAAAAGGGGATATAAGTCTTTGCTTGAGATGTCACTGTGACCTTTATTTCAATGCTCAGAAAGACCACTTGGGTACTCATAATTGCTAACCTCAGTTACGAGCTGAGCAGGGTTGGTGTCAAGGGTAGAAGAGCCAACCGTATCCATAATCTGATGCTTTTGCCTGGAGATAACAATGATGGGACCTTCTGTATACAAAGTTCATGCTCTACCATTCAACTATGCCCCCAAAGCCAATTAGCTCTACTACTTAACTTCTCTTAGAAGGCCTAGAGTTTGTTCTAGAGTACACACAAGATGATAGAGAAGCCCACACAAGTTGGGCTGACAAGAACTCCCTGGACTTGCTCCTTCTTTTCACCATTGCAACCTGCTTGCTCACCTGCCTCTCGTTCCTGCCCAGACAACAGTGGTGGTGAGAAGGAGATGCCACAGCCTACTTTCTTATTTGCTCTCTACATGTCAAGCAAACAATGATGAGGAGCAATAGAAGGTAGTGAGAAGGTAGACTCACTGTGGGAAGGGGACCTATGAAAGTGTCTCCCCCAAGGGCCCACAAAAATCTGGAACCTAGTGTTCTTCTCCAGCTCAGATTTTAATCAATCCAAGGGGGCTGGATGGATAAGAACATAAGAAGAACCATGTTGGATCAAACCAAGGGTCCATCTAGTCCAGCACTCTGTTCACACAGTGGCCAACCAGCTGTTGACCATGAACCAAGAAAGCAGGACATGGTGTAACAGATTGAATGGCATTTGTGAATTGGACCATGTGCCTTCTAGGACAGCTGACTCTGGCTGTTTCATTTCTTGGTTCATTTCTTTGGTTTCTTCACGTGTCAACATTATCAATTGCTTGAGAAAAATGGTTAATTTGGGCGGGATGAAGCCTTAAAGACAAACAAACCCAAAAAGTAAAGAAAATAAGTTCTTCTACATTGTCTAGAAGATATTGGATGTATTAATGTTACTTGCAGGAAGTATGTATATCAAATGCTTTCCATCCTATAGATCTGTACATTTAAAAGAAGAATTAGCTTAGTCTACCCTGTTCAGCAAGCTGTTTAGCAAGAGTCACTTCACTTCCCCATCAGTATCTGTCACCCAGTCATTTTGGAGAAGTGCTCAGCAATGAAAGAAGAACTGACAGCAAACAGAATTGGATGTCCAACTTCCAAGTTAATACGAGCTCATTCCTTCATTCTCCGTTAGCAACTTGGTAAATCACTTGCGAGGTCAAAAACCATTCCTCGGTTTAAGACAAATTAGGAAATCAATCCTAGGAACGATACCCAACAATGAATCCCTCAAATGGGGGTACATGGGGAGTTCAGTGGGGGTGCAGCTCATTGTTATCCACCCTTGAGCCCATCATTGACCCTGTTCAGACAACACTTTGAGCTGAACATTATGGCTTAGTGTGTCAGGTGAAACTTGACTTCTGAGAACCGTTCCTAATCATGGTGGCTACACAACCATGGTTTAAATACGCTTACTAACCATTTGCTGTAAAGGGGTTAGTGGCCTATCCACGGCTTAGCATGTTGTCTGAACAGGCTGTTTGTCGGGTGGTGCAGTACACAATTTATACTGGGCCCAGGCAATGCTGCTCACGGTCCTGGCTATAAATTTCAAATTGTGTTCACATCTGATTTCATTTTATTGTATTATCCCACCCTACCTCCAAAGAAGTCAGGGAAGGATATGAAGTTATCCCCTTCCATCTTCTCAACAACCCTATGAGGGTTGAGATTAGGCTGAGAGATGATTTGAACCCAGATCTCCCCAATTCACCTCCTCCATGCTAGCCACTACACTACACCTGCCCTGGTTGACAGCCAGTTTTGCCTCATCTGTGGTGAAGACAGACGAAGACCAAAGACGAAGACAAGATTTTCACTTGTCTCACCTCATTTCCCACTCCCCATCATGACCTCCTTGGAGCCTGATAGTGCCTGCTGTGTGGAGATAAGTCCTGGAAGTCATTTTGGTGGAGAGAGACAAACATCAAGGGGCTGGGAATTTCCCCTTGCCTCATCCATCCACCCAACTTAGCGCCTGCTGCTTGAAGATAAGTGTTGGCAGAGGTTCTTGGTAGAGAAACTGAATAATGCCCCAACACTGAGCAAAATCCTACACAGAGTAGAAGCGTGGAAATGAATGGGACCTAAGTTAGTCACAACTAAATTCAATGCCATTAATTTATTACATTTCTACCACCCAATAGCTGAAACTCTCTAGGCAGTTCACAAAAATTAAATTATTTAAAAAGCAATAGCAGGTTAAACCAGCAGAGCTAAACCTGGAATGCTAAAATGCTAAAAATGCTTGGGAAAATAAAAAGGTTTTCACCTGGTGCCAGGAAGAGCACCACATAAGCGTGAGGCGAACCTCTTCAGGAAGTTCATTCCATAACCAGGGTGCCACAGCAGAAAAGTCCCTTTTCCTGGTAGCCACGTGCCTCACGTCTTTTAGCAGGAGAACCTGGAGAAGGACCCCTGAAGATGACCTTAGGGTCTGGCCAGGTACATATGGGAGGAGATGATCGTTCAGGTAACCATGCCCCCAAGCTGTTTAGGGCTTTGAATGTTAATACCAGCACTTTGAATTGGGTCATTTCAAGATGTCCAATTAGTATATTGAATTGGTTTTATATGTTTTAATTAGTTTTACGCATTTGATTTATATGGTATTTTTGTATTAAATGTTGTTCCCGGCCTTGATCCAGAGGGAGAGGTGGTTAAGAAATATTATTATTATTATTATTATTATTATTATTATTATTATTATTATTATTATTTGGGTTGGATTTTACCCATTGAGTGTAGAATCATAGAATAGTACAGTTAGAAGGTACCTATAAGACCATCGAGTGTATGTGGGAACTGGCAGTTTTTACCACCCCCAATGAGATATGTTGAGGGGACTGTGAGAAGAAACCCAAGAGAGAGCTGGGAGGAAGGTGGGAGGTGTGGTGGCCAACCAGAATTTGTAGGCTAGCTGTGGATGGTGTGGAAAATGTGGATAAGGAGACATAAGTTCTCCCTCTCCCATAATATTAGAATCCAAAGGGGTCATCCCATGAAGCCGATTGGTGAGAGGTTCAGGACAGATAAAAGGAAGGACTTCTTCACACAGCACATAGTTAAACTATGGGATTCACTGCCATGGGACATGGTGATGGCCACCAATTTGGATGGCTTTAAAAAAGGATTGGATAAATTCCTGGAGGAGAAGGCTATCAATGGCTACTAGTCTTGATGGCTAAATACAAGCTCCAGTATCGGAGGCAGTAAGTCTGTATACACTAGTTGTTGGGGAACATGGGTGGGAGGGTGCTGTTGCACTCATGCCCTGATTGTGGGTTTCCCATGAGCGGCTTGCTGGCCACTGTGTGAACAGAGTGCTGGACTAGATGGACCCTTGGTGTGATCTAGCATGGCTCTTCTTACGTTCTTATAAAAACACTTTGTCTTTGCGGCATGGGATTTCTTTATCTTTGTAGGTAGTGATTTTTTAAAAAACAACAACATTTCTTTGTAATACTTTTCTTTCTCTCCTGTTTAGTGCTAAGGCATTGGATTAAGTTTGTTTGTTTGTGCTGTTCTATTCTTTACTGTATGTATCGGTGTTCTATTATGTATTAATTTACCCATGCTGTGGCTATTTGTAATGGTTCCCATTGGTTTTGTTTTGAAGACTGCTGTTATATTTACTGCTGTTCATTTGTGATGTTGGGAGCTGCTTTGAGGGCACATTTGTGGGAAAGCACCATACAAATAAATAGATGATGATGATGATGATGATGATGACGATGATGATGGAGGATATTACACGATTATTGCAAGAAGTGATAAAACATATCATGGTATAAATATGGTTAGTGAGTAAAGCCTCTTTCCAGTAATCATCCTTTTGATTATTTTCTTAAGCCTTTGTAGCTCTTGAAAACACTTGTAGCAGAAAAGGAACAAAAGGATATCAAGATCAGAGATATAATTTCCCTCAAGTGTTTCAACTCCCAAAGGGAAAACAACTTATTTTCCACTCTTGTTTTTGTTCTTTGTTTTTTTCTCTTTCTTTTTGCAGCACCATTAAATTGGTTAAGAGGGTCAACCCCAGAGAAATCAACCTTTGTAGCCACCACCTTCTAATTCTCCCAGGTCAAACACACATTGCTTTTTAAGAGTGGAGTTGCCTTTAATAAATAAATCAGGGCATGAGGGTGGCCTCTCTCAGAAATAAACTATATTTGTATGGTTCAACAATGGTAAAACTCTCCCTAGACTGTAGCGCTTCTGATTGTTAGGGGCAAGAGGGTAGCATATTTGAATGCTCCTTAAATACAAAACACACAGATCCATAGAGTTGGAGGAGGCCTTGGAAGACATCTACAGTAACCTGTTTGGTGCAGGAATGTAAACCATTTTCTTTAGATGGCTGTCTGGTCTCTGTTTGAAGACCTCCAGGAAGGCAGAGCTCACTCCCCACCCCACCCCCAAGGTAATTGGTTCCCCTGTCTAACTGTTCCTGCCATCAAGATGTGCTTCCTAATGTTCAACCACAATCTACCCTCATGTAACTTAAGCCCATTGGATCTAACTCTGCCCCCCATGGCAACAGAGAAATGTTTGCCCTCTTCTGTGTGATGGCCTTTTGGGTATTTGAAGAGTGCTTTCATGGCCCTCCCATCCTTTGTCTTCTACCCATAGTAAAATTAATACATCAAGGATAGTGGTAGCCTATTATTATTATTATTATTATTATTATTATTATTATTATTATTATTATTATTTCTATACTGCCCCATAGCAGTAGTGCTAGTGCTGAAATTATAATATTGTATTTTCCCCAAGAAAATCATAAACAAAGCAATCTATAGCTAGAAAATCATAAACAAAGCAATCCATTCCTTCAAGACTGCTCTCTTTATTTTCTTATAACAAAAGTAAGAAACAACTGGACAAGACTTATTTTCTTTCCCAGTTTCCCAGCTCAGTTTCTTGAAATCGTAGGAAACGCAAAAGACTTTGATGGAAATCAGCCTAGGGTTTCCCCCCCTAAAAACAAAGTTATATTATCCATTGTCTCTGTCTTGCACTAGGAAGAAAGGGTAGTCTTTAGATCTCTCAAGATATCCATAGGAGTCACTGGCTTTTCTCATTCTTCTGCCATCTGGTCATCTGCTTCTTCTGCCATCTGCAGGAAGCCAGCCATCTGGTCACCTTTCTATCCTTCCTCACTTCCCAGACAGCTCATTCCATGGAAGCCTTCGAACAGCACAGAATTTTCATTGAACTCAAGTGCACGTAAGCATCCTTAGGGTCATGGCCTACAGTTTCCACATCATTTCCTCCCGAAGCATCTCTCTGCAAATCCAAATAACGCTTCAGAATCAACACACTAAGCAGCTCTTCACTGCACTCAAAATGTCATCAGATCATAGAGTTGGAAGGGACCTCCAAAATCATCTAGTCCAACCCCATACTCAGTGCAAGTTCTGTACTGCAGGGTGCAGATAGAGCACCTCTGACAGATGGCCATCTAGTCTCTGGACATAAAGACATAGGAAGCTGCCTTATGCTGAACCAGACCACTGGTCCATCTAGCCCAGTACTGTTAACACTGACTGGCAATGAGTTTCAAGCAGACGTTTTTCCAACCCTACCTGGAGATGCCATGGATCGAACCTGGGACTTTTCGCATGCTAAGCATGTGATCTACTGACTGAGCTATGGTCCCTCCCTGCTTAAATACCATCCAAGGTAGTCCATTCCACTATTGAATAGGTCCTACCCTTAAGAACATTCTCCAACATTTATTTTATTTATTTATTTATTTATTTATTACATTTTTATACCGCCCAATAGCCGAAGCTCTCTCTCATTTAGACGAAAACTACTTCCTACTAATCTCCACCCACTGGTTCTCCTGGTTTTTATGTTAAAAAATAATCTACAAAACAGTTATAAACATTACTTCTACGTGAACTCTGCCTTCTGGCCTCAGCACACACAGTGCAGGACACAGATCCCTTCGGTGCCAAAGTGAACTCAAAGATGGAAAATCGTTTCATCTCAAAAGCAGTCCAAGACTCGCAAACCTTTTGGCTATTACCCTCAACCGCCTCTCTTCCAAACTGTAAATGTTGCATCTTTTGTGAGATCACTCCCAAAAGTATTATGCGGGCCAAAAAATCCTATTGGGCGTAGGTTCTATTAATTAGCTGAATTTTAAAAGCAGCTTATTGTTTCTCCTGTATGATCATAGAAATACTGAAAGCCATAACACTTGTTTTATTCAGTCTACAGTAACTTCTGCAGATACAAATACTTCCTTTATTATTATTCCTTTGTTGCTGTTGTTGTCTCTTTTCTCACTCATGGTGGTTTTTCTAGACGAATATGATGGGCTTTGCCAAGCCATGCTGTCTTTGACTGAATCAGGAATTTCCTGATTATTGAATATGACTGCTTTCTGGATGTGGATGTGGATGTAGAATCATAGAATCATCGAATAGTAGAGTTGGAAGGGGCCTAGAAAGCCATCGAATCCAACCCCCCTCTCAGTGCAGGAATCCACCCTAAAGTATCCCTGACAGATGGTTGTCCAGCTGCCTCTTGAATGCCTCTAGTGTGGGAGAGCCCACAACCTCCCTAGGTAACTGGTTCCATTGTCATACTGCTCTAACAGTCATGAAGTTTTTCCTGATGTCCAGCCAGAATCTGGCTTCCTGTAACTTGAGCCAGTTATTCCGTGTCCTGCACTCTGGGTTGGAATAACGGGCTCATGTATTTTGGTAGCCCTAATTTCTGAAGATTTTCTGTATAGTTTTTGGATGTGATGCCATTGACTGATGTGACTAGAGGAATAATTGTGACCTTTTCTTGTTGCATTATTATTATTATTATTATTATTATTATTATTATTATTTAAACTGCTACGGCAATGTGTGGCACGCTGGAGCTGCCAAGCTATAAGAAGAACTTTGTGTTGTGTTGCTAAGCAACAAGATAAACACAGCTGATACAGCTGGCATTGAAACATGTCATCACTGAAGCTGCAGAACGAATTCAGGCCGATTTGGTCCAATGGCGCCCTGCCCGCCCACAGGACTTACCTGAAGCCTCCATGCACGCTGGCAAGCCATTCTGCATTAGCTTTAGTGTTGTAAAGGAGATTTAGTGTAGAGGAGGCTTGGGCATGTGGACAGGGCCGGCGCTGCCATAGAGGCAACTCAGGCGGTGGCCTAGAGCGCCAAGCAAAGGGGGGAGCCGAATGGCGCACCCAGAAGCTGCTCTCCTAGAGTGGCTTCCTGGCACGTTGATATTCTCTGTGTGACTCAAGCTGGATTATTATTCTTAGTATTTACTAATTACCATATTTACAGAGTGGTTTACAGAGGGATTAGAATACATGAATGTACATCTTAATGTACATTAAAATGCAGCAAGCGTTATGTATTTTTGCAAATATACAGTATGTGTATGCCTGGTTTGTTTGCTGGCAGTGAAAGCCTAAGCCTCCCCCAGAATTCGGTGTCACTTGGTTGCTTGTTCAGATCATCTTTTCCCCTTGAGAGCCCTTGATGCAACATGCTCTTAAGCCAACTTCTTTCCCTAATGCACGATCCTTCCGAAAACATGAGCTTGACAATATTTTCCACCACATGAAAGATGCAGAGACATGTGCCAGGAAGGCAGGATTAGCCACAGGTTCCCCTGGCATTCAGCACATCTGGAATCGTGTAAAAAGCCCTGAAAGCAGGCTTATGGTAGAGGTTTAAATTAGGTTCCTGTCATTCTCTGTCCCTGGGAACTGTAGTTCTGCAAGGGTCGTAGCAATCTCTAGTGGAATTCTCAGCAACTTTATCAAACAGGAACCTTTGGAGCAGATAAATACTCCTAGATCACATTTGGACAAATACTTCTAGATCATAGTTGGAATGAATACTTTCAGTCAGTGCCAGAAAAATAATAAGAATAATTTGGTGTTCCATGTACTATGCCTGTTGCTTCTTCTCCTGGTTTGCATCATCCCCCAAAGTGTCTCCGCAGCCCATATCATGATAAATAACTTTTGCCTGGAGAAAGGGCAATGGCGCCATTGATTTTGCACCTGCCAGGGTACTTGATCTGCATACAGAAAGTGCGAAATGTATGAGGTTCTTCAAGCTGTCCTCATTATGCAGAGAGATACTAATGGCCCTTTGTGTGCAGTTGTCTCCTGAGACAGAAGGAGAGCCAGAAGCTTCATACAATCTGGCAGGCCGGCAGAGATTCTTATTAAGCATAGGCAACAACCCATTGGAAGAGTTCCATTTCCTGATATTGAGTGGTAAGACTTCCCCAGAAAAGCTGGCAGCCAATTCGAATCGCAAGCAGGTTCTGCTTGCACATTAAATTCACGTACTAATATCAGTTCCTCGCTTTAAAGCAAAAAAGCCCTGGATGGTTCTTTTCGCTTACAGTTGCAGTGCATCATGGGTTTTGCAGTTGTAAGTCTGTATTGATGGCTCGTATTCATCTGCCTCATCATCACAGCCCTATTTGGATGACAATTCGGGTCAAATCAACACCTGGACAGGAAGGAGTGGAATAGAACCCAGTGACCCTGTCCCCAGTCTCTTTGCAAAGGTCTTTACAGAGCTGCCTGGGTCCATAGAAGATGCCTGCACAGAGATTCCATATGTGTGTGTGTGTATGGAAGCTGGTGAACATAGGGACCTTCCTTTGCACTGATCCATCCCTTTTACTTTCCCCAACCTGGGGCAGTAGCCAACAGTGACATTTTGCAAACTCAAATGGCACTAGCAATTTCCATTGCAAAAGCAGTTGCCCATTACACTTCTGCAACTGGTTGTGCAAGCCATTGTGCAACCAGTTGTACAATGGGTTGCACAATGGGTGCAAAGCAGTTGCACAACCGGTTGCCCAAGTGGAAGCACCCCAAGGTGAATTAGGGGCTCCGAGGAGAAATGGGGGGAGGAGAGTTGTGCACAGCCCTACTTTGCAGTGCTCTTTGTCATCAGCCACCTTGAAGTATTTTGGCACAAGAGGCAGAGCATAAATATCTTTAATTAAGCAAGGAAGCACTGGGAACAGTTTGTATCATCTTTGCTGCTTTTTATTTATTTATTTATTTTTATTTATTTGTTTATTACATTTTTATACCGCCCAATAGCCGAAGCTCTCTGGGCGGTTCACAAAAATTAAAAACCATGAAGAGCATAAAAACAACCAACAAATTTAAAACACACATACGAAATACAATATAAAAAGCACAACCAGAATAAAACCACACAGCAAAAATTAATATAGGTTAAAATATGACATTAAAACAGCAAAGTTTAAATTTAAGTTAAATTAGGTGTTAAAATCCTGAGAAAATAAAAAGTCGTCTTCGCTACTTCGTGTTGCACAATCAGTGCTGTAACGGAGCCAGCCCTCGAAGCTGTATTTTATTAGCAGAGACACGGATGTCATCTCTCACCCCCACTCAGAATTCCCTGTTCCCTCTGAGCATAGCTGGATAGCTGCAATCCTCACAGTAGCTGTAGGGGAAATGAATTTTGTTCCTTGGTGTAATGTCAAGTATTTTCGGGTGGCTTGATGTTGAATGGGCAGCTAAGACCAATTAGATTTACAATTGACTTGCTTCTAGTAGAGTTGAAATAAATAGAAGTGTTTTGTTGATATGGATCAACACAGCAGCCTGCAACTTTGGAATCTCCTTGGGGGCGCAGCTATGGAGACTGTCACGATGACCGCCTGCACTTCAAAATGCATGATTATGTCACTGTGCACAGCCATTGGATGCTGCCCCCAATGTAGCAATATAGATTCCTCCAACCTGGGGCCCTCCAAGCTATGCTGGCTGGGGCTGATGGGAATTGTAATCCAACCCATCCATAGAGCCCCAGGTAAGGGATGGCTGGTCTAATAACGCCTAATGGGATGGTTTAATAACCAACAGCAAGACAGCATTCCATTGCTTTGTTTGTGGTGTGGGTGGGAAAAGAGCTCCCTGGGTGGTTTCTCACACCAGAAAAAGAAACAAAGGTGCTTTGAACTTTTCTGCATGCTAAGAGAATTTCGAAAATGCACGTTCCAGCATTTTACAGGCTGAACTAAGATGACCATTTCAGCTGTGGATTCAAAGACCAAAAGACACCAGGGTTGGATATCATTATCTTGCTAAAGCAACAGCACAGGTATCACTGTTTGTCAATTTTATACGTCAACGATATCTCCTATTTTAAATGGCTTGCACGGACAGCATTGCCTAGTGCATGTAATCTTACGGTAGCTGAGAAGAGGAATGCCATCCTTTGGGATCAAGTGTAGGCATAACCGTTTCCAGGAGTTTGTATAGCTGAAGATACTCCTTTAATGGACACTGAGGGATAGGTGATGTTTCATGGATGGTTTTTGATGGTGGGTGGCAAGTAGCTAAGCAGACATACTGGCATGGGAGCTGGAGAGAAATAATTTGGCAGCTGGAATACAGTCAGTGGAGACAGAGGCTAAATCAGTCAGTGTTTTCACATTGTCTGGTAGGCATGATGTGTACAGGAATGTCTTTTGTCCCACAAACTTTTATACGGACTGGATGTGGCACTATCTGAGAGGTAGAGGACCACGAATCCAGGGCTTCTCAACAGATGCAGACTTCGTATCTCCTTGAGATATCACTCTCACCACAAAAAGTAACCATGGTGGAAGGAGACCTTAAAAAGCCAGGGCACTGCAAAGTTCCCTTTATTAAAATATTTAGAACCACAAGGAATGCAAATATTTGAGAGCTAGGCCTGCTGCTACTCAAGGTTTCATAAAATTAAAGCATTTCAAAGTATTTTTTTTTCACTGCAACGAGTGTGTGTGTGTGTAATCTCTTCTGTAAATACAAGTTAAAAGGTCAGATTCTTTCACTAATAATGTTTTATTGTTCTGTACTTCTATTGTAGTTGGAATTGTTTTTAACCATGCATTTTAAATGTGTGTTTTTAATATGTATACTGTATGTGAACCACTTTGGGAATTTATTATATTAAGCGGTTTATAAGTATTACTAATAGTAACTCAAATCATATCTATTTATCTTATGGGTTGCAAGTGTGTAAACAGAAATACATTGTGTATTCCTGAGTAGATGCCTCAAGAAGAAGAAAGGAATAGATATGGCAAGTGGTATTTTTCTGTATGTTTTTATTACCATTTTTGGCTTAATATCATGAGGCTTCCATGAGTGAAAATTTGGGTTTTTAAGCTATATCAGGGGAAGGCAGATTTCAGGCTTGCAGAATCTGCTTTGTGTTTCACTAGAAGCCTGAGTATCACTGACTAGAGCCAGGTGCAAAAGAAATACGCTTAGAATAAGATATGTTGGAGGAATCCGTCCAATGGGTCAGGTTCACCAAACTTTAGCAGCTTGGGCCCCTGGAATTAGGTTTGTCTACCCATGAGTTGGCCCGACTCAATCTGTATTACATCAGATCAGCTTGTGGATTTACGCATCTTTTTTCCCCCATGAAAATAATCATTTACGCAAATTGCAGTCACAAATTATGCAAACTCTGGGCATAATTCACGTAAATTTGCAAAATTGCACCTGCAATTTGCACAAGTTAAGCATATTTACGGCCACAAATTGTGACCAAAATTTGTGTAAATTACAGGCAGGATAGATATGCAGATGTCCAAGCAAATAGTGTCAGGAAAAGCACAGGTTAAGTCAGCATGCTGTGATGGTCAAGTTCAAGAGAGCCAGTGTGGTGTAGTGGTTAGAGTGTTGGACTAGGACTCAGGAGATGCAGGTTCTAGTAGTCCCTGCATCTAGTCATGAAGCTCCCTGGGTGACTTTGGGCCAGGTTAGCATAACCTACCTCACAGGGTTTTTATGAGGATAAAACAGAGAGGAGGAGGACCATGTAAGCTGCCTTGGGGTCTTTGCAAGATGCAAACATGTGGGGTACAAATGTAATAATTAATAAAATAAACAAAAGCAATCTCGCCTGCTATTGCCAGAATACAAATCTCTAACATAACGCTGAGTTTTGTCAATGCTTCTGGGATATTCAGTAAACTCTGGATATTTCAGGTTAGTTCTATGGACCACCCAGGTTTAACTCAAATATTAACCCTATGAACCCCAATCCCCAAAGAATGTAATCACACAGTGAATAGTTTGATTGAGGAAATCACAACCATCAGATGTCACTAGTTTAGATGGCTTTTTAAGAAGCATTAGATAAATTCATGGATGATCAATTTTGCTAGACCTGTTAGCCATAAGGACTAGACGGGTCCTCAATATTAAGAGGTAGTAAACCTCCAAGTGCCAGATATTCAATGAGGGAACAGAGTATTGCCTCTGTTCCTCTCTTGTGGGCTTCCCAGAGACATCACTTTGGATGGCTTTAAAAAGGGATTGGACAAATTCCTGGAGGAGGAAGCTATCAGTGGCTACTAGTCCTGAGGGCTATATGCTACCTCCTGGATCAGAGACAGTGTGCCTATGAACACCAGTTGCTGGGGAACATGGGTGGAAAGGTGCTGTTGCACTCACGTTCTCCTTGTAGGTTTCCTGTGTGCAGCTGGTTGGCCACTGTTTGAACAGAATGCTGGACTAGATGGACCCTTGGTCTGATCTAGCAGGGCTCTTTTTGTGTTCTTATCTGCCTGGCTGCTATTCAAAAGACGAGTCAATCTTGCCACTCTTCTTGCATCACTCTTCTTGCATCAAATCAAGCCGATCTTTGATTTGATGCAACAAGAGTGGCGAGGCAATATAGCTCATGGTAGAGCATCTGTTTTGCATGCAGAAGATCCCAAGTTCAATCCTCATCATCTCCAGGTAAGGCAGGGAAAGTCCTCCATGGGGAACCACTGCCAATCATTATAGATCAGCCTTCCACAACCCGGAGCCCTCTAGTTGCTGTGGTCTTCAACTCCCATCAGCCCCAGCCAGGTTGGACAATGGTTAGGAATCCTGGGAGTTGTGGTCCAAATCATCCGGAGGGTACCTGGTTTGGGATGTCTGGTGTGGACAATAACAGGGTAAAATGGACAGATGGTCTGACTTAGGACAGATCTACACCTTGTGTCAAATCATTACGAATGTGGAATAATAAGCAGGATATAACACTATGAACGCAGAATGTGGATCTTGCCCCAAAAGTCATCAGTGCGCTTCAATACTGTTATAAAGCAGTAGTGTAGATCTAGCCTTAGTATAAGGCAGTTACTTGAATTCCTGAGTCGGACGTAGATAAGGAGATCTGAGTGAAAATGTGGTAGTCGCAACATTTTTGCTCACTGTGCAAAAAGATAAAGAATTTTGTTGGTTTGAAAAAAGTCCAGCGGTCAGGCCTATTAGTTTCAGTGAGCAAACTGGTTTGAGCATGGAGCCGATACTTCAGTCCCGGGCGTGAGACAAGAGACAAACTGGTTTTATCTGGTGACACGAAGTCTGCTCCGAAAGCCATAGGAGGAAGTCAAATCACTTGCGAGTTTGGGGAACGCGAAAAGAGGGATCTGTAAATTAAACTGAAACACAGGACTGGAACAGATGCAGCCAGTGTGTGATCTTTCTGGCACATGGGTGATAACTTGTTATGATGCTGCGGGGAAGGGAACTGTCATCTCGGCAGCCTCAGCATAAACAAGCATGCAGCACGTGCAGCAGTTTAAGGGGCAGGTGGGAGGGAAACTCTTCCACATACTCTCAGGACTGGGCCATGTAGCACACGGTCTTCCTGTGTCCATTTAGCACAGCTAAATCCCCTTTTTCAAAGACAGCCAGTAGAGGCTGGCGGCTCCAATGCCAGTGGGATGGTGAATCCACTCCGGGTTTCAGCCAGAACCAGTCATAACTCTAAAGGAGCTATCTTAGGTCAGATAACTCCTTTAGAGTTCTGACTGAAACCTGGAGTGGATTCGCAATACCACTGACACCAGTGCCACCAGCCTCCACTGAAGGTAGCTCATGAGTACCTCTGGGCATGTTCAGAGCCCCATTCAGGCTCCACTGAGCAACCACAGCCTGCCCCTCACGTTAATGGCGAAACAAATATGAAGGTAAATGCACTAATGCATTTGAAGTGCAAGTCTGCGCACATCTATTTAGAAGTAAATCACATTGAGTCCAATGGTAGGTAAGTGTGGATTGCAGACCTAATATGTGTTTTTCCTTTAAGGAGAGCAGCCACCAGGGGATGAGCAAGATCGGGACCGAAAGCAGGCCAAAGGGGGGAGTTAATTCTTCCGCTGCCCTCAAGGATGTCATTAGCAAGTAGGAGGGAAGTTTCCTCTGCAATTCCCCCTCCACCCTAAACCTTTTAATCATACATTTATAATGATATATTTAATAATATATGCTTTAAAATATAATTAATCATGGGAGTTAATTAATCAGCAGTTAATTGCAACTAATTAATCTAGAGTTAAATAAGCTGCAATTAATTAATTAATTAAGAGGTTTTCATTTAAAGTTTTCAAAAGTTTGTTGTCAAAGTTTTAAAGTTTTCAAAAGTTTCCGTTAATTAGAAGTTTCTAAAGATTTTAAACATTTCTTTTAAAGGTTACTTTAAACGATTCTAAAAGCTCCTTTTAAAAGTTTAAAAGCTTTTGACAGGTTTTTGTTAATTTTTTTTTAAGTTTGCATTAATTAAGGAAAAGTTTTCATTAATTAAGGAAAAGTTTCGAGGAATCAATCTGCAGTTAATTCATCTGCAGTTCAACAATCTGCAGTTAAATGCAGTTAATTAATCAAGCTTTAATGGTTTAATTGATAAGTGGTGCCTGCAACAAAATGTTGCAGCTTTCCATTTCCCCATTCCCCAGGGGAATGCATTAAAGATTTTGTGGTTAAGCAGCATGGTTTAGCGTGTTGTCTGAATGGGCCCAATGAGGACTGAGCACGTTCAATAGCCATGGGATGATGACTAACCACAGGGGAATGGGGGGAATGGAAAGCTGCAACATTTTGTTGCAGGCACCACTTATCAATTAAAAAACTGGGTTGTTTGGGGGGTTCCCCCACCCCTTAGGGTTTTCCCCTTAGGGTTTTCCTTTTGTGGGGTAGGTACCTCTTAAAACCTTGGGATTCCCTCCTTCCATACTGGCTAATACCTGCCTCTTGTGCATGGATGCAGCAATTTTGGCAACATAAGGATCCACACTAACCTCTCAACTATAGAGGGAATGATGTTGTGCTAATTATGTCAGGTCTTCTCTTCCTTCACCATTGATTGCTTCTCTTTCACTGTGTGCATGCTAACATTGTGCATACTAACAGTAGCCAAAACCCGATGGCAAGAAAGCAATGCAGTTGCTAGCTTCCCATTTGTGATGTCAAGCTTTGTCTGAATTCTTACTCTCCCCTGTGCTTCTTTGGTGTCGCAAGCAGCGGGGGTTAGAACAGTGAAAATTTGGCAGGTTTTCTTCATTGCATAAACCCATCAATCCGTAAAGGAAGCCAAGTCTAAAGAAGCTTGCAAAGAACAAGTATGATTTTAAAATTGATCGGAGGTGCCTTGTCAGGGTTCCTTCTGTGCCCTGGACCCCCTGAGCAACTCCTTAAGGATCTCTTGCCTCCTTAAGAGTCCCACCATCCTTTTTTACTTTTATTTTCCTAGTAACATGAGGTTTAGGCTGTAGATGTGGGGTGAGTGACACTTCAGACACCTATGGCTTAACACAACAGTTTACTAATGAATTAAAACAACCTAATTACATCAAAGGTATTTAGACAATAGTGATACAAAAGGCATCAAAAGAAAAGAAAAGTTGCAAAAATGCAAGTTCTTTTACCCTAAGCTGCATCTAAACTTCTCCAAGCTGCATCCTTCTGCTCCTTCCTGGTGGTTTGGTCTTTCTCTGGCTCTCCCCTGGCTGATTCTTTTTGAAATTAAGAATAGCTTAATACTGGGAGTAAATATTTTTACAAAATGTTTGTTAGTAAACTCCAGTGAGCAAAATGTTTATACTCTTCATCAATTGAATGTTCAGTTGTAACACTTGAAAAGCCTGATTTGTTTTCAGGGCCAGCCTGTGTAGGCAGGACATAGAAGGACTCACACATCCCTAGAAATGGGAACAGACGAGAACAAGTCACTTCAAAGATTTTGTCAATAAGGTGGTCTTAACTTGCTGTTGGAAGGCAACTAATGAAACCCACAGCAGATTGCAGTACATGGTGAGACTCTCATTTGGAGGCACCCAGCAAATCTCTATTAATAGTTTATATTACTCTACAGGGCTTCTTAAGGTCACCAGGCCTACAGAGATGGCAAGCTACCGTTTCCTCCCTGTATTTCTCATGACACTGGCCCTGGCTTGGGTTCATGGAGAAGATTTCTCAAAGTCCACCGCTAGCAGCAACTTCCATAAGCGCATGAGGAGAGAATGGATCTGGAATAACATGCACATTGAGGAAGAACTCAATAAGACATTGCCTCATATTTTTGGGAAGGTAAGGATGGATTTGCACATTGGGGCAAAACCCTCCCAACATCAAGTATAAGCTGATGGGATCTGAGCTAGCAGTGACTGACAAAGAAAAAGATCTTGGAATTATGGTGGACGACTTGGTCAAAATGTCAACCCCTGTGCGGCTGCTATGAAAAAAGGCAAATCCCATGTTAGGCATAATTAGGAAAGGAATTGAAAATGAAACTGCCCAATACTTCCCTTATATAAATCTATGGTGTAACTAATCTTAGAATACTGTAAGCGATGTCCCTATCCAAACAGGGCAGCACTGCTCAGCCCACCAAGATGACACTACAATCTGAGTGACTTATTCAACAATGGGTTCCCACCTTTCTAACATTCTCAAGTTACCAGGGAAACCAGGTAGCTTCAAGGTCGAGACAGGGAGTGAGAACTCTGACAGAGATAAGTTTGCCCAGATTCTGACATTCCAAACTTATGGTGACCATATGAAAAGGAGGACAGGGCTCCTGTATCTTTAACAGTTGCATAGAAAAGGGAATTTCAGCAGGTGTCGTTGGTATATATGGGGAATGTGGGGAAATTTCCTCTTCATCACAGCAGTTAAAGCTGTAGGTGCACTTTCCTCTTTTAAAATGGTCACTGTAGTATAGCTCCTGCACTTTTAACTGAAATGATGAAGAGGGAATTTCACCAGGTTTTCCATATATACAAATGGCACCTTCTGAAATTCCCTTTTCTATGCAACTGTTAAAGATACAGGAGCCCTGTCCTTCTTTTCATATGGTCACCCTACCAAACTAGTTCTCATTAAATCTAACTACAGCTTGCAAGGCCTCAACGGCCTTTGCTGAAACCCATACCTGACAAAGACCATGGAAAGTTGCTGCCAGTTAGAGCAGATAACTCAGGGCTAGATACACAAATAGGGCCAAAAGAGACATGAATTGAAATGTGTGCCTAGCACCAGGTGCACCTCTTCCCCCTTTCAATTTTAGGCTTATCAAAAGTTCTTATCAAAAATTGAAAATGCGAGAAGAATTTTGATAAGCATAGGCACAGGTGCTCTGATCCAGATTGGAACAGTAGGGTGTACAAGGAACTTTTAAGATCCAGATTAGGCCTGCTGCTCTTACTCTAGAGTAAAAAACAAAAAGAAGACCCAGCTGCTAGATACGCATTTAAAGTAATGTCTGCTTGGGCCCATAGTTTGACCCAGTACAAGGCAACTTTTATGTTTTCATCTACTCCTTTTTGTTTCTTGAGCAAACATAAAGCAGGCAGAGCCGGACGTAGCTGTACTGAGATAGGATTTGAACCTACAAGAAAAGATACACAGCCACGATTTTTAACATCTCGCAGTTCTGCCAACGCAAAGCACGAGGATTCTAGCCCTGTGGCCTTTCATTGAAGCATTTGCAGGTCTGAGCTAACATAAACATTTCAAGAAGGAATCGGAAATGTGATCCTTTCTTGGAAGGCGAAATGGCAAAACTACAAGTGAAGTGATCTCTTTGGGGACAATTCCTCAGAGAGAGGAGAGGAACTGGCCTGCGGAACTGGTTCGTGTTAGTCAACGGTCCTTGTTCCAGCTGCCTGTCAGTCAACAGCACTGATCCAAAAAGGTCTCTTCCTTCACTTTGCCATGGCGGACTGACAGATCCCAACTGATGTAGGGTACAGACACATCTGTCAAGAGAGGCAACAAACTCAGTCAAATGATAAATATTATCAGAAAAAACTTTGCCAGCTGCCATGCAGTTAATGGAGCCATTTCAGAATGTATTTGCCTGTTGAAGATAAGCTTGCAGGAGTTACCATGTGTCACACGTGCACCCCAACATGTACCCCATGTAACTGTCTGACATGTGTAAGTATTTAACATATACATGATAACGACAGGGGACGTTGTCCAGAGTTTTGGGGTTTTGTGGCACCAGTATGCTGATGGCACCCAACTCTAGCTCTCCTTTCCATCAAGATCCAAGGAGATGGCCTCATTTTAAATGTGTCTGATGTCAGTAATGGACTGGATGAGGGCAAACAAATGGAAGCTTTAATCCAGACAGATGGAGGGGCACTAGGTTAGTCATAAAGCAAATCAGGGAATAGGAACCTGAGCTGAATGGGGTTGCACTCGCCCTGAAGACTCTGGCTCATGGGTTAGGTGTACTCCTAGACAATGCCTGAACATGGATGCCCAGGTTTCAGCAGTGGCCAGGGTGCATTTGCACAGCTGAAGCTAGTGTACCAACAATGTCTGGTTCTGGAGATGTCCATGGAGTCACATGCTTTAGTGGCATCCCATTAGAACTACTGTAATGGGCTCTACATGGGACTGTTTTTGAAGACTGTTTGGGAACTTCAGCTAATCCAGAACACTGTGGTCAAACTGCTGACCAGGGCCAATTACAGGAAGCATGTAACTCCCTAGTTACAACCATTTCATTGGCTACAAGCCTGTATCTTGAGAAAGTCTCCTCCCTCTCTGAGCCCTCCTCTGACCCAGAGAAGAGATTAAGGCTGGAGAATATGACACGGTCAGACTACTACCGTCATGTCCCTAGGACTACAGTTTGGCTTTCAACATGTTGTTCTGCTTTAAAATTGTAATTCTCACATACAGACTTCACTCTACTTTTCAGATCAAATCAACCATAAAGAGTACCAATGCTAAGTACGTTATTGAAGGGGAAGGGGCCGGGACTTTATTCAGAGTTGATGACCGCACCGGAGACGTGGCTGCAAACGAAAGGCTAGACCGAGAAAAGAAAGCTTCCTATAGGCTGACAGCTCTCATTCTTGATCGTTCCACCAATAAGCGTTTGGAGGAACCCTCCACGTTTCTTATCATCGTCCAAGATGTTAATGACAATGCCCCAGTATTTGAACAAAGAGTGTTCAATGGCTCTGTTAAGGAAATGTCACCACTTGGTAAGCGCCTTGCCTCGTTTTTTAATAAAAACAAAAACAAAGATGTGAGTGTGTTTGCATGCAGAAAGAAAGGGAGAAAGTCCAAACAAAATGGAAATAACGGGACCGTATACTGGTCAGATACAGGGCCAGCGCCAAGAGAAGACATGGTTGGGCACTGGCTGAGGGCCCACACCCTAGCAGGGGCCAATACTGACAAGGTCCCCCCTCCCCTGGACTCGCTCCTCCTCTTCATCATTGCAATCTACTTGTTCTATTGCCTCACACAATGGCCCAGACGGTGGTGGTGGTGGTGGTGATGATGGTGAGAAGAAAGAGCAGTACTTGCTCCCTACTTGCTCACTGTCAAGTAAGCGGTACAATGATGATAGAGAGGGTGAGAAGCAATGGTGACGGGTGATGATAGGTCTGAGAAGGTAGAAATGCAAATTTGCACAAATTGGAAACTAAAAAAAATAAATCCAAATCCATTAATGGGCGAACGATGAAACTAAAGGTGCCTGACAATCCCAAAACATGGACGAAATGGATTTTATGCAATCCGTGCGTCTCTACTCTCCAGTTTTTCACACGTAAATTAGCACTTGTCAACATAGCCAGTCTGGAGGAACACAAGTTACTCAGCCCTGGCTAAGCAATATCATGTGTATCAGTTGTAACTTTCTCTCCCCTCACCACATAGGGACTTCAGTCACGACAGTGACAGCTGTTGATGCTGATGACCCAACACTTACTGGCCATGCTGACATTTTCTACAAAGTTATTCAGGGAGACAAATACTTCAACATAGACAAGTATGGTAGGTATGGAGTCAGAAGTTAGTCCTCATTTTCCATTCTTTTGGGGGATATGCCAACACCCTCAATATTCTATTCTCCTGATTCTTCCTGGTTCTTGTTCCATTCTTATCCTGGTTCTTGCTCCAGGCTTGCACTTCTTCCTGTTCCATGTAATGGTTCTTTTTTCTGTTCTTGCTCCATTTTTGTGCTGGTTCTTGTTCTGTTCTTCTTCCTGTTCCTTGTCCTGGTTCTTGTCCCATTGTTGTCCAGGTTCTTCTTCCTGTTCCTTGTCATGGTTCTTGTTCCTGGTTCTTGATCTGTTCTTGATCCATTTTTGTGCTTGTACTTCTTCCTGTTTCTTGTAATAGTTCTTTTTTCTGTTCTTCTCCATTTTTGTGCTGGTTCTTGTTCTGTTCTTCTTCCTGTTCCTTGTCCTGGTTCTTGTCCCATTGTTGTCCAGGTTCTTCTTCCTGTTCCTTGTCATGGTTCTTGTTCCTGGTTCTTGATCTGTTCTTGATCCATTTTTGTGCTTGTACTTCTTCCTGTTTCTTGTAATAGTTCTTTTTTCTGTTCTTCTCCATTTTTGTGCTGGTTCTTGTTCTGTTCTTCTTCTTGTTCCTTGTCCTGGTTCTTGTCCCATTGTTGTCCAGGTTCTTCTTCCTGTTCCTTGTCATGGTTCTTGTTCCTGGTTCTTGATCTGTTCTTGATCCATTTTTGTGCTTGTACTTCTTCCTGTTTCTTGTAATAGTTCTTTTTTCTGTTCTTCTCCATTTTTGTGCTGGTTCTTGTTCTGTTCTTCTTCCTGTTCCTTGTCCTGGTTCTTGTTCCTTGTTCTTCTTCCATTCTTGTCCTGGTTCTTGTCCCATTGTTGTCCAGGTTCTTCTTCCTTTCCTTGTCATGGTTCTTGTTCCTGGTTCTTGTTCTGTTCTTGTTCCATTCTTGTCCAGGTTCTTATATCAATGAATCTAACTGAAAAAAGCACTGAAAGTGACATGCTTCCCTTTTTATTTTTAAGGAAAAATCTACACCGCTGCACCTGATTTGGACAGGGAACAAAACGCTACATATACAATTGTGATTGAGGCAATGGATGGCAAAGGCCTACGCGCACAAGAATCTGGGACAGCAACTGTCCAGATTAGATTGATTGATATCAATGACAACTTCCCCACTTTTAGACGAGGTGAGTTTTACAAAGTCAAGGGAATAAATGAGGGAGCCATCTCCCCCTACCCTCAACCAATTTGTGGGAACTAAGCTCAAGCAAAAGCTATGCAACGTTATCCCAAGAAGATGTTTGATACATCACATGCTCCTCCCACCCTATAGGTGACCATGAGCTGCCACCAGATGGCTGCATGTTAATTACAAAGCAGTCACTCTCTTCCATCCTTACCTGCATGAAAAAGCAATGTGAATGTCATGTTTCTTAGAACACTCCTGCTTTTGATGGGAGGCAAACGACAAGGCCTGCTAGGTAATCTACAAAGCTTTTATTAAGCAGCAAACATCTCTTCTACCTGAAGAGAGTCTAATCTCTTGGAAACTTCCCCCTAGGCAAAACTATGCAAACTAAGCGAGACAATTGTCCAACCAATGAGAACAGGAAGCCCCTTCCCAAACGCCCGTAACTTCAGAAAGCCTGGTGCAGAGGCAGGTTCTGGCGCAATCCTAGTCAGACCAACTTTCTCACGCCTTCCTTCCGCTCTCTGTGTTTTAGCTTCCGGCGGACCCTAACATCAGCCAGCTTGTCGGGGTGCTCTCCTCCGGAAGAAAGCTCACTTCCTTCTGAGTATGTAGGATTTGGCCCTGAGGAGATAAACTCTGGAGAGGGCTGACTCCCAGCTGGGGAATCACCCGTGAGAGCTTCCTCCCCCACTGGTACAGGCTGGCTGGTGTCTGGCGCTGTGTCTTCTAGTTCTGAATCTGATTCTGATTGATTACCTGAAACATCTTCTCCCAAGACAGGGGCAGTAGGGTTAGACATGACAGTGAATATGTGGGGCTGGCAATGCATTTAGCCCCACCACCAAGTTTGTGTGGCTCTTCCTAGCCCCTCATTTGCTTAAAGATGATTTCTGCAGCAGGGAGTCTTTTCTATCTGTGGAGGATTCTTGCACAATTTAGAACCCTGGAGACTTATTATGAATAGCACTCCTATGAAATACAACGAATTCTTATGAATTATACATTACATCACAACCCATCCTACTCTTGGGGCCCCTGCTTCCTCCTTTTGTGTGGAAGTGTGTGTATTCTCATTTTTCTAAGTTCAGCTTGGCTTGTTTTTCAGAAACCTTCAATTTCGAAGTCCTTGAAAACGTCGGTGTCGATGGTGAAGTTGGCAGACTGGAAGTGCAAGATATCGACGAGCCGGAAAACAGAGATACAAAGTACAGTTTGGTCCGTGGAAATTCCCTCAATACCTTTAGAATAGAACCAAATCGCTACACAAATGAAGGAATAATTCGACTGAAGAAGGTATGACGTCTGGACAGGAATGGATGCTTCAGGTTTTACAGGGGGAACAAATGATCTCTATTTACTTATGTATTTATTTAAATATTTATAAGCCACCTTTCTAGACCAACTCCACCCAAGATGGCCAACAAAAAACAAGCATAAAAATATAATAATAAAACTTTAAAATGAAAAAAAAAAAATACAAGACAACAATCCATTCAAAACTAATTCAGCTGGTATAAAACCATTTGCTCTCCATGAACAGCCAAGGGCTCTACAACACCTTGGTCCAGCATTGAGCTTTCCGGATGCTGTGAGGGGAGATGATAAATAAGTGACCTGAGGCAAAAAGCTCCAGAGCCAATGCTACGAAGGCCATGACCTGCATTCTCACCACCACACATCTTCTCAGATTGTAGCAGAACATAGGTCTTAACAAATGGGGAGATTCATGTGGGAGTAGGTGGTCCCTTAAATATGTCAGACCCAAACAATATCAGGCTTTAAAGATAGTAATTGGCACTTAGAACTGGATTCAGACACAGCCCAGGAGCCAATATAGATCTAAGAACATAAGAAGAGCCCTGCTGGATAAAACCAAGGGTCCATGTAGACCAGCTGTCAACCAGGGACCCACAAGCAGGAAACAGTACAACAGCACCCTCCCACCCATGTTCTACAGGAACTGGTGTATAGAGACTTACTGCCTCTGATACTGGCGGTAGCACATAGCCATCAGGATCAGCAGCAGTTATTGCACACTCTGAATAGCAAGTTACTGTCAACAGCTTAGCAGCAGCATTCCCAACTATTTTGAAGCATGACGAATCCTATCCAGCAGGGGTGGGGGACCATTCTCAGCATGAGGGCTGAGTAGAGTTTTGGAAAAACTCTCGGGGGCTGCATTCCAGTGGTGGGTGGAGCAAAAGGCAAAAGAGGGCAGGGCCAAAAGTACCAGAATGTTTTAGTTTAAGGGTGAAATCTTATGCACATTTGGACAGGAAAAAAAGTCCAACTCCCGGCATTCCCCAACCAGCCATGCTGGGTTTGGAACACTGGGAGGCATAGGAGAGATTTTTTCTCCTGCCTTAACATGCATAAGATTGCACCCGAAAGCTCTTACTGCCAGTTACTTAGCCTTGCAGGCATTTCAACCTTTTAGAGTGGGAAGAAAATAATGTGCAACAGGCAGGAAGACACTAAATAATCAGGTATGGTTCAGGAAAGGGGGTGGGACCAGAGGAAGAGGAAGGGGGCATGGCAATCTGGGGAACCATGGGGGGACAGATTGCAACTGCAGGACAGCCAGATTTGGCCCCCAGGGCCCGAGGTTCCCCACCCTTGCTGTAAAGGCACAAAACATCTAGAAGGTTTGTAAAATTCCAGCTGATTCTATGTTTGTCCCAATACAGGTTTTGTAGACTAGAAATGTAAATGCAGCTCCCCATATATCTCACACACACATTATGTTCATTGTACACAGTGCCTGTCCATTGTGTACTGAAAATGTCTGCATTTTCTTTTAGCCATTGGACTTTGAAAAGATTCCCGCCTACCAGTTGGTTGTCGAAGCTACGGATGGCACCATTCAGTACGCACATTCTAAAATGAAAGGGTCCAAGAGCATTGCAACAGTAAACATCAAAGTCCTGGATGTTGATGAACCCCCTGTCTTTGCCCAAGCATCTTATACATTCAGAGTGCAAGAAGAAAGTGATATCCAAAAGCGTATTGGCTGCGTTTCCGCGATCGATCCTGATAGAGCGAGACGGGAAATCAAGTAATTGCAAAGCCGAACACGTTAAGGGGGAGGGAAGGATTCTGCATCATTGAAATGCATCACCATAAAAGAGGACAATAATTTTATTTATAGTTGATCATTTATATGTATAACTGCTCATTTAGAAATAATTTCTAGAATTATTTCTAGAATTACTTCTAGAATCAATTCCTAGAATCAATTTCTAGAATTAATTTCTGTATGCTTTTCTCCAAGCTCAGAGCACTTTTTTGCACTTCCTCCCCCCCCCCCGGTCCAACAATTTCCCCAAATTCTGAGCAATTTGCACAAATTTTAACTGAATTTTGGCAAATTATGGCCGAATTTGCGCAAATTGTTATGCAGACTTGCAGCTACAAGCCAGAACTCTTTGATTAGAGGCAGTTCAGCAGAATGCTCAGAAAGGAAAAAGGCTCCAGAAAATATTTAAAATATAAGAATAAGGTTTTCAGTGTCAGCTCCTGAAGAAGGATGATTTCAAATCTGAAACGTCGAGCATTCCAGACACAGGCAAGAATTATTAAAGATTTTAATCATTTTTATCAGCACCAGAGCTAGTCTCTCAATCATTGCGCGCCTGCACAATGGTGCCTTCTTACCCTGCCAACTACACGTTAGCGCAAATTATGGCCAGGTTTGTGCAAATTGCTTCCAAATTGGTATTGCATGACCCTAAACACCCAGCTCGACCACCCCTAAGGCTAGTCCTATGTGTGTTTGTTAGTGTGTGTGTGTGTGCGTGCGTGCGTGCGTGCATGCATCCATCCATCCCCAGCACACTGCTTATCACTGCATGTGGTCCTCACAGGCAAAAGGGTTGTCCATACCCAATTTAGCTGATCCACTAACGCTTGCAGCCCTAGCAACAATATTATAGCCATCAAAGATTTCATGAGAACTGGTTGAAGAACTGGATCTTAACACTGTTTTAATGCCTCTGTCACCCTTCAAAAAAAGAACAGATTGATGAACAATTTTGAACAGAAATATGTAGTGGACACACAGAATAATTCATACAGGGGTTGGATTATTTAACACAAAAACTATTACTCTAACACTTTTCTTTTTAAATACCCAATACAGATATAGTATCCTAAGATCCAGTTATTTCAAAATATCCCAGAATGGGTGCATTTTTGCCACGAAGCGTCTGGACAGAGAAGAAATCTCCCAGCATAACATAACGGTGGCAGCCAATGAAATGGACCAAATGAGTAAGTCAGCTAGAAATATGTTAAATGGACCACACTAACTTTCCAGAAGGTTCCCTATCATTCACAGTAAATGGGCAAAATGCACAGCCTTCCTCTTTGATCCATTTCTCAAGTGGCTTTTCAGTGTTTCAGCTGTGCTATGGGATTCACTCTTTTGTAGAGCTGTGCACAGCCTTCCCCTACTATCCTCAAAGAATGTTTTGGAGTATCCAAAAGGATCCTGATTTGCCTCAGGATGCTTTGAGGCTGGGCCACTTCACTTCAAAACTAAAGCCAAAGTGAGGTTGCCCTCACTCCGGAAACAGATCAGCCCTTGCAGGCTCCTGGGCACAAGGCCGACCACGCTGGCTCGTTTGCTCCCCTCCCTTCCCCCAGAACCCAGAGCCACCATTTTGAATTAAGATGAGGGGTCTGTCGTTTTCATAGATCTAAAGTTTCAAATGGCTCTTTACAGCCTCTGTAGTTGTGACCGTAGATCTATGAAAATGGCAAAGCCCCCATCTTCATTCTAAATGGCAGCTCCAATCAAGGATACACACTTAGGATAAGTCTTGCAGGCAGTGGGGGCAGCAGTTTCGGGTTCTGGGGGCAAGCAGGAAAGGCGGGGGAGAGGGAGGGAGGAGGAGGCAAGCAGGGAGTCCAGTGGACTCCCAGTCGGTGTTGTGATAAGTGAGGGCAGCGGTTCACCACTGCCCCAAATTGGTCTGAAGCACCCCAAAGGCTTTGGGACCAGGTTGATCTGCTTCAAGGTGCCTCATCCCAATCCAGTACTGTTCTGGATTTGAGGCAAAGTGAGCCAAATTGCCCCACTTTGGCTCAGATTCAGGGTTTGGCCCCGAAGCAGTGCACAGCCCTATTCAACACCATGCTGATGTAGTCTTGCCTCTGTTTTCTTTCAGTGTGACATCCTCTTGATGAATATGTGATTTTGTTCTTGTTTCAGAAAAGACAGTGGATAATTTGGAAACCCATGTAACAGTTTACATTATACTTGATGATATAAATGACAACGCACCAGTATTTGCTTTACCTTATGATCCTACAGTGTGTGAAAATGCTCCACCAGAAAAGGTAAAGTATCAGAAACAAATTGCCATTTCTGCTTAACTACAGGCAGCCATACAGACTAAGGCCTAATCGACACCGAGTAGGATATTCCACTATGAAAGTGGTATATAAAAGGCAGGAGCCACACTAATGCTTTATAGTGGTATTGAAGTGCACTGACAACAGCTGGGGGCCCATTGACACATACCATATACTACTTTCATACCACTATATCCTGCTTGGTGTGGCTCCTGCCTTTTATATATCACTTTCATACCACTTTCATAGTGCAATATCCTGCTTGGTGTTGATTAGGCCTAACAATACCTACCTGCCTGGGTACTGAGATTTCAGCATTTCTCCTACCAATAAATACACCTTACAATGAGCTAAGTGCCAAAGCACAAAGCTGCAAAAATAATGAATGCCCAAATAAAAGAGAGTTAATCCCATGGCATTTTGAGACGAAATGTTCCTCTCCTGATTAAATGCTAAAATTACAGATTAAGAACGTGTATGACTAGAACATAACGGGATATAAATAATGGGTTGGTCCCAGACTTAGTCATACTTCAAGTCGACCCAGTTGAACCCTGACTAACTTAAGTCCCATAGATTTCAATCAATTGATTGCAGGTGGGTATAGGACTACTGCCTAACTCTGGCTCCAACCAACTATTAGTTGGAACAGAAGCCTTAGGGAACAATCACGTTTGGACAGAAAACAATCCTACAACTCCCAGCATGGCTAGCTTGGGCATGCTGGGAACTGCAGGACATTTTTTTCTGTCTGAACATGCATAGAATTGCACCCTTAGGAATCTAATCCATGATGATGATTAAAAATCAAAAACATCTACATAAATACATACATTTATTGACAATATTGACAAGTATATTTAATCCATATAAGAAATAGCATAATAAAACAGACAAAATTCCTTACTATAATGAAAGCCATCAATGATAATTGACCAACAGAAAAATCATCCAAAGTAGCAAAGCACCACATTTAATCTTGGCTCAAAGTCAGACTAACATTGTACATGTCTTACTCTTCTAGAAAGGTACAGAAGGCAAGACACATCTCAGAGTCATCTCAAGAAGGCTTCCCCTAGATACTCCCTTTATAATATCCTGATTTCAAATCCAGCCAATCAGTGTGAAGGAGGTGGTCCCAGGCTTCATTTAACCTTCTGAGCAATTGGAGAGTCCATGTTGCCTTTGTTTTTTCTGTTTTACAAGCTTCTTTGGAAGAACATTTTCATTCCAAAATGCACCATAGAAATCCTTAAATAAGGATGCCATCTTTTCAAGATTCCCATCAGCCTCCAAACTCAGAGGGTGAAAGGTATCCTATGCAGACTGGGAGCAACACAGAGACAAACTCCACTTCCATACTCCCCCTGCTCTATATTTCAGCTAGATAGGCATTTTTGCCCATCTAACTGAGGCATTGGGGGGATGGAAGCTCAGATGCCTAGAGACCCCTGCTTCCCCAGTCCCTCCCTGTCCCCATCCACAGAACTGCTCCCTTTCCCCAGGGCCGGCGCTGTCATAGAGGCAGCTCAGGTGGCGGCCTAGAGTGCCAAGCAAAGGAGGGCGCCAAACGGCATGCCCGGAACCTGCTCTCCTAGAGAGGCTTCAGGGCGCACCATTCCGAAGCCACCACCCCTGCCCCCCAACCCCAGCGTCCTGACTTCAAAACCAGAAGGGCTTCCGGCCGGGTGCTAGCTTTGAAGCCAGGATGCTGGGGTGGAGGGGGCGGCTTCGAAATGGCGCGCATGGCTGGAAGCCGCTTACCTGCCTAGGGAGCAAAATAGTCTGGCACAGGCCCTGCCTTTCCCTCCTCACTGAATTTGCATTGTAGAGGAAGTCAATGTGGTTATCTCCACACCAGCTAGGAGGAGCTTGGACTCCTGAGTGCAAGTTCAGAGTTGTGTCTCTGACCTCGGATCCAAGAATCTGAATTATCCTATGTCGTCCCCCCCACAACACTGTCTAGGGCCCATAGGATTGCTCTCCCCAAAAAGAAATAAACAGATAGATGATATGATAAGGTAACATAAGATAAGATCTTCAGCAGAGTTATTGAAGGAGTCTTTCGACCCTGTTTCTTTACAGTATTTAAAAGGAGAATTCATGCCTTCCATAAAGACAATGCACTCACTCAGTAATCCTAAATGGCATTCTGTTTGTATACCACCCTAGCAGTACAACACCAAACATATTTCCTCTAGACTCAATGGTGAGACCTGTAGCCTTACAGCACAACCCTATACATGGTTATAGGCCACACTGTGGGCTTATTCATATCCCCTAAGAATCTGCCTTTTTTGTCCAGTACTGCCTACTCTGAATGAAGGTTCTCCAGAGTCTTGGGCAGAGGACTTTCCCATCCCTTGCCACCAGATGCCAGGGATTGAAACCTGGGACCTTCTGAACCTTCTTGAATAAGGAACCTTCTACATGCAAATCAGTTTCTCACAGAAATCATAGTGCAATTTTTGGGATCCTGCCCTATGCATTCACTGAACTTCATTGAAGACACTGACTTTTTTCCATACATGTAGGTGATCATAAGAATTTCTGCTGTGGACAAGGATGAGATGTCACCGGCAGTGAAATTCAAGTTTTCCTTGGTGTCTGAAGATAGCAACTTCACTCTAATTGACAATCATGGTATGTTCCCCTTGGATTCTGCAAGATGGCTAAAAAGGAGCACAGTGGGAATGTCAATCAACCGTGTTCCAGATATAGTTTTCTAGCCAATTGGAAGGTGGGTGGAGGGTTCTATTCCTACTTATCAGTGCATTAAGGCTGCCTACATCAAAAGGGTGGGGAGTGCTGGCCACCCGGGCATTTTCCAGGTTCCTTGAAATATTATGCTCAGGAGCTGAACCTGTAGCAGCTGGCTGGCAATCCGATGAGGCAATCACCCTACAAGATTAGCGCTTAATAAGATGTCATTGCCTTTCCCAGATAACACCGCAAATGTCACCGTCAAATACGGACAGTTTAATCGAGAGCTGGTCAAAACCCATTACTTGCCAATCATCATCTCCGACAACGTCTCGCCCCGGCAGACTAGCACAAACACCCTCTCCATCCGTGTCTGCAAGTGCGACGAGGATGGCAATTTCACTTTTTGCGAAACAGTGGCTAAACAAGTTGGTGTCACCATCCATGCGCTGGTAGCGATTTTCATCTGCATCCTCACCCTCATTGGTAAAGGCATTCTGCTATTTCTTCACTTCCCAAATGCATCTTGGGAGGGCAGGAGAGAAGGGGAAAGATTTCTCATTGTTTGATTTAGAAATGTCTAAACTAAATAGATTCCAGGGCAATGTGCAACATATAAGATAGTCAGAATCTATATATTGAAATGTGCACACATTTGCGTGATTTGCACAAATTGCAGCTGAAATTTGTGCAGATTCTGAACGTTGTGCCTGTAATTTGCAGAAATGGGAAAATACAGAAAATCCACTAACTGCCCAGTTGTATTATTATTATTATTATTATTATTATTATTATTATTATTATATTGCCCAATAGTCAAAGCTCCCTGTAGACCAAGGGTTTCATCAGATGAGCATTTTATTGCACACTCACTACTGCCCACTGACGTTTTTTCGCACATCCTTATACGACGTCTGCCTCCTGAACACCTCCCAAGGAGGAGGTGAGGACCTCTCTTGCCTTTTTTCTATCACAAATTGGACCCCTTTTAATCTGACTTTTTTTTTTAGGAAACGGAATGTGCCATTTCCTGCTGTGTGCAGGAAAAGTGGCATGATAAAAATGGCCCCTGAATGGGCCACATGGTCTTTGTTTACTTCCTCTTTTTTCTTCGGAAGAAAAAAGAAGTATCATGAGACATGAGCAGGGGCAAAGAAGCAACGGTAGGGAACCATGAGTTTCCCCCGTCTGATGGTGCTCTGAGTTGGGCCAGTCAGCGGCAAACAGAATGAAGTCCAAATGACTGAGGCAACAAAAGCTTGTTTAGCTCCACTTAGATGTAAGCCATTTACAAATACTATACTAATAAGATAAATTAAAAATACACTTTTAAATGAATATATTTATCAGACTCCAATGCTTAGTGAGGCATTTGCTTAATATAAGCAAAGAGGGTGGATTTCTGATTCCCATCACAGTGAAAACTTCCAGAAAGGAAAGAATTCACAACTCTTTCGACTCTTTTTCTTGTTCTTTTGTAGCCTTTCATGAGATTGTGACATTTTATGCTTTCTACTCAGCTACTACAAGTTTTTTTTGTTTGTTTCGTCTCCATTTTGTAACTGATTTTATAGCTGTGTTTTTTCTCAACGGTTTTGTCTGCAGCAGTTATCCTGTTAATAGCCTGGAGGAGGAGACATAAGAAAGATCTGAATGTTCTCAAGAAGAACGTAGCCGAGATCCATGAGCAGCTGGTGGCCTATGATGAAGAAGGCGGTGGTGAAATGGACACCACCAGTTATGATGTGTCAGTCCTCAACTCAGTTCGCCAGAGGGCCATAACTTCACCAAGGATGACCATGGAGAACATGCCCTGTGTGTACTCCCAGGTACAAAAGCCCCCTGGAAATGGACTTTCAGGCACTGGAGAAATGGGCATTATGATCGAGGTGAAAAAAGATGAAGCTGACAACGATGGCGATTTGCTGCCCTATGATACCCTCCACATATATGGTTACGAAGGCGCTGAATCCATTGCAGAATCTCTAAGTTCTTTGGGTTCTGGATCCTCAGACTCGGATATCGATTATGATTTTCTGAATGACTGGGGGCCCAGGTTTAAAATGTTAGCAGAGCTTTATGGATTGGAACCCAATGAAGATCTTGTGTACTGAGTGTGGCCCACAGCACATTTTTCCAACCTTAGCCATAGACAATAAGGCGCGAGAGACTGTCAGTTCAGATGTCAGAATGAACCAGCTCTTCATACATTCTCCAAACATACGTAAACCAAACAGCTCTTCATTCATTTTCAGAGCAGTTTTAGATGAGCAGGATGATAGAAACCTAAACCAAAGCTAGGCTTGTAGAAATAAAAAAAACAACTATCTTGTTGAGACTGTGGCGTTAGCTAGACGAGGGGTCATCCTGGGCTGATACCCGGGATCGCCCCTGTGTGTCCAGATGACGCACAGGGGATCCCGGGCTCAGGCAGGGATCAACCCTCCCTTGCCCCAGGATAATGGGCACCACTTTGGGCACTTTTTTCCCCGCGGTCTACCTCGAGCGTGTGGCCTGTGTAAGCGATTTTTCCCGGCTCTGCACACGATTACTCATGAGGAGCCAGGAGCCGCACACGGGGCGTAGCGCTCCCCAGGAGCGCTGCGCCCATTGGGGGCAGGGTGGGGGGATCAGGGAAACCTTTTTTAAAAAAAACTTACCTGCGCACACAAGCGTTCATGCGCAACTGGCTCTTGAAAAAAAAATGGCAGGCGCAATGGCTCTCCTCCAGAGTTCATCACACCCAACCTCTAGCCTATGGCGAGATCCCGTGATAGTTGCATCGTGGGATCTCCCCTCCTCTCGCCCGGATTTTCGTTTAGGTCTAGCAAAGGCTGATGAATTTGATAAGGGACCATGACTGTCAATAAATCTCATTAGATTAGCTACAAAGACAGTCTTTGTAGCTCCTCTAGTGATGGTTTGTGCATCCAATGGGAGGCATGATATTTTAGAATTGTGCCCCTTGCCCAACCAAGCATGAATTCTCTTTTATGTTATCAGTATTGTTTTAGTTACTAGAATCCTGCTCTTTAGGTCAAAACCCAACCATTGTTCCGTAATGAAACTCTTCAGGGAGGGCCTCACGGTGTGGGTTTCACTTCGTTGTGCCACTCACGATGCCTTTTTACAGGCTATTTTTATATATACCGTATATACATTAGAAAACCTATTTTTTCAAACACAGTTGAAGAAATTCAGCTGCATCAGGGAACTTTTCAAAGTTAAGAGCCTCATTAACTGTGAAACTATCTTAAATCTGTTCTTCGCGTTGTTCTTGTTTCTTCCAGGTACTGTAAAATTGGGTATTTTCTCACAAAGTATTTGTCACTTTCAAAGACAAATAGCACATTCACCACCGATAGGGAAGTTCCAAAGTAGCATAGGCCTGTCCCAGATAACTCTGATCATTTTCTTAATTTCATAAATTGTGAAGTAGGCCCTATGGCTCAAGGCTCCTCAAAGATACTAATTTACCCCGGGGCACTGTAAGAGTCATTTCCTCTACTTAGGGAATCTTGGGAATTGTAGTTCCATCAGGAGAGTGATAGGGAAATCAAGGGGCAGTGTTCAGGTCTGGCATTGTTCAAGATCTGCCGAGGTCTATGCTCCAACAGGAGTTCTACTGCCAAACCTCAGAGCCTTTTGATCTTGCTACTCTTCTTTATTGTCACTGCCTGCTCACTTCCTCTCTCGAAGCAAGTAGTGACAAGAGCCAGGAGAAGGAGCCCTCTTTCCTTCGGGTAGTGTGAATTGGGACCAGAAGGACAAGCAAATATGCAGCAAAAGCAACAAAGGTGAGGAAAAGGAGGAGGACAAGGAGGAGAAGGGAAAGAGAGAGGGAGGGAGAGAGAGGGAGGGAGCAGGCTAAAACCCTCAATGAAATAGTATTCTTAGGATTTTGGTGGGGAAGCCATGACAATCAAACAGCTGTATTATCAAGCCAAGTAGCATAAATATGCCCCGAGTCAGTATAAAGTTAGCTTATGCAGCAGCTATCCTACAATACATGTAAATACCTAGAAATATGTGAGTACTGTGAGACATTGTGTGGTTCAAGTTGCAGTGCTCTGATAGCAAGCAAAGGTCACCACTACTTCTTAAGGTGACAACAAAAGACACATTTTGATGGAACTCCCATGTTAAGCATGGTTATCATATGTGGGCCAAATGTATCAGTCTTTGAACATTTCCTTGCAGTTATTGTACATGGAAAGGATGGGACTACATTTATATTGGGTCCACTCTTACAATGAAAGCCACAAAGAGCTCATTGGTCCTGTGCACACACACCCCAAGAAGGTACCCTATTTTGCAGAATCTCTAATGAAACATTAAGAAATAGTTTAATGGGTTTTATGTTGTTTGTTTAACATTAGGATTTTGTTTTATGGTAGCTAATGCAGATAAAAGAGTCGCCACAGTGGTTTGCATTTCATAAATGCATCCATCATGGAACCTATACACCACAAAAAGTATCTTTCAAAGTTCTTCTTTGCCGAGGGCTTCATCGAGGCACGACATCGCTAGCTCCAAGCTATGAAATATAATCCAGAGTATATATCAAGATTAGGGCTGAAGGGATTTGTCAGTTTTGTTTCTTTCTGTTTCTCATTTTCCAATCTTAAATTCGGTTCATTATGAACTTTGAGACCTTTCCAGTCTTAAGTACAGTTCATCCAAAACTTTGCATAAAACTCATATGCATTTTTGCATCTATTTTGCCTAATACATGTATTTTTGTTTGCATTTTCCCTATTAATACACTTTTACAAGTAATATTCCTAATTAATGCATTTTTGTTTTTTTCACAAATATATGCATTTTTACTTTTCTGTAATATAGAGATTTTTTAAATGCATTTTTTTATTATTATTGGAGAACTCCATTGCAAAATTCAGAGACATACGGGTTTCTGAAGATAGCTGAGTTTTGGTCCGCGTGTTATTTTGAAAGTGTGAAATTAAGTCTGCATTAAAATGCGAACTGAATGAATTTATTATCCCTCATCCCTAATCAAGATGCTATTGCCTACAGTTCCTGGCTGTATAGAATTGATGGAACAGGAGGAAGGAAGGATTTATATTTTGGGTCTGTTTTGGTGACATTCTGACAACACAGTACTTGGGACTATAAAATACATGGTTTGTGTATATATACATCATGGCTTTTGCCTACAAAATCCACATATGGAAGGGTATGCTCCTTCCCTGGTCACCACTCTTACTAAGCACTCAGTGACCAAAGCTGTGATTTACACACAGACACCATTTATCAATAACATTTAGCCCCCATCCAGATCAGTGGAGGCTGGTGGCTCAAAGTTTAGTGGTGCTGTAAATCCGCTCAGGGTTTCAGTCAGAACCAGTCAGAATTCTAAGGGAGCTTTCTGAGGTGCTGAACCCAAATTTTATCCACAGCACCATATACTTTTAAGAAAGAAAGAAAGAAAGAAAGGTAGGTCTGCACTAACATGCAGAAAATCACCCAATCAGCATGATGCAAACTACACCACATTGATTTTTATTTTTAAAGGCTGCAATCTTATACCCACTTACCTGGGAGGAAGTCCCCATGAAACACATTAGGACATACTTCCAAGTAAAGATGCATAAGGTTGTGCTGTAAATCTTAGTCATGTACACTCAAAGTCCTGAGTAATTTTATTTGCTTCAGTGTAGATGTAAATGCATGTACGCCAGTGCAGATGTAAACGTATGCAGGAACCTTCAAAATCCAGCTTTCACATCATAGATCAGTATGGTTCCACTAACGAATGTATTGTGTATGTATTTTTAATATGTATCTATTCCTACTAACAAAGATATCCATTTGTAATTAACAAGTTTGCTATTTAACCAGTGGGATTACCTATAACATTATTTAGAGCAATCGTAATACTTTTGTAAACAACATCCGGTTTTTCAAGTGTCCTATGATTTCTGTATTTTGACTTCTGTTTGTGTTGAAACTAGTCTAAGAAATACTGGCCTTAATTTCTACTGTACATTAGTGGTCATGCACTGGATAGTGGCATTTTCTATTTATGTTCTACATGTCTTTTTTATCTGCATAAAAGATGAGGTCAAGTAGGACTCACTTGCCTCCTCTGAGGGAGGTTCGGAGGATGGCAAGAAGGCAGCGAACCTTCACAGTGGTGTCCCCACCACCGGGTTTCGAATGCTACCCCCAGTGAGGTCTGCCTGGAGCCATCACTGACATCTCTTCGGTGCCAGGTTAACACTGTCCTCTTCTCCCAGGTATTTGACGGCATATAATGAGGCATTTTAATGTTAGGTTTTTCTTGGGTCCTGGTAGTTTTATTGTTAATTGTTTTGTTTTTGACTATTTCAAACTGTTTTACACTTTTGTATGTTAAAGGTTTTATATGTTATGTTTTATTATGTTGTGAACCACCCAGAGAGCTTTGGCGGTTGGGTGGTATGGAAATGTAATAAATGAATGAAAAAATATTTACATTTGTCTGCTTATCAATAGGATCCCCATTCAAAACAACAGGGATTTTCATGCATTTCCATTAGCAAGGGATTCTGCCAACAGGATCCTAAAATCCACTTTTTAAATTGATGAGGAACCATACCCAGGTCAGCTTAGTTATAGGGCTCAGTAGTTTTAAGCCATCACTTAGAAAGACAGATTTATGTCTTCACTGAAATCCTTTAGTATTTACCAATGCCAAGTGCCTCTGCCACAATTGGGTTTGCCCTTCGTAATGGCAAATGCTACCAAAAACCAATTTTGTTAATGCCAACAGCAGGGATGCATGGATTTTGTAACGTCCGTGACTTTTGTTCCATCATCCACTCATTGGCAAAATCTGGTTTCTTCCATTTTCCCAAGATCTCCTTGGGACTGGATCTACGAAGGCTCTGAAGCAAGGGAAGCTAACCTGCAACATGGGTGCCACTAATAGAATAGCTGGGCCTTCTTGTGATACTGCTGGAGGGAAGTGAGAGAACATGTCTGGCAGCTTATGGCATAGGATCAGGATGGCACTGATGGATAGATTCACTCTCCTCCTGTACAGTGTTCAGGTTCGTAACCAGAAACCACATGGAAAGAGGGCCATGAGAACAGTGGCCCAGCTCAGTGGTAAGTAGGCTGCCTACCACCACTTTTCTTTAAAATAATAAGCATGCCAAATATTCCATACTCTTGCATTTCAGCAATATTTAAATCATATGGAACAAACATACACACCCACACACAGAGTTTGTTCCCTAGTCTTAAAGGTGTCTATTGCCTACCAAGAATTCCACCCCACTCCCTCTTCCTGCTTTCTAAAAATGTCAGAGGCAGAGAACAAGATGGCGCCCTCTCCTGTTCCATGCACAAAAGCCAACTGGACTGTATACTTCAACAATGGTAATGGAAAATGATCCTCCACTGCACCTGAAAGCAGTAGGTTAGCTTAAGGAGGGCTCAGGACAGGTCCCTTGGCACTCAGCTCTCTTCTCCAGCACTTTGCTGTCGCCTCCCAGTAGCTGCCGCCTGAAGCAACTGCTTCATTCTGCCTAATAATAGGGCCGAACCAATCTTAACCCATGGCTATGAACATGTGGAGGCAAGATTGTGTATTTCAGCTGAGGCTGGATGCCGTCTCTCAGGAAAGTTGGACTTGCATCCTACATTGAATACCCTGCATTGAACATGGGGTTGGGCTAGATGACCTCTAGGTTCCCTTCCAACTCTATGATTCTACTTCTATACAGCTCTGGTGCTCTCTTGCCTGAAGGAAAGCTGAATAGTGCACCCCCTGGAACTTCTCTGCCTACCCCATATTGAACACAGCTATCCTGCTCAATTTCCTCTCCCTGCCTACGACCATCCTGTAATATTGGGCCAGCCCTACCATTAGCCAGAGTGAGGCAACTGCCCCAGGCGGTGGAAGCTAGGGGATGGGGACCAGTGGTGAGGTGCTGGAGGACAGCGCTTGTGCGTACCATATACCTTGTAATCCCTGCTGCCCTCAGGTGCATTGGAAAATGTTGTCCTGTCACCACGGTTGAAGTAAAATTCAACTGCCAGGACTTGTCAGCTTTGTACATGGAGGGAGGCAGCAGAATGTCTTGAGCGAGCCCTTTGTGAATACACACATCAGGATAGCTTGGATCTCCTACATAATACAAAGGTTGGCCCTCGAACAGCCATATAAGTGGTAAGCACATTTTGTGGCGTGCACAGAATTGCACACCAGGTGGCGCTCGGCTCCAGCAATGCCATGAATAAAGCGATGCCATTCTGGAGTTGTCTTCCTTGCCTCTCGTCACTTAGTTTGAATGTGCTGTATTGGCATTATACAACGTTATGCATTGCTGTTTCAGTCCCAAGCAGCAGAATTAGATGGTGAGAATTAGGTGGTACCACCTCAGACAGCAGAGGGAGGGGCCACATCTTTAAATCCTCTTGAGGAGGAGGCTAGAATCCTTCAACCTATTATGCTAGCATTGCGTGTTTGCATTTGCAAGGACTTGTTTTACATGAAAAGGCATTAAAATGGCACCCACCCCCATTGCAACTTGGAAGTGTTATACTCCATTCTACCAACTCAGGGATCTACCACTACATTTAGCTTCATGTCTAGACCATGCCTTAGGAACTCTGTGGTATACACTCTGTTAGCACAGGGCCAGTTTGGTTCAGACATAGCATGAGCCTGAGGTTTGAGGGGTCCCTGAGGAAAGTGTCCAATGCCCCCTCCTCTGTCAGCGGGTCTTAGCAGGTTTACCTGGCTGCCATGACAGTGTTCTGAGCTGTGCCAGGCAGCTGCATCAAACCAGCCTTTTAATTTTCCACAATGCCCCCAAGAGATGGGGAAATGAGGCTATTCATGGGAAATTAAACGTGTGATGAGATCTAGCTGCCTGGTGGCTGCTCAGGACACTGCCAGGAAAAGGAATTAAGATGGGCCCAGGGCAGACATCAGCAGTGGGCCCTGCAACGATGCTTGGACCTGGGCAATGCCAGGTGGTGATGCCTGCCCTGAGAGAATTCCATACATTAATGAAGAACTGTGCGAGCTGTACACTGGGTGATTGTGGTCTTGGAGACTTCGCTGGGGACTTTGTTGTCTCATACTAGGGGATACAGTTCATCAGCCAGAAGCAGGGGCTTCAAGATGATAAATCACCATCTGTGAGCTTCGTAAAGCTTTATTGCCAGATGGTGCTCCCGTATTTTCAAGAACTCCTTTGGTCTAGAAAGGAATCCAGACCCTCCACACGGAAGCATCAACAGAAAGGGCTAGATTTTGGTCAAGTCTCCTTGTTTTTCTCGTTCCCTGACCCCTCCCCCAAAAACAGATGTCTCTTGGTGCATTTCTCTTATTATCGTTGAGCCCCGAAAGTCTCTCTCACATTCCTCTGCAAATGGGTTGCGCATAATCTGTCTACCTGAAAGTCTTTTATGGAAGATATTCTTTTGTGTACTTATTACCTTGACCCGTCCGCCTTTTTTTTCTCTCTCTCTCTCTTATCTCCGAAGACATAGATATGCTGTCCAAAGGACAGCTTCTTGATCATCTTACCACATGTTCTGCCTTTGCAAGTGAAGCCTATTTAAGGCCCGCTTTGTGGGGGGAGCGTGTGCTGCATTCTCACAAAGGCCCTCCTGACATTTTTAACAGAACTTTCATCTCACTTTGCAACAAGAGAACTACCCAAGAGGAGACAAAGCGATGTCAAGAGAGGTCACCCACCTAGCAGGCCTCTTTGGGAATCTGACCAAAGGAGGAAAAAACGGGTTAGCTTTCAAACAGTCATCTTTGAAATTATTCGTATTCCACTTCGTTTAGAAATCCTGGGGCTCAAAGTCCCAGGGATGGTCTCATTATTTTAAAAAACAAAATGTGCCATGAGAAGCATGAGGTTAAGAAGACGCAAGGGTGGCCTCCAGCAGTGTGGACTTGAGTTCCATTCAGCCAACCCAAAGTGGAGGGTGGGAGGTGATAGGCTCCCTATGAGAAGGTAATATATGTTTTCTCCAATTATTGTCTGTGCTCTATTTCCTGTGGATGACTTCTCAAGTGGCAGAAACTTGGACCAAGGAGAGCAGTCTAGGAGAGATCTGCCAAATAAGGAGAACACATCATGCAGGTGATGAAATACATCTGTTACTCTTTAAGGAAATGTGTGGCCCTAAGCTTAATTTTAAAAGCACTCTACCAACTATCAGCTTAGAACTCCGGCGAGAGCAATTTGTTCCTCTGCTTGGCAGCCTGCTGGGTGGAGAGGAAGGGGGATAAAGAGAGAGAAAGGGAGGTGAGAAAGAGAGAGGGTGGGGGGAAAGAGAGAGAGGTGGTGGAACAGAGAGAGAGAGAGAGAGAATGTGGTGGGGGGGAGAGAAGATGGTGCTACAAAGAGAGAGGGATGGAAAGAAGATGGTGGAAGAAAGTGCTGGAAGAAAGATGAGAGAGGCCTTAGCTAGACCTAAGGTTTATCCCTGGGTCGTCCCTGCCTGCTCCTGGGATCCCCTGTGTGTCATTTACATGAACAGGGATGACCCTGGGACGATCCCAGGATAAACCTTAGGTCTAGCTAAGGCCCGAGAGAGAGAGGGTGGCATAAAGAGAGAGAGAAGAGGGACAGCCCACCCACTTTGACTCTGGGCCCATCCACTACTGGCCTGGGCCCACCTCCCATCAGCACACAGTCCCAAACAGGCTGGCCCAAGAGACTGAGGCACATGACAGAAAAACTGTTCCCCTCTCCTGCTTTAAGGTACCACAACAAAATCTTTGTTGTTTTGCTGAAACAGACAAGCACGGCTACCCTTCTGGAAGTTATTCCTTGATCCTATTAGCTCTTTAAAATCACACAGACACACACACACACACACAAAGACCACATCTGGTGGATGATACAGATGGAAGGCCAAAACCAAAAAGGTGTTTGGGGCTAATAGCATATACTACATGTTCAGACTCAGATCCTTAGCATCATGCTGGGAACTAATCTCTCCCTAATTAATGCATTGCTTGGAAATAGCCACTTGTGACAGCTGAAATTGTTTTTGATCACTGGTCTATTTTCATCCTATGATTTCTTAGAAACATGAGCCAGAGAGCAGTAGTTAAGTTAGTTCAAAACCAAAAATAAAATAAAATCTTCGTTAACGTGCATTTAATGTATTATTATTAATTACATTTATATACCACCCCATAGCCGAAGCTCTCTGGGCAGTTTACAAAAAATGTAGGGGTGAGGACCTACAAAATGGAGATTCAAGCATGTATTCCAGATAATTCAAGCAATTCAGTAGAAAAACTGACAAGATATAGTGAGAAACGGACTTAGCAGAATCCTATGCATGTTGACGCTGATGTACAGTAAGTCCCATTGAAGACAGTTCATCCACTAGTTCTTTAGAAAGCCGTTATTGGCTGAGAACCTTGAACCAAAACAGTGTGCTTAAAAACTGCTGGTATTGACATTTAAAGCCCTAAACAGTTTGGGGCCAGGTTATTTGAAGGAATGCCTCCTCCCATATGTATGTATTTATTTATTTATTTATTACACTTATATACCGCTCCCATAGCCAGGGCTCTCTGGGCGGTTTACAGAAATTCTAAAATTGAGATAAAAACAAGTATACAAAATTTAAAACTCTAAAACACAGAACATACATACATAAAGCATTAAAAACCAATTAAAAACTAAACATGTGGGTAATTAGGATGTGCCGCCATATGCCTGGGCAAAGAAGAAAGTCTTAACCTGGTGCCAGAAAGATAACAGGGTTGGTGCCAGGCGAGCCTCATCAGGGAGATCATTCCACAGTCTGGGGGCCACCACCGAAAAGGCCCTGTCCATTGTTGCCACACTCCGAGCCTCTCTAGGAGTAGGCACCCGGAGGAGGACCTTAGATGTTGAACATAGTGAACGGGTATATTCACGTTGGGAGAGGCGTTCCGTCAGGTATTGTGGTCCCAAGCCACTATTTACTTCCCTCCCTTGGGAGAATTGACGATTTATTACTACTCTCTTCTTTCTGTTCTTTTAACCAGTTACTGATCCATAAGAGGATCTCTGCTTTTATTCCATGACTGCTCACAAAGAATACTCCATTTTCCCAGCTCTTAAAAAAAAAAAAACTGGGGAAAGTGATCTTTAAAAGCAGACACACAACTGGACGGACAGGAAGTCACGCAAAGGCATGCACAAGGGGTGTGCCAGGTGTGCCCAGGCACACCCTAATCTCTCAAGCAATAGGTGCCAAATTGAGGATGCCATTGAGCAGGGATCCAGAGGGGGATCCAGACACAGGGGGAATGGTCCTCTGGGTGCTCCGGCACCATACTGAAGAACCACTGCCTCTGAGAGAGCCCAGTCGCCCCCAACGGCAGGAATCACTCTGCTGGAAGCCTGTCTGCTGGGAGCTGCGCTTCAAAGTGGCCAGGAGGAGAGGCCTGAAGGCTCATATCCCCTCGTAAGCCCCGCCTCTTGCCAGTGTCACCACTTGACAAGTGTCTCCTCATTCCCCCCTCCCTCACCTGCAACGGCCCTCCTGTAGTCAGGCAGGTTGAATGCGGAGTAGGGCATCAGGGTGTGCAGTGCTTAATAAATACATGAATAAAAATGATGTCCTTTATGGTTAAGCATTCGATACATCTTCACCTTTAAAAAAATAATAATAATAAATTGCCCTGGGTGCACCCCCTCATGAAATGTGCTGCGAAGTCATCTAAAGCACCCCTAAAAAAGTTTGAGTCGACAGCTGGTTGGCCACCGAGTGGCGGATTAGGTGGCCCCTGGGTCTGGTTCCGCAGTGGCTCCTCTTGTGCGAGGAAGAAATGGCCAGCACGCGCGTCAGGTCGAAACGCTCCTGATTTCGGGTACCGACTCGAGCATCCTTCATCTCTCGCAGCGAGACTCTCCCCAGCCCCGCCCGCCCCTTCGGCCAACAGGCCCGGCTTGCCTACACGCGCCTGCCTGCCTGCCGCCGGACAACAGCCCAAAGCATGTGGGCCAAACGCGGGCAGAAGAACTTCTCCGGTTCCGTTGAACTCGCGAGCGGCGTGGAGAGGGGGGCGCGGGCGGCGTCGCTCTGCGCTCCTCCTCCTCCTCCTCCTCCGACGCCGCTAGGGCGCTGCTGTTGCGTAACCGCCCCGGACTGGCCGCGGCGAGGCGAGCCGGAAGCGGCCATCGAGAGCCCAGCCAAGTTGTGGCTGTGGCTGCTGCTGCTGCTGCTGCTGCTGCAGTCGCCGCGCTGGGCTTCCTCGGCGCGGCGCCGCAGCCCCACTGGGAAAGCGCAGCGGCGGCGGCGGCTGCCTCCGGGCTGAGGTCCCGCCGGCTCGCCCATGAGCAGAGCGCCGCGTCCCGCCTCCGCCTCCGCCTCCTTCCGCGGCGGCGGCGGCTGTTCCGGCTGGCAGCGGCTGCGCTCAAGGGAAGCCACCGGGGCGCGTCTGCCTCCGCCGGCTGGCCTGCCCTACCCTGCCCAGCCCCACCAAGCCGCTCGGGATTCCGTCGCCGGAGCGCATGGAGAGAACGGCCTCCTCCTCCTGGGGGTGCTCCGGTAAGGGGCGGCGCGCGGGGGCATTTGCAGCGGGGGAGGGCTGCTTCCTTCGGCACTCCCACCCACCCCTCTCCAGACACGTCCCTCCCCCCTCCCTCTCCATCCCTGGACCAGGCATCCGCACGCATCCGTCCCATCTGGAGCAAGCGAATCCGCGCCGCCCCGGGGCATCCTGGAACTCCCGGCTTCCAACGGGTGCGTGTGTGTGACTTTCTGTCTGTCTTTCGGGCGCCGCCTGGAAGGAAGACAACAAACCCCCAACCCCTTCTCCCATGTTTGCGCCCCTCGAGGCGGAGCGAGGAGCGTCGCGGCCCCTAATCCATCGAGGGTGGGGTGCAGCTGCAGGCAACCTTTCCACGGTGCGGTCCAAGTGGGGGTGCGGAGGGAGGAAGGTCTGCAACTGTGCCTCCCCACCCCCACCCCCTTTTTTTTAATTGGTGCGGGTCCACCCCTTCTTAATTGGATTCAGAACCTCACTCGTATAGTTCTCCAGAGGGAGAACACATCTGTTAGGATAAACATGGGGCATCTGCAAATCCTGCTAAAAAAAAAACCGGGGGTGTCAAGGGAAACTTCTGAACCATCCATATCATATTGCATGTGTGTGTAGATAATGGTGTGTCCTGTATCTATTTCCCCTGGCACTCAGGTGCGTTTCACACGCTGCCTTTCTGCTCTTTGCCTGACGCCCCCCCCCCCCCACGCCCCCGAGTTCTGTAAGGCTAGAAAGAAGATCCGATTCCATTTCTCACTCTCACTTTCTGTGATGAAAGGAGAAAGCCGGTAAAGAGTTTCACCTTAATCGCACCCCCCCCCCCGGGGTGTTTTATAACCGGTGCAAGCAGTAGCAGAAGGAAAGCAGAGGGCTTTGGGGGGTGAATGTAGATCTTTATTTCTTTTCTTTTCTTTTTTGGTCCACGAAATTTCCAAGTTTGAAGCGCTGAGAAAATGATCCTGCCCTGTTTAAGTGCTTTAGGCTGGAACCCTTTGCCCACTTTCCCCTAGAGTGAGACCCGAGCTTACTTCTGTGTAGAAGCGCATAGTTAAACTGTGGGATTCATTACCACAAGATGGGGTGATGGCCACCAATTTGGCCAGCTTTAAAAGGGGGCTGGATAAATTCTTGGAGGAGAAGGCTATCAATGGCGAGTTGTCCTGATAGCGAAGTGCAACCTCCAGTATCAGAGGCAGTAAGCTTGTATACACCAGTCACTGGGGAATATGGGTCGGAGAGTGCTGTTCCACCTGTGTCCTGCTTATGGGTCCCTGACTGACAGCTGGTTGGCCACTGTGTGAACAGAGTGCTGGACTAGATAGTCTCTTGGTGTGATCCAGCAGGGCTCTTCTTATGTTCTTAGATGTGTCTAGGATGGGACTGTGGAAGTCCTGTGGAGTTCAGTAGGAAAGGGAAGCAGGTGCTTAACTTATGGCCTGTTAATTACATGAGGATGCATTTTGATTCCAGTTGTAGGTGTCTGGGTTTACATCCCACATGTTTGCCTAGGAGTGCAGGAGGTTGCCTTAGACTGAGTCAAATCATTGATCTATCTAGTTCAGCATCTCTGCTCTCCCTTGTTTTCAGACAGGAGCTTTTCCTGGCTCTACCTGAAGATACTGGAAATAGAAACCAGGACCATGTTTTTCAAAGCAGGTGGTGTCCTTCTGAGCTGCATCCCTTCCCCTTGGAGGCATTAGTAGACCTTAAAGTCATACATATCACTTCCTGAAACAGGAAGCTTTCTTGAAATTCATGTCGGCGGATAACTGGATTTTATTTCTACTCGCTGAAGTGAATGTTTAATGGAGTCGCAAAATCTGGCTAGTAAACTGAGTGGGTGTACTTTGACAACGTCATGTACCACTAAATGACATCTGCCGTGCAAACCAAAACAAACTGTTATTAAGAATCCTTTCTCTTTCTCCCCCCCCCTCTCTTTTTCCTCCTCAGTTCTTTTCTTCCACCTTTTTCTTATACTGGGGTGCTTCATCCGTGTTGGAACAAGCAGCAATTTTTCCAAGCTGTGTAAGTAATCTGCCAGTGTTTAAGTGTTTGTTTATTGGGAAGGGGGGTTGGAAAAGAGAATTAGCTGCTTCAGTGGTAAACTCTGAAGTCCAATGAGAGTGTTCACTTGAAAATCCCCCTGAAGGGAATTTTCAGTCAAATTGTGGGGCGTACGAAGGGGAGGGAGCCTTGCTGAATAAGAACATACGTTCACAGAACCATTTATAAATCTGTCCTAAACTCTGATTGGCATCAACATAGCTCTGTCTGAATGAAAGCCTCATTAAGTATACAATCTGTACACCCCATCCCCATTCCTCGGTAAATGTTTGTGCCAAATAACTCAATTGCTAAGATGCCCACTGGCCATGTCCCCTTCAAACAGCCACATGTTCTGCGTTAACGCCAAAGCATCCCGAGATGTGCAGCTATACGTGTGAACTGCTCTTTCTTGCGGTTAAGAATCCTGAATTAGGAATCCTTTTTTTGGTACACATTTTTCCCCAGTTTATGCATTTTTAGATGCAACTTTGCCTGACGTATGCATTTTTGTATGCAATTTTTGAGCCAAGACTAGCATCATAAAATTCAGCGACGTGTTCAGTCCAAAGGCTAACTGCGCTCCAATGCAACAATTAATCCAGGAACTGTGAATTAGGTCGTTTTGCTTTAAAATGCATTTTCTCCCATCTTTAGTATTGGATGAAATCTAAGAATCTAGGTAATGATCACTTTTTAAAAATATTATTGATGAATGTTGATTATTGGTTGATTGAATTACATTATTTCTTTCTTTATTTTTTTGCCATAAATATTTATAAAAACATTAAAAAAACTACCATTTTGACTGACTAAGCATTATCACCCAAGTTAATCAGTTAGCAGATTTTTTTTAAAAAAGAACCTAATTATTAATACAAGTAATTACCGAAAGTGCAGATGGCAAGTCTCAACTTAAAAGAGGCATCCCCTTCTGTGCCAGAGAAGAAGAGGAGGAAGGCTCTTCTAAAAAGATGCCTGCTATGAGACACATGTGTATCACTGAAAAATAAAATTTCTACTTCAGAACCCGTTTTCTCATATGGAGAATTATGCAGATCGAATCAATTCATCAATTAAAAGTCATTCGAATAATTGACAAAGATTTCTATTATCAATGTGAAGATCTGGTGTGTCCTACGATGCATAAATGTTCAAGCGGAATATAGCGGAATTATGATGGAATCGTATCAGGATGACCTGAGGTGTCGATCCGCTGTGTCCCACAAGGTATAAACGTGCAAGAGGGTAATCGTGATGGAATTGTATCAGTATGACACACGGTGTAGGTATGATGTGTCCTATGAGGTACAAGTGTGCAAAAGGGATATAAAGTTACCGCGATGGGGTTGTAATGATATGGTGTAGACCTGGCCCCAGTGCAGCACTAAAGCTATCTCCAGTATTCGAGGCAGAAAGCCTGTGTGCACCAGTTGCTGGGGAACATGGGTGGGAGGGTGCTGTTGCACCATGTCCTGCTTGTTGGTCCCTGGCCAATGGCTGGTTGGCCGCTGTGTGAACAGAGTGCTGGACTAGATGGACCCTTGGTCTGATCCAGCAGGGCCCTTCTTATGTTCTTATTTTCTTAAAGCATTTAACCAGTAACATGTTCTGAGTAAGAGCATTGGTCCATCTAGCCCAGTATTGTTGATACTGACCGGCAGCAGCGGCTCTCCAGGGATTCAGGCAGCCTTACCTGGAGATGCCGGAGCTTGAACCTGGAGCCTTCTGTATGCCAAGCACGTGCTCAACCGACCACTGAGTTGCTGCCCCAAGCAGGACATTGAGGCCTCGTCTTGGCCTTCCTTCCTAGTTTTGAGCTTTGCAAATTTCTGAAATCTTTTGTCGGCCTTGAAAGAAGAGACACCCGAGAGAACACAGAGGGCCGCACATCTTACTGAAACAGCGGCCACCTGGCTTATGTGCTCTTAAGCCGTCTGGAAGCAGGGCCTTTTGAAAGCCATCTTTCCATGAGGAATTATCCCCCAGTTTCAGTACCGCTTGGATTAGATGCGCACAAGAGATTCCCTTCTCGGTGGCTGGCTCTTGCTTGGGTTATCATTGGCTAGAACTACACAACTGCTTTATAGCGGTATTGAAGTGCATTGATAACTGTAGGGGCACATTACACATTCCATATACTGCTTTCATAGCGTTATTTCCTGCTTTTCATTCCACATTGTCCAAAATACCACCACAAATGACATTGTGTGTCTTACAAGGTATAAATGCACCAAGAGGGATATCATAGAATCATAGAATAGTAGAGTTGGAAGGGACCCATAAGGCCATCTAGTCCAACCCACTGCTTAATGCAGAAATCCACATTAAAGCATCCCTGACAGATGACTGTCCAGCTGCCTCTTAAATGCCTCTAGTGTGGGAGAGCCCACAACCTCCCTAGGTAACTGATTCCATTGCCACACTGCTCTAGATACAGCATTATCATGATGGGATCATAATGATTTGACACAAGGTGTAGATCAGGCCATTGTCTGCAGAGTTTCTAGTTGTGATCTGTGATTCTGCAAACTAAAACCCAAGAGGGCAGAGGTTGAGAACGTGTTTAAGTTCTGCCCAACCAAATCCTTCTTGCAGTACAGCGAGATAATCCCCGCAAACCAGATGCTTCTCCTGACTCCAGACTGGATAAAATGTCTGTCGATTCCAGCGTATCTTGCTTGTCCTGCTTCTCCGTGGATCTGTGCGAGGCTTCATTTGTGCTCAGGATCACACCACAGCCTTCTCTTCTCTCGCCCCCTAGCTGCCATCCCCTTCTTTTCCACCATCTTCTCCTCCCCACAACGCAGCACCACCACTGTCTGCCTCTCTCTGGGTGCCTTGCTTTGAAGGGTCCTTCCTCAAAGCGAGACCTGTGTGAGGTGGCCCTGGAAATTGCCTGTGCCACAGTAGCACAGGCAGCCTTCTTCAGAGGCCCTGCGTTTGGGCCAGAGAAGCTCTCTGGAGAGTTGCACCAGCCACTTTTTTGCCGCAGCATTTGCCAGTGGGGCTTCCCACAGAGCCTTGCTCTGAGGGATCCTCAGAGCTAGGCATTGGGTGGGTGGTGTCCCAGAAAGCTGTGCAGGGCACTCTTCTGCTGCTTCATTTGCCACAGCAGGAGGGTGTCCGGTGTGGGTCTCTGGAGCACCAGGCACACCAATGCCTTGCTTTGAGAATTCCTCAGAGCTAGGCTTTTGCCCACTGCTCTGCAGAGCCAGAGCGACACGGCACGCAGCCCTCTCTGCAGTGGCAACAGTGAAGCAGCACACGGCTGCATCCCTCCTACCACAAGACAAGGCCTAAGAGGGCCACTACATGGCTATGGCTGCTGCTGCGGGTTTCAGGAGGTAATTTGACACCCCCAGAATATGGGACATGGGGCACCTGCCTTGCTCAGCCTCCCTTAAAACGCTCCTGTTCTAGAGGGCCAGCTGTGTTCGTCTGTTGCAGCAAAACCCCAGGCTAAGTCATCACCTTTACAGAAAGCTTTTAGCAAAGCTGATCCAGTCTTTATGGAGTCTGATTAGCTCCTATCACGCTGCCTTGTTTGTTATTGATTGTTCTGTCTTGATTCTTATACAGAGAGGTTTTTCCCCCCCAAGCAGAGTGAAGTTGCTACTACATCTTGCTGCTTCTCCCTTCTTCTTAGCAAGCTGTACTGCAGATTTTTGCATTTTGTATTTTATGGATTGTGCGTTTGTTTCTGGTTTAGTTTACTGTTTGGGCCTGGCTTGAACCGCTTTCGATCCCTCTTTGGGGGAGATGAGTGGGATATAAATTATTAAGATGATGATGATGATATACTGGGTGCCTTTTCCCTTGCCAACCAAATAGCGCAGGACTGCCCAAACTGTGCTCACGAAGCCCAAGATACGTACAACGGAGGGTGCAATCCTGTGCATATTTAGACAGGAAAAAGTCCAGCTCCCAGCCCTGGGCTTTTTTTCTGTCTAAAGACGCATAGGATTGCACCCTTAATATACCTGACAAATTTTGGCATGCCACCTTCTTCAGGAGCAAAAATGTGTTCTTACTGGAGCAGTTGTAGGACTTTTTCTGTCTAAACATGCATAAGATTGCACCTGAAGGACCCAGAGCCAGGCATATGCATGCAGACCTCTAGGCCTGAACCCAGGTATTCTTCCATCTCCTTCCTCAAAAGTCCTTGCCGGTGTAGTCAAGGTCTTTTGAGGGACAGCTTATGATTGACCTGTTTTGTATTTGTGTCAAGGATGACTTGCACCCCTCGGAACCTGCAGGCGTCTGGCATCTCAGCATGAGCGGTATCAACTACTCCCCAAGCATGGCTGCTTTTCTCATCACACTCATTAGAATGTGGCTGGTCTCATAGAATTCGTTCCAGCTCAGACTGTCTATTTATCTCCCGCCTGTTCCTTTCCCCACCGATGCATTTCTCACATGAGCGTCCAAGTTGCTTAAGGCTGCAATCCGATGCATGCTTACCTGGGAGTAAACATCATCGATTGGGACTTGCTTCTGAGCAGAGATGAATAGGATTGTGCACTAAGAGAATGCCGTGGGGGCTGGTTTTGGTGGGGCTGTGAATACATTCCGGGTTTAGGGTCGAAACCAGCCAGAATTCTAAAGGAGCTGTCCAAGGTGATGGGCCCATTTCAGGTAAGGGGTTTAGCACTTTGTATAGCTCCTTTAGAGTCCTGGCTGGTTCTGACTAAAACCCAGAATAGATTCACAGCCCCACCTGAATCAGACCACCAGCCTCCACTGCAAGCTCTCCCCCATGCTGAGGACTGGCTCTCTCATTTCCCTGTTTTTCTCTGTGAATGCATTTCCACTGAAGGTGTGAATTCAGTTACCTCTGGCAACAAGAAACACAGCCAGACCCCCTCCCTCCCTCCCCACGTAGAGAAAGTGAGAAGCGCACCCCACCTTCTCCTTGCTCCGTTTCCTCCAGGGATCAAGAGTGGCACTCCGGATTGGTGTTCGGAGTGTGTAAATAATAGGCAGGACTGTGTGTGTGCATTTGTATGTGTGTGCACTCACACACAAGTTCCAAAGAACCACAGAATGTAATAACTGCTGGTTTTAATCTTTTTCTTTTCTTTTTTTACCAAACAATATTATTACATTTCTATTCCACCAATTTATTTATTTATTTATTTATTATTTAGAATATTTATATACCGCTCCCCACTGAAAAATTTCGGAGCGGTGTACAAGGTAAAATGAAAATAAAAACAGAATAAAAACAGTTAAAACTAAATTTAAAAGAAGCAATAACAGTAATCCAAGGCTGTATATTAAGGTAAGGCTTCTTGGAATAAAGATGTTTTCAGGAGGCGCTGAAAGGAGTACAAGGTTGGCGTCTGCCTGACCTCCAGAGGCAGGGAATTCCACAGGAGGGGAGCCACCACGCTGAAGGCTCTTCCCCTGGTGGACTCCAATCGGAGGATGGGTCTATGTGGAACCAAGGTGGTTTTGTCCTCCATTTTGTCCTCAGAACAACAACCCTGTGAGGTAGCTTAGGCTGAGAGTCGGTGGCTGGCCCAAAGTCACATAATGGGTTTCCATGATCGAGTGGGGCTATTATTATTATTATTATTATTATTTATTTATATAGCACCATCAATGTACATGGTGCTGTACAGATTATACACAGTAAATAGCAAGACCCTGCCGCATAGGCTTACAATCTAGAACCCAGATCTCCCAGTCCAATGCTCTAACCACTACACCACACTGGCTCTTTATGAAGCCTTAAACAGCTGATGGTTAAGTTCTGCTTTGGGAGCTCTGCAAGCAAGTCAAAGAAAAATCCTTCTGTATGGTAGTGGTTACGAAGGGTCCTCCCCAGACATAATCACGTGGTGCCAACATTATGCACTTTTGGGCGCTGAATTACAGCAGGCTTTTAATGTTTGCTTTGTTGTCTGTTTGCTCATCCACTACAGCTGATCATTGCTGCTGGTTTGAATTGTAGCTTTTCTCTTGCTGCCATTTTTATTTCTTTCTATTGTCAGTTGCGGGGTGGTTTGTTTTAAAATCATGCTGGTCTTGATGTTTTCGCCACATTTAATTGCAATTTAGATTTGATTGTTTTCCAGTCTATGCTGCCCCTGAGTCAGGTTATATAGTTGGAAGGCTGGGTTATCAATGCAAGAAATAAATAGTGATTTGTCTCAGCACTCATCTTGTGAATCTTGGCTTGAGAGCAGTTGTGTAAATTTGGCAGTTATAGTGTATGTGAGAGACTACCGGCTAAAGCCTGTGAGCAGCTGGCCAAACTAAAGTTCTTGTAATCACACATAGCTGATTACAAGGTGAGCTATCCATGATTAGTTTATATACTCCAGAGTAAGAGCATGTAGTTGTGATTCGAATCAGGACCATGGCCCTCCAGGAGTTTTTCTCCCACCTGTTTTCATCCTGAAATTTCCCTCCCTGCCTGCGGGGGGCAGAATTTCAGGGTGAAATGGATGAGTGGGCAGCAGAGCTTATTATTAGGCCTATGTGTGCTTACTCTGGAGTAAATAAACCAATCACCACTCAGTTCAAGAATGTTTAATTTGGCCCTCAGGCACCGGAACCTGGGGACTCTGACAAGGGCAAAAGGCAACCACACACAAAAAACCACCCATCATTTTATCCCAACGTGATGTCTGAACTGGTCCAAGATGTGCCAATTGCAGCGCATGACTTTTTGGAGTAGTACCGCAGCCCTCGAGAGTGCCATGTTCTTGACAGAGGACATTTTTACGCCCCTTCTTGCGCTTATAGATGGTGCCGATTCCTTAAGAGACTGAGAATATTTTCTGGCTCCATATTGAACTGTGGTGTTGTGCTGCTCAGAGGTGTCTTAAACATCAGTTAAGGACTCAGTGTGGAAATATATTGCTTACTGGGGCTCAGCAACGAGTCCAAGATGGTTATTATTTCTTATTAAACAGGAGGTGGGTGATCCCTGCAGGGTGATTTGCTGTCTGAGCAGAGAGACAACAACAGCAACCACACAAGAGGGATGAGAGAAGCATTTATAGTCATTGCAGCAAATACAGAAACATCTCGTACTGTTGTTGAAGTATGGGAAATGTTCTCAGTTTTCATACAGCATATGTATCATTGGAGGGTCTCCCTCTTCTTAAACATTCCTTCTCAAAACCTGTATTAACTTTTCTGGCTAGCCTTTGGCTTAACCGTGTAGTTATCAGTCCCAGATGAAATGAACCATAAGTATATATAAGTTTAATCGGTTCACATTCATCTCTTGTTCCTTGGCTTTCTCAGTCTTCTTCTCTCACTTTTGCTTGATACATGGTCTCTCTTTCCCTATGTTGGCTCTCCTAACAGAGTAGCGTGCAGGATTGTCACAAGCATCTATTGGATAGCACCTGTGATGTCATGGGTCATGAAAAACATACTGCTCCACATGCCCTTCAAAAAAATGCAATTGTGGAATTGCGCTCAAAGGTTGTTCATTTCTACATTTTAAAGAAAAACCATTTTAGCCTGCTTTTGTTTGAATTGACTTTTGGACAGTTCATCGAAAAACTGAATACTTATTCAACAGCCTAGTGAATGAAAAAGTGACTTGATTTGCCTTTCCTGCAGCAAATACCAGCAAATATATGCTGCTAGAGCAATAGTTGATCTTATGATTCATAAATTATCCTGGTGATTATTGTATTGTTAGAGAGTTTTTATAAATCCTGTCTCAGCAAGCACCAGCTCTAAAGAGGCATTCCACCTTATATGAGAGGGGGAAGGATGCCTCTTTTAAGATGGTACGTGCCACCCACAATTTCTGGTATTTAAATCATTTAACTTGCAAAAAAAACAAAAACAGTGTTGCTTACTCATTTCATCTTGGGTCGCCTTTTTGTTGATCAGAAGGTTGATCAAACTGACCATCTAGTCAAGTAAGTGCAGCCCTGTTTGGTACTCAAGTGTAGATAACTATTTCAGATCAATATGATCTTTTGCACCCACCATAAAGTGACTCCAGAGTATCTTTCTGGGTCCTTTTCAGCCTGCCTTCTTTCCCATCGCTGCAGCTTCCATTGTTTTCAGATTCAGGGCAGAGGTGGGTTGTTTTTTGCTCCTAAAATATCATATCAATCCCTGGAGCTCATCTCTAACACAGCCAATTAATACAATTCTGCCCTGTTTTGATCGTTTTGGTGTTGCTTTATTTTCAGAATGCAGCCTCCATGCACCATGAAACAGCAGGCAAAACCAAAGAGCATTTTATAATGAGGAGAAAGGGGGCAGAAGGAAGGTGGCGACAGCCCCAACAAGAGCGGAGGAGACATTTTCAGATGGCTAGGGAAACTAATAGAGTTATTGTGCAGGAGAGATGTAAGGCCGGCAAATCTAGAAAATGACAAGATTTATAACAGCAATAAAATCATGCGCAGCGGTAGAAAGAAGCGGCAAGGAGAGGGCCTCAGCCTCCAGTTGGAAACAAATTCAGAGAAATGGAAGGATGCAATTGGGACCTGCAACAAAATGTTGCAGTACAGACTGCCCCCTATTCAGGGTTCCAGCCAGCCACGTCTTTTTCTGAGAAAGTCCATTGCATTCCCCCCTCCCCAATTTTCTAGTTTTCCCCAGCCGTCTGTCAGAATTCTGTGCCCACTGTCTATGTGCAGTCCTAATTCAGCTGTTTTGGAGGGGTCCCCTGTATGATTTTTCTTTTAAAGATTTTTTAATTTTATTTTAACCTGCAAATTTCTGAGCTCTTCCAAGCTTGCTGAGAATTCTCTGTTTTGTGTGGATGATGCTATTGGGCTACATAAAGATCCATACTCACTCCTGAACTTTGCAAACAGAAGGAATGATTGAATCCTATATTTTATTTATTTATTTATTTATTAAATTTATATACCGCCCCATAGCTGAAGCTCTCTGGGCGGTTTACAAAAGTTAAAAACAGTGAACATTAAAAAGTATACAAAATTTAAAACCATCAAAAATATAAAAACAACAGTATAAAACAACAGTATCAATTTAAACAACAGCAGTTTTGGGATCCATTAAAAACCAAACAAACCTAGCATATGTTGTTAAAAGCTTCCTTCTCATAGCAAATGTCATGGTTCTGTGCATTTCAGGAGAGCAATTAAATGCCCACTGGCAAGGCAGGGGTTTCTGCATACAGAGAGCATGCAAAATTATTGTGTGAATATTTTTTAAAAAGAGGAAAATTGAAAATTGAATAGAAAAAAATGTTTTTTAAACCAAGGAAAATCGAAATTGTGCAACTGCCTTCCAAATCAGGGGTTTTAACAGCCTAATTTAGGCCATTTCATTCTTCCCATCATTATACAATGGGGTGTTGAACTTCTTTCAGCCCCAAGGACCAAATTCAATTTTGGAGAAGGTCTTTGGAGATGCATGACTGTGGTGGGTGGCACTGAAGGCAAAAGGTAGGTTCCATATAGTAGTAGTAGTAGTAGTAGTAGTAGTAGTAGTAGTAGTAGTATTTACATACCACCCCATAGCCGAAGCTCTCTGGGCAGTTTACAAAAGTTAAAAACAGCGAACGTTAAAAACACATACAAAATTTAAAACCATAAAAAGCGTAAAATACAAACAAAAACAGACAATATCCGTTTAAAACAACTATTCTGGGGTCAGTTAAAAAATTCAGCATATGCTATTAAATGCTGTTAAATGCCTGGGAGAAGAAAAAAGTTTTGACCTGGCACCGAAAAGATAACAATGTTGGCTCCAGGCGATCCTCATCGGGGAGCTCTTTCCATAATTGGGGGGCCACCACCGAAAAGGCCCTCTCCCTTGTTGCCATCCTCAGAGCTTCCCTCGGAGGAGGACCTTAGATGTTGAGCGCAGCGTACGGGTAGGTTAATGTCGGGAGAGGCGTTCCGCCAGGTATTGTGGTCCCAAGCCGTGTAAATTCCAAGGCAACTTTATGGTGCCAGTCTATTCTAATGTATTTCCCTACCTATTATCTTGTTCTTGTTATTATTAATAATAATATTATTTATATAGCACCATCAATGTTCATGGTGCTGTACAGAACAAAATAAATCAGAATACAAAACAGCCTGCTATATAGCTTACATTCTAAAATCACAATAACAAAGAAACAGGGAGGGGAAAGGCCTGGGATATGCTATTTCAGGACTAGCTTTATGTCTATGCCTCCGCTTGTGTCTCACCTAAGCAGCCTGTACTTCTACAAACATACAACAAGCGGAGTAGGTTAGAAGTAAGCAGTGCTCTAGGAAGCATGACAAAAGTAACAGTGTTTGTTACACCGCAAGACTGTTCCTTGCCAACCAGAAATTTTCTCTCTCTGCTCAAATTAAAAGCTATAGTAAATTGGAAGATGGTGGGGTGCATCACAATGCCACAAACGTCTGTACATTAGATATTGTGAGTACATGGGCTATAAAATCTGTTTGGGGCTCTAATAACTCTGTGGGGGGTTATTTGTAAGACAGTCTGTCTTGGCTTTCCTGTAAATGAAGATCTAGAGGTACAAGCCTATGACTTGTTCCCAAGATTCTAACTTTTAGCTACCTACTGCTAATGATCCAGGCGCTCAAAGAACATTATCCACCAAGTGCTAAAAGCATATTTTTAAAAAATCAATATTATTTCATGACGGGTCACCGTACAACACTGGGACACTAGGTTTGTCCGAGCCCATGGCTACTTCAGACAAACGGAATCAGTGGGCTGCCACGGCCAGCGATATATTAGAAATTCAGCAGGGCTGCTGACATTTTCTGCTGGAGCGGCTGTGTGGAGAATTGCAAATCATGAGCAATTATGCCCAAACTCCTCGGGCTTTGGGCTATGAAAGCCGACACGAAGGCCTCGAATTAAACACATTGAAGGGGAAATAAAAAACTGAGTTAGGCAGCCTACTTTTTGTGTGGCTGTGTATGCAGTCTGGGAGTGCCAGTCTCCCATTCCTCATCTTTAAAGAGCAGTTGTTTTCAGTTGGTTCACTTTTATTATCCGATGCTGCAATTTAATGTATTAGAGAAGAGGCGGAGAGATTCTGCTGCCGCCTCTTGCTCAACCTGCTCAACGTCTTGGTCCCAGGTGCCCTGCAGCTGCAGGCGTTGTCTTCAGAGGAGGAGCCAGAACTATCAGAATCGATTGGCCCCTCAGAAGACCCTGCCAGTAGCCAAGATGGTCTAGGACCCTCAGGAGGGATGCCTTGGAACTTGCCCTCCTAGAGAGGCAGAGAGCTGTGCTTCTGTGGCAGAGGGTGATGCTGGGTCATCACCTGTCCCCTGAGAGTGCCATGCCTTAAGGTCCATGGTAGGATGGTGGCCAGGCGAGGGAGTGCTTGCTTACTGAAGAGGGTTCCTCATGAGTTGGGCTCTCCTCATGAAGAGGGCATCAGACAAGCCTCTAATGGGATGCAGCTGAGCACTGGGTGGGGCTCTGGCTGTTAGCTCTTACTGGTAACTCGAGATCTGCAGGAAACAATACTTCTCTCTGCTACTTTGTTTTGTGATTGATGCTCCACGCTACTGGATTATTTCTTGACCCTGCTTCTGGGCTGTGTAATGTTTTGATGTCTACCTGCTGTCTTGACTACTCCTGCCTTAGCCTGAACCCCATTGGACTGAAACCTATGTGTGGGACCATTTGCCTGCGAAATTGATAAACCCATTGTATACCTCCCTGCATTTGTTTGCAAAGAGCCAGAGTGGGACAGTCGGTGCTTGGAAAGCTGGGGGAATGCTAGTTGCCCCTTCAGGTTGCACCATATAATATAGGCTATGGTTCTAAACACACTGGACGAGCACCATTGAAGACAGCGGAACTTGCTTCTAAGCCAGCATAGAAAACTGCATTAGATCAGGCCAGACCATTCGTCCATCTAACCCTTTGTTGTTTATGCTGGCCGGCAGCTGCTCTCCAGGGTCCCAGGCAGAGGTCTTTTCCATCCCCTGCTACCAGATTCTTTTTAGCCAGAAATGCCAATGATGATGGAACTTAGACCTTCTACATGCAAACCATGGATTCTATCTCTCAGCTATGGTCTTCCCCCATAAGGTTGTATTATTTGTCTGGTTTGGGGAGGCAGAAAGGCTGATGTGGAGGATTCTGCCTTGGTGCGAGAAGAAGCTTCTTCAAAATGGAATTCAGTCCTCAGGCCAAAAGAGGTTCTGCTTAGGGGAAAAATGGCATTAAGGGGAGACATGATGGAGGTGTACAACATTATGCATGATGTGGAGAGGAAGACATTTTTCTCCCTCTCTCATGGTACTAGATCCCAATGGGGTCATCCATTGGAGCTGATTGGTGGAAGATTCAGGACAGTTAAAAAGAAGGACTTCTTCACACAAGACATTGTTAAACTATGGAATTCACTACCACAAGATGTGGTGATGGCCACCAGTTTGGATGGCTTTAAACAGTTAATTTCTAGAGCAGAAGGCTATTAATGGCTGTTAGTCTGGATGGCTATATGCTACCTCCAGGATCAAAGGCAGTATGCTTACGTCCACCGATTGCTGGGGAACATGGGTGCTGTTTCACTCATGTTCTTCTTGGGGGTTCCCGCAGACAGGTCACTGTGTGAATGCTGGATGTGATGGGCCCTTGATCTGATCCAGCATGGCTCTTATTTCTGCTTGACACACTTACCTGGGAGTAAGCCTCATTGAACTCATTGGGGTTTACTTCTGAGTAGACATATGCATGGGATGCTGCTGCCTATCTTCTTGGCCTTTCTATCTGTGTATATTCATGTTATCTGAAGTGTGTATGTTTTCATTTGTATCCAGATGTTTTTGTTTGTATCCAGATGGGTACAAGGTAGTGGGAGGTGGATATTTACCTTCACGGGAAGAATATCAGTGTTGAAATGAACTCCCAACTCTTTCATTAACCCCCCAAACTGGCAGGAGCTGAGGGCTGCATCTGCATTATGCCTTCATACTGCCAGGGAGTGTTGGCAGCCAACGGCAGAGCACAGCTGTGACCTCTGAACCAGCCAGGGCTGGGCTAATGCCAGCTGCGAAGCGTCGCCATGCTGACTGGGGTGATGCGTGTAGAGTCAGCCCAATCTATCTGGACTGAACCAAGTTAGGGAAGGTTGGCTGGATTCAAAGGTTCCTGAGGAATAGAATTTGACCTGAGCACATGGAAAGCTGTGTTCTTACCATGTCGGATCTTTAGGCTCCCTACTTCAGTATTGTCTGCACTGACTTGCAGCAGCTCTCAAGGGCTTCAGGCCGAGGGTTTTCACAGCCCGTTTTTGCCAAGAAGCCGAGGTTTATAAGAGGATTTGGAGGCTATGAACACACAAAAGGTGGAAGTTAAAGAGTTTGTTAAGTAGCAGGTTGAGAGACATGAAATACTTAGAGTGACCATATGAAAAGGAGGACGGGGCTCCTGTATCTTTAACAGTTGCATAGAAAAGGGAATTTCAGCAGGTGTCATTTGTATATATGGAGAACCTGGTGAAATTCCCTCTTCCTCACAACAGTTAAAGTGCAGGAGCTATACTAGAGTGACCAGATTTAAAAGAGGGCAGGGCACCTGCTGCTTTAACTGTTGTGATGAAGAGGAAATTTCACCAGGTTCTCCATATATACAAATGACACCTGCAGAAATTCCCTTTTCAATACAACTGTTAAAGATCCAGGAGCACTGTCCTCCTTTCCATATGGTCACCCTAGCTTACTGCCCTGTTCAGTTGTGAGGGACTCCAAATGAAATGACAACAGAGGGACTCCAGCCAGTGGCCAACACACAGCTCCTGCATGGTACAGGTTGGCCTTGAAGTTCAGCTTGGGGACATATAAACCTGAGATATATATCAGACACATATACCTGAGATCTCCTTTTGGAGACATCTATACCTGAGATCTCCCTTTGCTACGTGCAGTTTTTAACATTAATCACACCTGCTGTGATGGTCATGTTCTCAGGTCTTATCAATGTTTACGAACTTTTGCACCACCCAAAGATCAGCTATAGCAGGCGGCCAGCAAAGATGGTTAAGAGATCCTCTAGCATTCCAAGGTTGTACCATCCCGAACAGATAACTGTTCATGAAAAAACAAAGAACTAAGCCAAGAAGCTTGAGGAGTCTTCAAGGGGGCTGATACTTAAGGAAATTTGGTCATGAAGGAATAATTGCAGCATGCCACCCTGACTCCTTGATGAATGATGGGACTTCATGTGGGTTTCCTCTATGCAGCCCTAGCTGGAGATGCCAGGAGGTGAATGTGTGACCTTCTGCCTGTGAAGTATGCACTCTTTCGTTGATCTATGGCCCTTCATAATCATTTACATGTGAGAATTAGACTGCTTCTGAAGTTGCTCCAAGAAATGTCAAGACTATCCCAGATGCATAGATCTTTTGGGAGCCAATTGAGTATCAAAGGCTTGTTGGACACTCAGACTGAACCCGCTAATGGCAGTTTTATGGACATACAAAAGTGAGTGCCCAGAAGGAATTAGATGTTCTTGCTCTTAGATTTGTTGAAGGAGTTAACCAATCACAGAAAACACTGTAGAACATCTCCCATGCTGACGTGTAACCAGAACAGAAAAGTGGCGGCTAAAGGGGAAAGATGTCCTCCTGTGTGGCTCAGCAATGAACTTCCAGGCAGAAGATCCTCCTGTATTAATTGAGCTAGTTAATCAGCCCTTTCTTGATTAAAGAAAGCTGGGGACTTGGATAAACAAAATACCTCTGACAGATTGCCATTAGAAGTCCAATCTATTAAGTAGAAAGAGGATGTGATGGTGAGGAATGGGGACGGGTGGGATTTGTTTGGTTCAAATTGGTCTAATTCATGCTTCCCAAACAAATATGTGAACCAAAACACAATTAGTTTTCGATATGCACACGTCTCCAAATTTCACAATGCAGTTCTCCAGTCAAAAAATGTGTACCTTAGGGACAATTACGTACAAGAATGCATACAGTAGGGGAAGTTGCTTACGAAAATGTATAAACTAAGGGGGAAATGCATTGAAAATGAGTATGAATTTTCATGAAAAGAAATTAGAAAAATCAAACTGATGTGGAAATCGTATAGAATAAGCTTGTGCTTGAAAAAATGCCAATGTTCTAGAAAGTGAAATGGACATATTAGCCTGTTGCTAGTGAGTGTACCCTGTGCAACATATTAGATATCCGGAACTATACAAAAATCATCAAGTCTCTTCATCAATGGGACATGCAGATGTACATCTCGGAGAAGGAGGGAGCAGCGGTGGAACAGAGAATGGTGGGCAGTAGTAGTAATACTTTCAATTAATGTAGGACTCGCTTTTACTTGAGTGCTACTCTATCTCCCATTTCCGATAGAAGATCAGGAAACTTGATTTGTTTATTCCTAAATAACGTATAAAGACCGCAAAACAAAGCTCTAAACCAAGCTATCAAGGCCCTCAATGGAGCCAAAGCCATCTGCCAAGAAACCTGAGTCTTTGTCAGTGCATATATTTACCTGCTTGACCATCCCAAACCGTTTTTAATGTCCTCTTTCTCCCCTCCCACTGCCAGATAAAAAGAAAATCCTGCCTTGCAAACAAGAGGAACTTCATTGTGGCTATGGAGTCTGCCTGATGAATTGGCAGCGTTGCCACTATGAGAAGGACTGTGACAATGGCAATGTGTCCATGACATTGACATGTCCAGGTGAGTGAGCCTTCAGTGGGACTGGTATTCATGAAGGGGTCGGTACCTCTGTCGTTGCTTCCATTCATGCAGGCATACAAGTGGTAGGTGAGGCTCTTCCTATTGGGCTATTCTCTGAATCTTGTGAAAGAGTTAGGAAGGAAGTTGGGAAGAATCACATGATTTAGCCCTGGTTAAACTGTCAGAATGGTGGGGAGGGGCTGTTTGACTGAATGGAGTCAAGAATTTGCCATGGGAGCATTGAGGGATGTAGCAGCATCATTCTCAAGCATCATGTATGACTGAATCACCCAATTCTTCTACACATGTAGATTACCTCCAATAACATATGTAAGAGGTAGTGCCTTTGGGTCAAGGGATACAAAGAAGGTTGAATAGGGTGACCGTATGAAAAGGAGGACTGGGCTCCTTTGTCTTTAACTGTTGTGTAGAAAAGGGAATTTCAGCAGGTGCCATTTGTGAAGAGAGAAAATCCTTCTTCATCACACCAGTTAAAGCTACAGAAGCCCTGCCCTATTGACAAGATACAAAAGAGGGCAGGGCTCTTGAAGCTTTAACTGGTGTGACGAAGAGGGAATTTCACCAGGTGCTGCATGCGTACAGATGACACCTGCTGAAATTCCCTTTTCTACACAAATGTTAATGATGCAGGAGCCCTGTCCTCCTTTCCATATGGTCACCCTAAGGTTGAATATTTGAGAACTGCAGTGAAGAGAAAGGAGATGATGACTATGAAAGGGGAGGATCAGAAAAGTCCTGCAAGGGTAGGAACCTTCACTGCTTTGAGAACCTTTCCTGCTTCTCCCTGTAAAGAGAAGTCTATCTTTAAAAGAAGCCTAGAAATTATTTGAGAGCGAGAGGGAGAACTCTTTCTCAGTGGACAGTACTTACTCAAGGTCACTCAATGCAGATAATTCAGCCCTTAATGGCCTTTAATCATTCCATCATACTTGCAGTTAGGATGGTAAAGGGTAGATTTTTAAATGTCAGCTTATTGGTAAATGGAGATTCTAATCGGTGTTAGTAATTGTGAGTATAGAAGTGTAATACTTCATGTTTTCCACATCATTAATGAGAAGAAAGGTGTGACCTTGTGTATGAACTTCAGAATGCTTTTTTTATTCTACAAGTGTTCTTTTTTTAATTGCATATGAATTAAGATGACACCTAAGGCTGAAAAACAACTGTGTTCTATTTGAATGTTAGTCCCCAGTGTTTTTGAATATTGAATTATCTGGTAGGATGGCATTTCCTGTTCCCTGTGAACAAACATAGCCTTAATAATGGGCTTTATGGGTTGCTCATCAGCATTGTTTTTGTAGCAAACACAAGATAACCTTATGGCATTTAAATATTTTAAAAAATGGTATGGCATAAACTTTCATGGATTCGACTCCACTTTATCAGATGGATTTGTGTTCAGTTGTCAGATGTGAGTACGCACACACACACAATTAGAGAGAGAGAGAAATTGTGAAGTGTCAAGTGGTTGTGAAATATAGTAATTAGTCTGTGGCAGTCCAATTAAAGTTGAAATTTATTTATTTATTTATTTATTTATTTATTACATTTTTATACCGCCCAATAACTGAAGCTCTCTAGGTTCACAAAAATTAAAACCATCAGAAAACAACCAACAGGTTAACACTATTTATGCAAAATAAGCACAGTAAACACTCACAACAACTGAAAACAGCAATAGCACAATCATAGCATCTTCTGGAGAAGGGACGTCATTCACACTGAAGAATGGTGGATGTTCCACCCCTAAAAACAAAATGATGATAATCAAAATAGTCTTAAGGTGGGTTGGTGTGATGTCACTGGCAGCGATTAGGGAAACTGTGGCCACAACTGGACCTAAGGTTTATCCTGGGATCATCCAGGGTTCGCCCCTGCCTGAGCACTGGATCCCCTGTGTGTCACCTAGATGAACAGGTTTGACCCCTGGACGATCCAGGGATAAACCTTAGGTCTAGCTATGGCCTATGACTCCAGCTGAAGTCAGTTTTGCAAACGCTCCCATTGTGTACTCGCATGTGTAAATCTCAGAAATTGAAAAGATGTTTCATTCTTGGTGTTTTAGAAATGCATTGTACATCATCTAATTTGTGGGGTTTTTTTCACTTTTCTCTCTCTTTTGGAGCTTGTATTTATGGCACTTTGATGTATATTATCATTAGCAGTGCTGGCTCCAGGTTTCAAAGGGCCTCTGGGCAAGACACCCGCAATGCACCCCTCTCAGAGTGAGTCTCCCTACTCACCACCATCATCCCCAGCTGCTCTTTCTCCTCAGCTGTGTTCTCATCATTGCTACTTCTTGTTTGCCTGACAGGCAGGGAACCAGTGAGCAAGCAGGCAGGGGCTTTAAGGTAGATTCCTGCATTGGGCAGGGGATTGGACTCAATGGCCCTGCAGGCCCCTTCCAACACTACTATTCTGTGATTCTATGATCTACAATTCTCCCTTCTCACCACCACTGTTGTATGGGCCATAGCGAGAGGCAGACAACCAAGCAGATTGCAATAATGAAGAGGAGGCGCAATCACAAGATGTTCTCATCAGCGGGCCCTTGGCGGCCCTGTTCAGAAGACACTTTAAACCACAGCTTTAAACATGGTGGTTAAGCCAGAAAACCATTCTGTGTTCAGAAGACACCTTAAACCATGGCTTTAACCTGTCCAGTTTGTTTTTTGTACTAGTGTCAGCCTTAGCCTCTTTTTCTCCCACTCTCTCACACACACCCAACTTCATTTGTCTTTCCCTTAGTTTGCCATTCTTTCCATTTCTTCCTTGGCTCATTGTTGTTTGCTGTCCCTCTGAGACACCCATGGCTATGTGGTAGAGCACCTGCTTTTCATGCGGAAGGCTCCAGGTTCAATCCCAGGTAGGGCTGGAAGAACTCTACTTAACTCTCTAGGTTGGGCTGTAAGTTACATTTACATCTGAGATAGTTTGTGTTTTTATTGTGACTCTGTTTTACTGTCCTGCAAGTTGCTTTGAAAGAATCGTTTTGAAAAGCAAGATATGGACACTAAATAAACATTAATGCAACACAGAATGAATTATGGGATTTACTGTCACAAGGCTTGGTGATAGCCATGGATATGGTGGTTCCCTTAACAAAAAAGGTTTTGACAAATTCATGGAGGATGGGTTTATCAACAGGAACTCACTAGGAAAGTGTCATTCCTGCCATGTGGGTCTTCTTCGTGAAGTTCAGGACTGATCCTGTAAAGAAGCTGGTGGGATACAGTGGAGAGCTAAACAGAGCCTCCATGTTCAGATGCAGTAGATCTCTGAATACCAGCTTCTGGGGGCCAACGCCATGGACAGGCCATCACTTTTGATGGCCCACTTATGAGATCCTAGAATCATATAATAGTTGAGTTGGAAGGGGCTTATAAGGCCATTGAGTCCAACCCCCCTGCTCAATGCAGAAATCCACCTTAAAACATAACCTGAAAGATGGCTGTCCAGCTGCCTCTTGAAGGCCTCTAGCATGGGAGAGCCCACGACCTCCCTAGGTCATGGGTTCCATTGTCATAATCAGGAGGTTTTTCCTGATGTCCAGCCAGAATCTGGCTTCCTGTATCTTGAGCCCAGTATTCCATGTCCTGCACTCTGGGAGGATCGAGAAGAGATCCTGGCCCTCCTCTGAGTGACAACCTTTGAAGTATTTGAAGAGTGCTGTGATGTCTCCGCTCAACTCTTCTCCAGGCTAAACATGCCCAGTTCTTTCAGTCTCTCCTCATAGGGCTTTGTTTCCAGACCCCTGATCATCCTCGTTGCCCTCCTCTGAACACGCTCCAGCTTGTCTGCGTCCTTCTTGGAATGTGGTGCCCAGAACTGGGCACAATACTCAAGATGAGGCCTAACCAGTGCCGAATTGAGGGGAACCAGTATCTCACACTATTTAAAAGCTATACTTCTATTAATGCACCTCAAAATGGCATTTGCTTTTTTTTGCAGCCACGTCACACTGTTGGCTCCTATTCAGCTTGTGATCTACAGCAATTCCAAGATCCTTCTCACTTGTAGTATTGCTGAGCCAAGTATCCTAAGGGTCATTTGCTTGGGTACTGTTGGATACATTGGACTAAATGAAATTCAGTCTGATCCAACAAGCCGATTCATATCTTATTCTTTTGCTTATGTACCATGTCTTCTCAGAAACATGATTCACTTTGAGGTCTTCAAGGCAAATAGTTTATTGCACTTTCAGTGCTTTCAGTATAGCCTGGAAAAACACAGATCAAGGTTTAAGATGACTGCACTTGAATAGAGGCATGTCCGCCATGCACCTTTGCCTTCCTTCTTGCAGATGATTTTGAGAATGCATTTATACCGGAGTTACTCATGGAATGAATAGGTTTTCCCAATCTGCCAAGATAGCCTGAGACACTGAAGTCTGTGGAGAGGTTATTACATGGGCGGAAAGGACCTTGCTAGAAGGAAGATATTGGCATCACATCATTGCAACTGACTAATGACAGAATAAGATCGGAAGCGATTTACAAATCACCTCCTCTCTGCTGAGTCATTAACGCCTAACCTAATATCCTGCGTACATTTGTATAGTGGCTGAAGGAAGGGAAATGATGGAGAGCACTTTTGTTCTGGCTTTTTAAAGAAGCCAGATACCACCGCATCTGCTCAGAATGGAGTCTTTGTGGCCATCAGTTTACTGCAAATGAGATCCAAGGGAAGTGATTTAGGAAGGCAGAATTGGCAAGGTAGTTCATTAGCTGGAAAAGGAAATGATCGCTGTAGGTTTAAAAATGATGACGACAGGGATAGAGCAATGTTATTCTCAAAACTAACCATTAGAGTAGATGAGACTAAATCTCCTTTTATTTTGCAGACTTAAATTCCACCGGATACTGTCTGGCTACTACTGGTACCAGAAAGCCAAGCAGTAGTCGATTTGTGCAGGACCTCTCATTGGTTGCAAATGTCATGTGGGGTGCTGCTTCCCGCCGGAACTCCTGGGGCTGAGGGCAGGAAGTCAGCCCCGATTCACATGGGGCCGTGCTCAAAGGTGGCTGCACCTTCCTCCATGATAAACAGGCAGTACCATTTACAAGGCTTGGCTTTATTAGCAAGAGTAAACATTTATGTATTATTTATTCATTTAAAAGGTTCACATATCACTATTCAGCGAATCTTCCAGGGCAGTTTACAAAAAAGAGATCAAATTCAAAACCAGAATTACCTCTTTCTTTAACAACTGGTTAAAGAAGGAAGTCAACTTTAAAATACATTAAATAGTAGAACATCTTTGCTGGGCACCACAACCATAAGCATGTGGGCACCAAGCAGGTGCCTTGACCCATTGGGAATTCCATCATGCGGGTGAGGGGACACCTCTGGTGAGAAGGCACAAAGAAAAGCGGCTAATGGGTTCAAATCTGAAGCAGGGTAGGTTCAGGACCCTGGAGAGTATCATAAGACCAGGCCCTAGCTTGAATTCAGCACCATGGCTAGCAACTCCACCACTTAAGGTCCAAGGCAAGTGTCCTCCACACTGGCCTGGGTGCATCTTCAGTGAGTTCTTCCCCCACAGGTGCTGTATCCAACTATCTTCAAGGGCAAGCGCCTTTTTCTGCAGTTGCTGGCTCTTAGGCAGTGAAGATCTGAGAAGTCAGGGTCCGGTTGAGGAAGGCTCCCTGGGGCTTTCCTGCTTGCTGGAAGAGAACGAGGCCCACTTTTCAGAGTCATAGGACAGTGGTATTTCCCTTGAATGTAGCAGGATCCATGAGGGAATGCCTACTTAGGAGGAGCGAGGAAGTATGTCTGAATCCTCCTTGGAGTTGATGCTGAAGAACTCATCCACTGAAGCTCCTCTGTCCGGGGCCCTGAATATTTTGGGCCAGCCCTGGAATGAGGGCACGGTTGCCTGCCTGCCTCTCTCTCTCTCTCTCTCTCTCTCTCTCTCTCTCTCTCTCGTGTGTGCCATCTTCTCACATACCTCTTTCCCTTCTACCAGACTTACTTTTTCCCTCACCATTGTCTCTCCCATTATTTCACACACGCAGCCGTCGCCTCCACCTCTCATCTCCTCCCTGACATTTGCATTCTTCACCGCCACAAGCAGAAGACAAGGCAAGACGTGCACAAATTGCTCCCCATTGCCTACTTGACCTGATTACAGTGTGAAGTCTCTGTCACAAACATACGGCTTTAATTCATGAGCTCAGTTCAGGCGTTTGCTCTCCATTGTGCTACATTTTACTAATTAAAGCAGAGTGGAGGTAGCGGGGAGAACAAGGCAGAAGAATGCTTAGGTGGTGGAATGAACTATCTTCAGTCTTTAGATTGGGGAGACCACTTTGGAAAGCTAGCCATATTTTTTAAAACTGCCTGCAGATAGAAAACTAGCATATCAGGGAGGAATATTGTTCCCTGCTCTGCTGATTATCTATTTGCAAGGAGTTATTGACAGAGGGGAGCTTTTCTTTTTAAGTGACTGTCTTAGCATGCAGTGATGCCACCTCTTTCTGCTGCACATTCAGGCCACAATGACTGGCCCAGTGAACCGAGCAGGGATCTGAACCCAGGACTCACCAGTTCAAATCTCACCATCTGTCCACTGCCCAAAAGTGGCCCCAAAAAGACGCAGCTCAGAAATCCTTCTGGCCCTTGAGCTGACTTCTGCTTTCTTTCTTCACGGTTTGCCATACGCTGCTTGCTTTCATTTCCCAAGGTATCCAGAAGCGCCTTGTTTGTCTCAACAAAGTGACCTTTAACAGCACCATTTCCAGGAATAGCCCTTGAGTCGCCGTTAATTAGATGAGCACATGATATCTTTCCTGGCCATCTTCATGTTGACCAGTCTTATCTTTTAATTAAGCATTTTATTTAAATGTTGAGGTTGTAATTGTACTTGAGCAAGGAACACATTGATGTGAAGCAGATGTGAAGGCAATTCTCGGAGGGACTCTGTGGTTCCAAATAGCACAACAGTCAATAACCACAACAAGAGCGAACTGGAAGAGTCAAGGTCATGAGATTTGTTAACATGCGATTGCATTTGTCAAGTGACAGCTGTCTGTGTAGCACATGAGCATGCTTGCAAAGTTGAGAGGACAGAGGATACTCATATTTGGTTGTCAATTAATTCTGCAAATCTGCACATGGGGATCATGCACAGAATTTTGTATATAATACAGAATCTGGCAATGGGTTTATAATCTGGAGAACCATTCATGAAAAAGAAACATGAATAAGTTTCTAGTCCTCAACAAACATACTTGAAACTTGAAAGCAGCATCTACATTGGACTGTAGTATTCAAAGGACAAAACTGCTGCACCCTGACTACATATGCGCTTTCACCATGGAACACCCATGGTGTTCCTTCCCATGTGCTTGAGCATTTATCATGTGTGGCTACTTCATATATGGCATTTTCATTCTCCTTCCTTCTCATAGCAAATGTCATGGTTCTGTGCATTTCAGGAGAGCAATTAAATGCCCACAGGCAAGGCAGGGGTTTCTGCATACAGAGAGCATGCAAAATTATTGTGTGAATATTTTTTAAAAAGAGGAAAATTGAAAATTAAATAGAAAAAAATGTTTTTTAAACCAAATGTGCAACTGCCTTCCAAATCAGGGATTTTAACAGCCTAATTTAGGCCATTTCATTCTTCCCATCATTATACAATGGGGTGTTGAACTTCTTTCAGCCCCAAGGACCAAATTCAATTTTGGAGAAGATCTTTGGAGATGCATGACTGTGGTGGGTGGCACTGAAGGCAAAAGGCAGGCCCCATTTATTATTATTATTATTATTATTATTATTATTATTATTATTATTATTATCATACCACCCCATAGCCGAAGCTCTCTGGGAGGTTTACAAAAGTTAAAAACAGTGAACGTTAAAAACATATACAAAATTTAAAACCATAAAAAGCATAAAATACAAACAAAAACAGGCAATATCCGTTTAAAACACCTATTCTGGGGTCAGTTAAAAAACTCAGCATATGCTGTTAAGTGCTGTTAAATGCCTGGGAGAAGAAAAAAGTCTTGACCTGGTGCTGAAAAGATAACAACATTGGTGCCAGGCAAGCCTCATTGGGGAGATTATTCCATAATTGAGGGGCCACCACTGAAAAGGCCCTCTCCCTGGTTGCCATTGTCCAAGCTTTCCTCGGCGTATCCCCCAAAATAACAGTATATTCTAGCTTAAAGCTCTTGCAGCCAGTAACAAAGGCTTAGGAGCCACATTTCAACCTTTTAGAATGGGGAAAAACTGCAGAAAACCTGAGAAACAACCAACCAATTGGTGGTTGGATGAAACGGGAAGGAAGTATGTCCACGTGGAGATCAGGAGACCAGAAGGAACGGATTGGGACCCCAGGCCTGAGGTTCAGCACCCTTGTTATGAGGAGGAAATCTTTGCTGCTCTACTGCAAATCATCCTGCGATCTCCCACTAGATCCCCATCTGAAAATGTTATGTTGCTCTCCTGCCCAAGAGTTTCTATCTCTCTTGCCAGGTTTTGCCCATTCTCTCTGGCTGCCCTGTTTGCTTGGAATGCTCTTCCAGAGCAACTACGTACCACGAGTTCCATTGTAGATTTTAAAATGCATTTGAAAACTCATTTGTTTTCAATAGCTTTTGGTATTTTAGCTTGATCTACTGTTCTTATTACTATGATTATTCTCTTATTTCTGCTTTGTGAACCCCTTCCCCCCTTCATATGTTTTAATGTGATTTTAGATTGTAAGCCTCTAGGCAGGGTATCGCTGTTTTATTTGTATATTTTGTACAGCACCAAGTACATTGTTGGTGCTATATAAATAATAATAATAATAATAATAATAATAATAATAATAATAATAATCTGCATGGCGCCCACCTGTGCTGAAAGCTGCCTCAACAGGAGACCACTTGGGAGCTGTGTGTCCAAGCTCCAAGCTCTTTGGAGGAAGAGCAAAGCACATGCAGTAAATAAACAAGCATGCATGCATATGAAACACAACATCTCTCTCACCTTAGGGAAAATAACATGGGAAGCGGCCTTCATTTGTGTCTGGCCCACCTTCACACCATTTCTTGCATCAGCAATGGCAAAGAACCTCAAAAGTTCAGATACAGCGTTTGAAAACAAGCCATGCATATCGGCCGTGCTTCTGTAAAAACTAACATCTTTGTAAGCCACGATTGATTTATTACATTTTATATTGCACACCTTTCCTCCAGGCTGAAGGCAGTTTTTTCTCACTTTCAAACACACACACACACACACACACACACGTTTTCTCCTCACAACAACCCTGTGAGGTAGGTTAGTCTGAGAATTAGCTATTGGTCTAGGACCATTCAGTGAGCTCTATTTCTGAGTAAGAATTTGAACTTGGATGTCCCCAGTCATAGTCCAAGACTTTAACCACTACAACACGCTGTCTTATTTGCATATTTCAGTCTGCCTGCAATACAAGTGCTTTCTTGGTGCAGTATGTGGGCACGTTTGGTGCAGAAACCCACCCCACAATGACAAGTTTGCAAAGCAAACTTAGTTTCTCCTTTGCCCCATGTTCTTTTGCTCAAAATCCAGAACTCAAAAGCTGTCCTTGCTGATGAGTGTGAGGCCCTGGGAATGGGTTATTCTGCTTTTGTGCCACTCTTATTTATTTCATTGGGGCTTGCACTCCCCCCAGGGAACTGGGCCCAAGATGAAATGCAAAATTGTTCAGATCACAGAAAACGAAGGCTATTTGGGTTGGCCGGTGATGAAAATTAATAAATGATAAGGTCAGGCATAAACCCTTGACCTCTAAAGCTCAGCAAAGGGAGAAATCTCTTCAGGCTTGTCCTCAAACTCTCTGAGCGATATTAGACAGACTTTTGCCATTTTTATGGAATGCACACACCAGCCAAAACTTTGCTAGAAACAGAGACCAAGTCAAAAGCGAGTGTGTGAAGGATAAAGCAAACACCTTGGATGAAAATGCCCAAAAGCCCTCCTCTTCTGAGCCATAAAATGTGCAGTTTCTTTTCCTCCTTCCCCCTTTCATTTAACCCATGTAATATTCATCAAAAGTAATCACTTAGCTAATGGAAACAAATGCAGTGTTTCTTCAAAAGGTCAGGAGCAGCTCAGCAGGCGGGGAGTAAAAGTCCGGAATATGGAAGCACAAACTGTACCAGATAGAATGAGAGTTTCCAAATCTCTTCCCTTCTCACTGGGCCTGTTCAGACAACATGCTAAGCCATTGTTTGGCCACTAACTCTTTTGCAGTAAATGGTTAGTGAGCATGTTTAAACCATGGTTATGTAGCCACCATGGTTAGGAATGGTTCACACAACACACTAAGTCATGGTTCACATGACACGCTAAGCCATAATGTTTAGCTCAAAAAGCTTAACACTGTGGCTTACCGTGTCATCTGAACAGGGTCACTGTGTCACCAAGCATGAGGAAGTTTAGGTTGGTGACTCCAGCAGGCAGACATCTCTGCTTTATCTTGACTTATCACCAGAAAATGTACCAATTGCCTATTCTCCGCTGCGCCAAAGTATGACTAGGAATGTCAGAGAAATACACAAGGGATTCAAACAAGTATGGATTTGTATGAACCTAACCTGCAAATCCTTCAACATATGGGTTTTCTTCCACGTCAGGTGGATTCCACAGACTCGTAGACCAGATTTCCACTTTTGAGAAGCTGGAATTTGTACTTACGCGCATTAGCGCTAATGTACATCAGCACTAACGCAAATGAACGCAAGTAGAACAAAATTCTCCTATAAAAAGTCCAGTTCTTTCAATGAGCAGATGATGACAAAAGACACTGACAATATGTAAAATGCAGATGGAATGTGTGAAGGGAGGAAGGAGGTATACCCTAATTCTCAGCAGTGTAGGCAAGGACAAAAGGTTGCTCAGATTGAACACCAACCCAGCAAGGTAGGCTGCCACCACTCCTTACGTCCACCTTAGCCTGATCCAGGGGACTCTCGGACCCTACGAGACGCTCAAATCCCCATTAGGGTGCAACCTTACGCACATTTAGATAGAAAATAGTCTTGCAGCATCCGGCATTACCCAGGAAGCGTACATAGGATTGCACCCTTATTCTCTTTTGCCACAACAATAAGCTGGAAACAAAAGTCTCCAGTCAGGATCTGAACTGTGATCGAGGAGGGAGCCACTTGTTCTTTTTTCCCCTTGACTAAGCAGATCTTGTTTCAACATGTAGGTTGCAGTGACAACTTTAACGGTAAAGGTAGGTGCATCTTTATTTAAAGACGATGAATCAAAGCTGTGATGACAGCTGGTAACAGCCCTCTTTCCAGATTAATGTTGGCTTGGTAATGTAGCCAAGTAATAGCCTGTGATGAGGTGTGTGTGAGTGTGTGTGTGTGTAAGAGAGAGAGAGAGAGAAGTAGAACAGGTTGTTAGAATGCCTGATTTGCTTATTTTTGGTCCTCGTTTATTTTTAGAATAAACGAGTCAAAGGCATTATGAGAAAAAACGCAACGGTATGTATGCCACCGCAGTGAGCAGGGGGACATTTTGCATGCCACAGATGCAACCCAATTTCAAACATGGTAGAAACATTTAAAGAAACTCTCGCGTCAGTGTTGGAAATGAAATACTGTGTTTATCCCACCGCATCCAAGCATGGGCAAGGAACCACAATATAAACCTGTTGTAGGCTGTCTAGATCCAAGCAGTGGAGCAGGTAGAAAAACAGAAAAAAGAAAAAGGTGCTGACAAGAGGACAATTGGGTTGCCAGATTTTTTTCCAGCAGGGCACCTATGTAAGGGAGCTATCTCTGAACTTTTCTACACAAGGCTGTTAATCAGCTGTGCCTACTTTTGATTTCATCACAAAACTGAGAACCGAGCCCTACATGAAGCGCATTTTCTTTCCTGCTTTTCCACTACATGACCTCTAAGTGGCATTGTCATAGAGTAGAACAGAGCAAACACGCACATGGAAATAGTGTTTTCTTTCGCTTTTTAAAAATACTGCATTTTCCCTGCTTTAACAATACTCACCAAAGGTGCTGTTTAAAAACAGAGGAGAAACTTGGAGGGTCACAACGTTGTCTAAATAACCTGTAAACAGCCATGAGAATGGAATAATGAGCATTGGAATAACACAGGACCCTTTAACAAATTAGCATTAATATTTATTTTTATTTATTTATTTATTTATTTACAATATTTATATGCCGCTCCCCATTCAAAATTTTGGAGCGGTGTACAAGATAAAATAAAACCAGAATAAAACACCTTAAAATAGATTTTTAAAGAAGCAAAATGAAAAGTGAGGCATGAACCGTGGCTGGTCATTAAGGAAAGGCTTCCTGGAACAATATTTGGCATGCTGCTGTTACAGCAGATGGCAAAGAGCTCTTCATTCCAAATTCTCTTCCCCACTTCTTCTGTGCAGTTGCTGAGGTTTCACCTGCCAAAGTAATGGGGGAATTGAGGGCATTAGGCGGAAACCCCTTAACTTTTGGAAATTCGCTTTTCATTGCCTTTCCGTTGCCTCACCCAATGTGGCAGCTTCAGTGAAAGATCCCATCAATAAGGCTTGCTTGGGTGCTTCTGGGTATATTTGGGGTGGGTGCTTTCCTCCCCCAGGAAAGTTCAGTTTTATCACGGAAAAGAATCCAAACCGTGTGACCTGAAAACCTTAAGAATGCAGCTGACATACTGTAGATTAATTTGGCATATTTCGGAGCTGGAAAAAAGGTCATAAAATGGTCAGGAGGCTAGAGCAAGTCTCCTAGGAGGGAAGGTTACAATGTTTGGGGGTTTTAATTTAGGGGAGAGAAAAGGAAACTAGGGGGGGGAATCCTATGCCCCCTACGTATGTGTTGTGTTCGTAAAGGTGACAACTTCCTACCACAGCCTGCATGCTGTAAGTGATTTTGTGGCAAGATTAAAATTATTGTACCATCCATCTTAACTGATCAGCTTGAAGGAGTTAGATAATGGGAATAATTTCCAATGGGTCCATCTCTATTAACCTTGATTTTTTTTTAATTAGAATTTATACACGAAGGACTCTAAATGTAAGAATGAATTATTTGATTAAGGGGCAAGGCTGAAATCCTATTCTATACACCAGGGATGGGCAACACCTGATCCATACCACTCTCCAATGCCCCCCAATTTTAGGATAAACAATTGGGGTGGGAAAATGACATCCATAGGGGCTACATGCACAAAAGGGGTCAAATTTAGCTTCTTTGAAAGTTACATTTGACCCTTTGGACACTTCATAACCGTTACAGATGCATTTGTTGTTGTTTTTTAAAAAGTAAACATTTTTTCCCACACTCAAAGAGATGGACAAAAATGGTCCCAAGACCTCCTGCAATTGCACACCCCAGCTACACACACTTAGCTGGGAAGACGTCCTATTCAACTCAATAGGGCTTAGGTCTGAGCAGACATGTAGGATTACATTGTAAGCGTCATCAGATGAGCATTTTATATCACACTCACTACTGGGTGCTCATGGATGTTCACAGGTCCTTTTGACAACAACATCTGCCTCCCACTCATTCTGCTCTTTTTTCCGTCAAAAAATAAGACCCAAAAATCTGGGTGTTTTTTATTATAACAATACCTGCCGCCAGTTCCTGCTGTGTGCAGGAGAAGCAGCGCGATAATAACACCCACTGAATGGGCCATGTGGTTGTTGCTTGCTTCCTCTTTCTTCCCCGTGTGAAGAAAGAAGAAGCTGTTCGTCCCTATTGTGGAACAGCAGCAGGAGGTAAAACGATGGTAGGGAAATGCGATTTCCGCTCCCCCCGCCCCCATCTGATGAGGCTCTTAAAAGTAGTGGCAAAAAGATCATACTTGCCAAAGTGTCACTTTCCCTGGAGTGTCCTGCAATCCAAACAGAACAGGAAATTTCTCCCAACCCCTTAAACATACAACAGTAAAACAGAACCACTGGGTTGGGTACACTAGGGACAATATATCTGATAATAATTGTTGTTGTTTATTCGTTCAGTCACTTCCGACTCTTCGTGACTTCATGGACTAGTCCACGCCAGAGCTTTCTGTCGGCCGTTGCCACCCCTAGCTCCCCCAAGGTCAAGTCTGTCACCTCCAGAATATCATCTGATAATAATAGCATGTTTATTTTACCACTAGAGAAGACTATAGGTCGAAACACGTTTGGTATAATATTGGTTTTTATTGGCTCAATATATATTGTACATCTGTTTCTATTATATGTGTGTGTGGTGTGTGGGTGTGGGTGTGGGTGTGGGTGGGTGTTTGAACTACACCGAAAAATTAAATAATTATAATTGTTTTATTACTATTGTCATCACTATTGCTATTATTATCATATATATTGTCACTAGGGTGCCCAACCCAGTTGTTCTGCTTTACTGTTATCTTATGTGAACCGTCCAGAGGGCTTCAACTATGGGGCGGTATACAAATGCAATAAATAATAATAAATAATACTATGTCCTGCAATCCAAGCAGCAGTGAAACAGGAGTTCCAGCTCTGGTGATGAGTCTCCACCCCAACATTTGCCGTAGGCTTCCTCCCCTCTAGCCTTCCGCCCCTCCAGCTCCGATTCAAGCTGACCGTTCTCTGGGGCTGAACATTAGAGAAAACGCCAGACAGCTTTTGCTTCACTGGTCCAGCCCTTTTAGAGCCTGGACCTGGACCAGCCTCGCTGATACACTTGCAGAGCAGTCTGGACAATAAACGCACAAGGGGTTTGGTTTGGTTTACTTCAAAGCATTGCTGCTGTATCACCAAGGGGGTCTCTCCCTTATCTGTTCTGCAGTTGGTGCTTTTGTTTAACTGTGGAATTAAACAAAAACGTGCAGCGAACACGGCATGTGCATTTCACTGAAGAGCCACGCATGTATTCTTTGCTGCAGAGCCCAATAAATAGTGAATAATAAGCTCTCTCGCGCTCTCTAAGATAGTAGCAAAGCAGCGTGCGAGAAATTACAAGGAGCTCATTGTTCACTGATGATATTCATCTTGTCCGCAGTGGAGTAGTAAAAATGCCATTTGCTGCCAGATTCATCAGTGGAAATGAGGCCATAACTAATGTAGCCAGCAATCATGACAGGGGTCATAAATTAAAATATTATCCTTTGTCATTTAATTTCCAGCCATCATAACTTATTTTCTTTTTCTTTTTTTTTTACACTTTGGGTAGATTTTATTTCTCTTTGGTAGCTGCGTTTCAGGGTTAATCAACCACTTGATATAGAGTGTGTTCTTTTTCGAACAAATGCATATGTCATTTGAGAGAAATTGAGACTTTTCAGAAAGATTAGGGGGAGCTGACTTATAGCGATTCGCTCGAAAAAAGAGAGCAATTCTAAATGTAGATTCCTTTCCCACTTCTATTGGTAGCCACCAGCACAAATAGCCAACAGGGAAAGGGCCAAATTAATGTTCTTCAAAACGCACAAACACACTCCGGATTGATTGTTATGAAGCTGGGAAGCAAGCCGCTTCACCCTCTCCTCTCTCTCTCTCTCTCTCTCTCTCTCTCTCTCTCTCTCTCTCTCTGCTATCTGTCTGACCTTCCCTCCCTAGCTGATTTTTTCTGCACTGGGGAAATAATACCAGGTCTTCTTATTTTTTCCTCCCACTGTGGTTCGGAGGACAGCTGGGGGGTGGGGGGAGACAATCTGACAAGCAGACTACTTGAAAGCTATTGTCATGTCTAACCCTACTGGCCCTATTTTGGGAGATGTTTCATGTAATCAATCAGAATCAGATTCAGACCTAGAGGAGGAGGCGCCAGACACCAGCCAGCCTGTACCAGTGGAGCAGGAAGCTCTCACGGGCGATTCCCCAGCTGGAAGTCAGCCCTCTCCAGAGCTTATCTCCTCAAGGCCAATCCTACACACTCAGTGGGAAGTGAGGTTTCTTCCGGAGGTGAGCATCCCGACAAGCTAACTGATGCTAGGGTCCACCAAAAGCTCAAACACACGGCGCGGAAGGAAGGCGTGAGAAAGTGGGTTCGATTATGCCAGAACCTGCCTCCGCCCCAGGCGCTCTGAAGTTACAGCATTTGGGAAGGGGCTAACTGTTCTCCTTTGTCGGACAATTGTCTTGCTTAGTTTGCATAGTTTTGCCTAGGGGGACATTTCCAAGAGGTTAGACTCTATTCAGGTAGAAGAGACGTTTGTTGCTTAATAAAAGCTTTGTGGATTACTTAGCAAGCCACGTCATTTGCCTCCCATCGAAAGCAGAAGTGTTCTGAGAAACAGCTATTTGGTGAAAAGGCAGCATAGAAAATTAACCTGTAAATATAAACAGACAAATAGCTGGAATAGAAAGGCTTAAGCAGTTCCGTCGCCCTGACAGCAGCTCCGCTCCCAAGTGTGGCCTCTCATTTCGTTTTTTAAAAAATGCCTGGTGGGTGTTCTTCCTGTTTAACAAATGGAGTTTGGCCCCAAGTTCAGCACACTTCCACCATGGTCAGATGTGGGCTGCGTGCAGCCCACTAGCCATGGGTGGCTGCCCGTTGGGGGCTCAGGGATGCTTCTGTATTTGGGGCTTGTTTGGGATTGCAAAAACTGCAAAGCGGGGGACAGGCTGCACCCGGCCAAATTGGGCAAGCCTGTATTTGACGGCATCTATTTAGGATTTTGCTAGCTCATGTTGATTATCAATGGCCCATCTCCAAGTGTCTTGGGTTGACCACCACCACTGCCGAAGTTCTGGCCTCAGGCATGACTTCACATAACAAGAGCAATAAAGTTCATGTCTTAAACCATAAACTGACTGACACAGATAAGCTATACAAGACTTAATATTTGGTCTGAATGGAAAAATTAAGTTAACAAGAAAAATCTATGTTTTGGGCTATTATGTTGAATAAGTTCTTATCCCACTGACTTAGGCAGGATCTATGCTACTACTACTACTATTATTATTATTAATAATAATAATAATAATAATAATAATAATAATAATAATATATGCGCTGGAAGAGAATTCCGGGGACAGGGGGCAGCGAGCGAAAATGGGCGAAGACGAGCAAGAGAAGTAAAAAACTCTTGGGCGAGTAAGAGACATGGTGTTATGAGAGCGAAGGGTGCGAGCAGGACAGTAATGTGAAATAAGAGACGAGAGATAGGGAGGAGCCAGACCATGACAAGCTTTAGAAGTCAAAAGGAGAAGCTTGTATTGAATTCTGTAGGAGATGGGGAGCCAGTGAAGGGATTTTAGAAGCGGGGTGACGTGATCAAAATGACGAGCTTTAAAACGGTTTATAATAGTAGTGACAACTGTTGTGTCATATCATGCTTGGCCTGAGACCCTTGTGGTCGAAACGCATCTGGGACAGGTGGGTGTGTATAGCCTTCCATATGACTTCCAAAGGAAGTGAGGTAGTTGGCTACCAGGAGGAGGGCCTTCTCTGCTGTGGCACCCCGGCTGTGGAATAAGCTCCCTAAGGAGGTTCACTTGGCACCTACATTATATGATTTTAGACGCCAGATGAAGACCTTTTTATTCTCCCAGCATTTTAACAGTCTATAAATACTACACTTGATCTTAGCCAAAAGGCCGAGAAGCGAAGTCTATAAATAAATTTTAACTTGGTGTTTTAAATTCGTAATTTTGCATTGCTGCTGTTTTTATCTGGTTGAGCTTTTATATTGTATTTTATATTTATGGTTTCATACTGTTGTTTTATACTTTAAATGTTTTTAATTTTTGTGAACCACCCAGAGAGCTTCAGCTATTGGGCGGTATAGAAATATAATAAATAAATAAATAAATAAATAAATAAATATGACCAGTAGAAAGCAAGTGAAATGTGTAGTTTCCATTTACTGCTCGGGAACACTTTAGCTCTTATTTTGGTATAATTTTATGTTATGCGTTAAATAATTAAAATTTAAAATTATTAAGTGTTTACTATTGCTTTTTATGCTTAACAGCATGGATCATTTATTTCATTAAATTTTATCTAAGTTTGCATAGTGGTAGCTCCATTTGAACCTTGTACTATACTCATTTTCTTAAACCCATTTTGTTCTGCATAATGACTTCACATAAACCAGCCAACCAAGACCAACGTCAAAGGTAGGTATGGGTGGGTGCCAGCAGAGGGCCCCCGCACCCCAGTGGGTGCCCATTGACAAGAGCCCCCCTGGAGATCATAGAATAGTAGAGTTGGAAGGGTCCTATAAGGACATCGAGTCCAACCCCCTGCTCAGTCCAGGAATCTACTTAAAGCATCCCTGACAGATGGCTGTCCAGCTACCTCTTGAATGCCTCTAGTGTGGGAGAGTCCACAACCTCCCTAGGTCTTTGGTCCCATTGCCATATTGCTCTTACAGTCAGGATGTTTTTCCTGATGTCCAGACAGAATCTGACTTCCTCTAACTTGAGCCCATTATTCTGTGTTCTGCTCTCTGGGATGATCGAGAGGATATCCTGGCCCTCTTCCGTGTGACAACCTTTCAAGTACTTGAAGAGTGCTATCATGTCTCCCCTTGGTCTTCTCTCCTCAGGGCTAAACATGCCCAGTTCTTTCAGTCTTTCCTCATAGGGATTTGTTTCCACACCCCTGACCATCCTTGTTGCCCTCCTCTGAACCCCCTCCAGCTTGTCACCATTGCAACCTGCTTGTCCACCTGCCTCTCTCTCCGGACCAGGCAATGATGATGCTGAGAAGAAGGTGCAGTAGATGCCACTGCCTATGTGCTCACTGGCTCTGTGCCTGCCAAGGAAGTGAGGTGTAGCGATGATGAGAAAGCGGATGAGGAGGAATCGCAGCTGGTGACATTGGTGGTGAGAAGGTAGACTCATGGAGGCCCTTGCCCAAGAGCCCTCAGAAACCTGGAGCTGCCACTCACCAGCTCACTGAAAATGGCCCATTATAAACCAGTGCCACTCTCAGCCAATAAAATGAGCTTGGACGTATTCACTGAGATCGTACATCATGCTTTCTTGCAAGGGCTGGAATGTTTCATGGGGGGGAGCCTTAAATCCCAGCCTTGCTAATAAAGCTCCATTACTTCAAAATGTTTTTTCACTGGAGAAATGGCATGGGGGGCACCTCGTACAACATGCACAGCACTCCCTCCCAAGCAGTTCCTTTTGTCAATGCGGTGTTTTTCATGTTGATAAAAAGAGGCCCCAGCTCCAAAGATTGGAAGGGTGTGTGTGTGGCTTGGTTTGGTTTTTTGCATGCTCATTTGAACCAGGCACCTCTACAAGCTTCGGTGACATCAACATCATACTCTAAAGCCACGGGCATCTGAAAAGATTTATTTCCAGAGCTCTTTTGCAGCGACACACTCTTTGCTTCTGACATTCTCAATTTGCAGGCCGCCGGTGATCCAATCTGATTCCTTCTGACTCTTTAATAAGGATGTCAGCACACGAGGTGCAGGCCATTATCTGATCACTGTGCGAAAAAATAAAAGCCAGTGTTTGCTGTCTCAAAGGGGTGGGCGACCCTGTTCGCCTTGAATGAGCTGCTCAAGGGCATTGGTAGATTTGTTATATATTAGCATGCTTCGTATTTCCTTAAATAGATCTTTTTTGAGTGCATCCAAGGAAACCATTTTGGTTGCTGCCTGGGTTTTTCAGTTAGTGCAGGAATTTGGTGTAAAATTAATTTCTGGCTAGCTGCTGTATACTGCAGTTAAAAACTGTATGTGTAAGGATTTGGGGATCCTGATTTATTAGGTCCCCGTTGAACCAGTTCCAAGGATTATCAAGGTGAAATAAAGCCACAGATGTGACAGATCAACAATTTATTGATTACACAGTTGATAAATAGATGCAGAAAGAAATGCAAAGATAACTCACAAGTCCCTTCAGCAGACCAGAGCAGTCCTCCATCACAGGTGATTGTGTGTTGGGTTCCCACACCATATGGGCATTGCTCCACAGATAAACAGATTTCTCCAGGCTGGAAGTGCACATTTTCCACCTTGGAGTGAGACCAAAGAGCAAAACCTTCTGGATTTTATAGGTGTCCCTATAAAAGCAGAGAATTCAATTGGTCTTTCTTGACTGAGCAAATCATTGGTGAATAAGGAACAGGTCAGGAGACAGCAAGATCAACGAAACCTTAGTCGGTTGACTTCATTTACCTTATCTTTTGCACCATGGTGGAGATCCATCATCCCTTTGGCCACGTTACTCACCTTGATTAATGGGTTGCACATTCAACAGTCACCATATGCCTGGCTCTCCAGGCAGGGAAATAATGGTGCGCTAAAATCATAGGCTCATCTCAACCAGAGATTCTGTTTATGAAGAAGAGGCAGGTCATAGAATCATAGAATAGTAGCGTTAGAAGGGGCCTATAAATCCATCAAGTCCAACCCCCTGCCCAATGCAGGAATCACCTTACAGATGGTTGTCCAGCTGCTCTTGAATGCGTCTAGTGTGGGAGAGCCCACAACCTCCCTAGGTAATTGGTTCCACTGTCATACTGCTCTAACAGTCAGGAAGTTTTTCCTGAAGTCCAGCGGTAATCTGGCTTCATGTAACTTGAGCCCATTATTCCGTGTCCTGCACTCTGGGAGGATCGAAAAGAGATCCTGGCTTTCCTCTATGTGACAACCTTTCAAGTATTGAAGAATGCTATCATGTCTCCCCTCAATCTTCTCTTATCCAGGATAAACATGCCCAGTTCTTTCAGTCTCTCTTCATAGGGCTTTGTATCCAGACCCCTGATCATCCTCTAAACACACTCCAGCTTGTCTGCATCCTTCTTGAAGTGTGGTGCCCAGAACTGGACGCAATGTAACAAACTGGTGGGAATCTACACTGGTGTTATTCTAACGTTTTGAATGGGTTACCGTGACGCACAGCGTCACGTGACCTTGGGTCTCCAACGTTGTAAATGAGTTGTACTTACAGGTTCTATTTCTTAGTTCTTAGTGGCTACAGATTCATGTGTCTCCTTCTACCAGTAATTTTCCTCTCCCAACCCAGAGCTGCTGGGTTTGCTCCACCCACTTCCTGTTCTCCTTCCTTCGCCCCATTTGCTATCTTACCTGCTACAGCAGATAAATCACACCAGCCTTATACTGTGCAATCACTGACAATTGCATGCAAAGGACTCAGAAGTTTTCCACCTTAGAATCTGCTTTTATTGTGAAGTATTCCTATGCATACTGCCTTAAAATTTGAATCAAATTGGGTCATCGGTTGATTTTTTATGATTTTTTTTTGACATTTCCCCCCTCTTTGCAAAGGAGCTGAGGAGCGCTCAAAGGATTGCTGTAGCCCCGTGCAGGAAAATTAACAAGGGTCCAAAGTCCAAAACTCATGACCAGCGGGGCTTAAATGGGGCTGCTGACCAGACCCAACCCTGCTTAGCTTCAGCAAAGTGGCTGGCTCCTATGCATTCAGGCAATTCCCTGAGACTTGTGTTAAGATGTTTTGGGAGGGGGGTTGTGTGTGCACTTATGACCATTGCCCTGCACTGCTGGCTAAGAATGAGACAGGCAGTGGGCGGAGCAAACCCAGCAGCTCAGAGCAACCCAGAACAACGGAAAGGATTTAACCATGTGCCCTGCAGTAACATTACAGCTAAACATAAGTCACGCTAGCATGCCCCGTGATACAGACAACCGATACAGAGAACCACGTTAGAAATGGACACTAGCAACGTTATAAGACTAGTGTAGATCCGGCCCTGGTCTTTCAATGTAACACTGTAATATGCCGTATTTATCCAGTTCCAAACATGTGCTGGGTGCTCAGTGTCTTAGGACAGACGTCTGCATAAGATGGACGAGAAGGGGATGAAGGGAGAAGTCAAAGTGATACAAAAGAATGAGAAATAGTTGAGACAAGCAAAGTTTGCATCAAAATGGTGCAGTGGATCCTCACCTGGCTTCATCCCTGGAGTGTAGGAGGGGAGATTTTTTCCAGTCAGCCCTAATGCACCCTCCTCTAGGATCCTTACTAGAAACTATGAGGGGTTTGAGCAAGCTAATTCCATCTCTCCTCCCTCCCCAGGAAAAAAAAAAGTGATACCTCAACATTCTCTAAGCCCTAGAAGGTCAGAAGTCCATGCCCAGTCTTCTTGTTTTGGATACATTTATTTAGCAATTGTTTAATATTTCTACACCATTTCCCCTTTTAAAAATCCCAAAGCAAAATCCCAAAAATTCTAGGTTTTGATTCATTGCATTTGGTCCTAACTAGGATCCAACCAACGACAGCCGTTTGGTGGCAACCACTGCCCGATGACCAGGGCATGAACTGTAGTGTTGTGGGGAGAGAGCGACCCAAACGCCAGCTTTGAATTTGGGGTGAGGCCATCTTAGCTCTGCGCTGAGGCCCTGAGTGAAGCACAGGCCCCGACCATAAGATCCCACATGCCCTGTGGGTCTGTTCCGACAACATGCTAAGCCAAGGTTAGGCCGCTAACTCTTTTGCAGCAAGTGAACATGTTTAAATCTTGGTTATGTAGCCACCGTGGCTGCAAATGGTTCATGACACTCAAGAGTCATGGTTCTCATGACACCCTAAGCCATAATGTTTAGTTCAAAATGCTTAACCACCATGGCCCTGTTCAGAAGACACCTTAAACCATGGCTTTTATCATGGTGAATAAGGCTTTTTGCCTTATTCACTGTAGTTAAAGCCATGGTTTAAGGTGTCTTCTGAACAGACCCCATGGCTTAGCATGTCATCTGAACAGGGTCAATATCTCACTCTAGCAGCCTGGAGCTGGTTTATTTATTTATTATTACATTTTTATCCTGCTTTTTTCCCTCCTTAAGAAACCCAAGGTGGCTTACATAATCCTCCTCTCCATTTCTATCCTCACAACAACAACCCTGTGAGATACGTTGGGCTGAGAGCCTGTGACTGTCCCAAAGTCACCCAGTGAGCTTCCATGGCCGAGTGGGGACTAGAACCCGGATCTCCCGACTCCCAGTCCAACACTCCAGCCACTACACCATACTGGCTGCTATTCTGTAACGTAATGCCAATTATCTTTCTCTCTCCCTCTCTCTGCTTTGTAGAAATTGACCTGAACAAGACCAGCCCCTTCGATAGGTTTGTTGTCTGCTTCGGAGAACCTGAAATGACGGATTCCTCTGTGCTGGTGGCTGGTGTTGTGATTGGAGTGGTGCTCTTCCTCTCTTGCGTGGCCATCATCATCGGCAGCCTGAGAAAGAATAGATGTTTTCGACATCTCCAGCTACGGAGGGACACCAGCTACAGTAAGGCCGCTCTTCACCATCTCCGCCTTTTCACAGCATTCTCAAAAAATAGGAGTTTGGCAGTACATTGCAAACGTGTCCAGCCTTTTCCCCCTTGATCTGTTGATCCTCGCTGTAGACTAGAGGGAATCCAGGTCAAGAGGGAATTTCAGAAAAATGCCAAATGCATTGCAGGCCCATAAAAAAATCAATAACATACCTGCAGGCCCCAAAAGGTGGCCATATGGAAAGGAGGACTGGGCTCCTGTATCTTTAACAGTTGAATAGGAAAGGGCATTTCAGCAGGCGTCATTTGTATGCATGCAGCCCCTGGTGAAATCCCTTCTTCATCACAACAATTAAAGCTGCAGGAGCTATAATAGAGTGACCAGATGTTGTGATGAAGAGGGAATTTCACCAGGGGCTGCATGCATACAAATGACACCTGCTGAAATTCCCTTTTCAATACAACTGTTAAAGATACAGGAGCCCTGTCCTCCTTTCCATAGGGTCACCCTGCTAGAGACACAACTTGGATACAATGGAGTGGCTTTGTGTGTTTAAATGTGGGGCCTCCCTCCCTCTGGCAGCTGATTCAGGGTGTCATGTAAAGGTGCAAATGGTTGTTTCATTCCTTCCTTTTTGTTATTGCATTTGCACTCCCAGGCATAGGTGCTGGTGGGATTTTCAGGCTTGGGTGCGAAAACAACTTGGAGTCTCCATTCAGACACGCTGCCCCCTCAAGTGGGGAATCTCCCCAACTGTTGGTCTTGGGAGTGTTTTTAGCCTCCACTGACTCCCCTGGGACCTCATCAGTACTGAGACCAGCAATGGGATCTTCCTCTTCCCCTGAACTCTCATGCTGGTCCAGCCAAGAAAAGGGTGGTACATAACAGCGTTGCTTCCCCTTTTTCCTTGTATTTGCGTTAGACGCTTTGAGGGACCTTTTTTATAGGGCTTGAAAGCAGAGAGAGCCTTCTCAGTGGTGGCCACCCCAATACGGAATGAGCTCCCCAACGAGGCCCGACTGGCACCAACATTGATAACTTTTCAGTGCCAGGCCAAGACCTTCCTCCTCTCTCAGGCATTTGGCAGCATATGATGAAGTCCTGGATTTTGTTGATTGTTTAAAGCTATGCATGTCTCTGCGTTTGCTGTCTGTTTATAGGGTTGTATGAAAAAGGTTTTATGCTATGAATACTGTATTTTTAAGGGTTTTAATCTTTGTAAAAAAATAATAAAAAAAAACACCCGAGAGCTTCGGCTATTGGGCAGTATAGAAATGTAATAAATGAATGAAATGAATTACTATATGCCAAGAATTTTATAGATATATAAATATGATGCCTGCTGATGTGTACAAGGATTGTTCTTTGTCCCTTCCTTCCAGCTCCAGACTGCTTCTCCTATGGTGGTTCAGTTGGAGAACTCCGGTCCAGTTGCATTGAGGAATTCCCACCTTCATTCTATTTCAGCTCTTATGTGGACTCGCTGTCCCAGGTCAACATCATGCATCCCGACTCTCCCCCGCGGTAAGGGCCTTTCGACTATACTATATTCTGATTGATAAATTCATAACATTTATATACTGCTTTTCTACAAATGTCACCCAGGTGATGCGCCAGAGTTTGAATTATAAAATCAATAACCTGTTGACAAAGATAAAAACCGTATTGAAGCAACACTGAAATCACTTCTCCCAATGTCAAAGGCCAAATTAAAGAGAGATGTCTGAACTCCTTTCCAAAAAGCCAAGGGAATGGGAGCCCAATTGTAGCTCCGAAGGGAGAGCATTCCACAATTCGGAAGCATTCCTCTCGTGTTTACATCGTTGGCTGATAGATTTAATAGCCTGCCTTTCAAATTCAAGGCAGCTCTACCCAGTATGCTCACAACACTGTGTAGTATCAGGATAGGGGTTCATAACTTTGAAGAGTGGACTTCACTGACAATTACCCAGGGTTATCCACAGAGTGCTTACTTGAGAAACAGTGAAAAGCAAATTCACATTTGACGGAAGTTTGGGATGAATGTGATTTGAAGTAGTTGCCTCCTCATCCCCATTCCAGCCCAGCAAATCACCTCGACCCTATTCTGTCTCCCTCTTCCAACTGTCCACTGCCATATAGCATCCCTACTCCAGGTGATCTCCTTAAGAACTTAAGAAGAGCCCTGCTGGATCAGAACAAGGGCCCATGTAGTCCAGAACTCTGTTCACACAGTGGCCAGTCATGAGTCTGTGGGACAGACAGATGACTGGCCAATTTGACTATGCCGTCTTTGATGTACAGAGCAACACCTCCCCCAACACACCTTTCCCTGTCCTTCTTGTAGAGTTTATATCCAGAGTTGACCATAACCCAGTGATTCTCTCCATTCCACCAGCTGTTTTGTCCTCCAGCCAGCGGACTGCTTATGACACCCAACTTGGTGCCCTCCAGATTTTTTGGACTACAAACTCCCAGCATTCCTGGCCATTGGCCATGCTGGCTAGGGCTGGAGGCACCTGGCTGGAGAAAGCCGCCTTATGGAATATGAAAAGGCTGCTGTATACTCTCCTTTATAATTTTCCATTTGTTGCTCTTCTTCCAAGCACACGTCGTTACAACAATATGTCAAGATAACAGATGGCCTCTCTTGTTTGGCTCTCCAATTGGAGAACAGGGTTAAGGAGGCTGAGAAACAATGCTTGTTGAACAGCGTAGAAAACCAAAATAATTGAGGGCAAAGGCCTCCACAGATTTTACTCCATTTTCTCTGCTCCTTTTGCGAGGGTGGGGTTCACTCCAAGACAAACAATCTCAGGGTCAGCAGGCAATGTTATCATAGAATCATAGAGTAGTAGACTTGGAAGGGCCTATAACCCCCTGCTCAATGCAGGAATCCACCTCAAAGCATACCCAACAGATGGTTGTCCAGCTGCCTCTTGAATGCCTCTAGTGTGGGAGAGTGCACAACCTCCCTAGGTGACTGATTCCATTGTCGTACTGCTCTAACAGTCAGGAAGCTTTTCCTGATGTCCAACTGGAATCTGGCTTCCTGTAACTTGAGCCCATTATTCCGTGTCCTGCACTCTGGGATGATTGAGAAGAGATCCTGGCCCTCCTCTGTGTGACAACCTTTCAAGTATTTGAAGAGTGCTATCATGTCCCCCCTCAATCTTATCTTCCCCAGGCTAAACATGCCCAGTTCTTTCAGTCTCTCCTCATAGGGCTTTGTTTCCAGACCCTTGATCATCCTCGTTGCCCTCCTCTGAACACGCATCAGCTTGACTGCATCCTTCTTGAAGGATTTCAGCTAAAAATTGAAATTCCCTTACTACGCGTACACCTTTAATGCGCTTCCTGTGTGGGAGTTGTTCTTTTATTTAACAAATTTATATCCCTCCCTTCCTGATAGTTCAAGGTGGCTGACAATTGTAGCACACAAAAACACAACTATATGAACAATAAATAGAAACAAATCTAAGAAGTCCATGAAGGCTTATCCTTGAAATGTGAGAAAGCCAGCAGCCGGAAATGCAAACATCATACATAGGAATCGTGCTTAGTTCTCCGAGGGCAGAATCAAACTTACGCTCCGCTGATTCTTCTGCAACCCGCCAATTCCCGTCGCAAGTGGAATAGAGATTTACTACTTCCGGAGGCAACTGGAAACAAACCTCCTCATTCAGCCTTCTGTGGGATGTTATCAGTGGAGGCTGGTGACTCCAAAGCCAGTGGGCTGGTGAATCTGCTCTAGGTTTCAGTCAAAACTCTAAAGGACATATCTAAAGGACATTGCCCTTATGACAGCCAAAAGACTTATATTATTACATTGAAAGGACAAATTTACACCTCCTATAATGCAATGGATCGAGGACCTGATAACATTATCAACTTTTGAACGAGTGTTATATAGACGCAATTTGCAAGAGGATAAATATACGGATATTTGGTCTGCTTTTCTTGAAACCTTTGTATAACTCTCTCTCCCTTTTCTTTTTCTCTCCTTCAGTTTATATGATGGAAATGATGATAATTCTACATACATAATCTATGGTATTTTACACACACACACACACACACACGGTTTTTCACAATGTATTTCTGTCTTGTTTGTTGCTATTCACAATAAAAAATTAAAAATATATAAGGTGAAAAACCCCTACGTGGATCTACCCCAGTTCCTAAGAGAGAGAAAAGTGGGGTCCAGATTCGGCAGCAAAAGATGAATAAGGGTGAGAAGCAGTGGAGGCTGGTGGCTCTGATGTCAGTGGGGCTGTAAATCTGCTTCAGATTTCAACCAGAACCAGTCAGAACTCTAAAGGAGCAATCCAAGGCAGAAAGCTCCTTTAGAGTTCTGACTGAAACACAGAGCAGATTCACTGCCCCACTGACATCGGGAACACCAACCTCCACTAGAATGTATCCAAGGTGTAGAGACATGGTTTTGTTTGCATTTTTCCCCTTTTCTGAAGGATGTCCAGAGCAGAAATACCATTTATATAACATTCTAATTGGGAAATTAATTTATGAAAGCTGCCTTAGGGGTGTTAATAATTTAATTGCTTTGATGTACAAGCTGCAAAAATCTCATTTAGGATTCAATTTGATTATCTCACTGGATGCATCCCTAATCGGTTCTCACACTAGTTTTAAGAACGTTGCTACAGCTCTCGCTTGGATGTTCTTTTCTCTACCCTTTTTATTTTTTATCATGATCTAGCCATGCTAACCAGGCACATAGATGGAAGCCACATGGTGAATTTGTCTTGACAGCCCTAACTAGATGGTGGTAACAGCCATAAACGTCCCTTTAGGTGAATTAATAGCTTTCTCATGGACCCGAGATCTCTGCAATGCATGGCAGATCGGTTTGACATGAGAGGCATTTAAAAAATGACCAAAACAAAATTTTAAAAGTGTCTAGATTATATCTGGCTGTCCTTCATCATCTGCTTCTGCTGTGTTCAGGTCCCTCTCTTTCTTCCAGAGGTGCATTCACTTGGCAATGGATGGTTTTCAAGCATCTCCTACAACTGCTATGAGCAATTCCCATCAGGCTCTCAATAAATTGTTTTATTTATTTATTTATTACATTTTTATACCGCCCAATAGCCAAAGCTCTCTGGGCGGTTCACAAAAATTAAAACCATGAAGAGCATAGTAAAACAACCAACCATCTAAAACCACAAATACAAAATACAATATGAAAAGCACAACCAGGATAAAAATCACACAGCAGAAATTGATATAGGTTAAAATACGGAATTGAAACAGCAAAGTTTAAATTTAAGTTAAATTAGGTGTTAAAATACTGAGAAAATAAAAAGGTCTTCAGCTGGCTACGGAAGGAGTACAGTGTAGGTGCTAGGCGAACCTCTCTGGATGTTTTTGTTGTTATTATTATTATTATTCAGCATCGTCTGCATACAGTAGCACCGAAATATTCCTATCCTTTAAGCGGGGTGGATAGAAGTCACGACTAGTTAGGGTAGGGACAATATCGTTTAAATATAGATTGAATAAAAGGGGAGCTAGCAGGCATCCCTGACAAACTCCTTTATTGGTAGGGATGGGGTCTGATAGATCACCATCCGCGGAGGTTCTCACACATAAGCTAGAGTTTTGGTGCAGCCCCTGTATTCTCCTGAGTAACCTCTGGTCAATGTTTAAGAGTGATAGCCTCCACCAAAGGCGGGGATGGGGTATAGAGTCAAAAAGGCGCTCTAAAGTCTACAAATGCTGCGAAAAGTGAGTGATGAGGAGGGGCTGTATATTTCCCTACTGGGTGTTTTAGTAAAAAGCAGTGGTCTATTGTAGATCTGCCACTTTGAAAGCCTGCTTGTTCTTTGGCCAGGAGGTTTTCTCCAGCCACCCATAATTCCAACTTATCTAGAAGATGTCTTGCATATTGTTTACTGGAAATATCCAGCAGGCTAATGGGGCAATAATTTTTAGGGTCTGACCTACTCCCTTTTTTATAAATGGGCACCACAATTGCCACTGACCAATCTTTGGGAAATTTGCCAGATCTGTCAATTGTAGTAAATAGGGCTGCCAACACTGGTATCCACCAGTGAGGGTAGTCCATCAGGAAGTCTGGTGGGATACTGTTCCTCCCCGGGGCCTTACCCCTCTTTAGCTTTCTTATCAGGGAGGCTACTTCTTCACAGGTGATGGGAGCCCAGGGTAAGTGCAGGAAGACAGGGCAGAGGGCTTGGTGAGCCAAATAGCTGCCAGTGCTGTATGGCTGAATAGCCCATGCTTCCTCCCACCATCTAAATTTGTTGTTCTCACCCTGCTGCAATGATGCTGCGGGTTTTTGAGGGAACTAGCTGCAAAGCGGCTTCATATAGACACCCTCTGAACCTGGCGCTGAAGGGAAGACAATGTTGGTGCCAGGTGGACCTCACTAAGGAGAATGTTCCATCATTGGGAGCACCACCAGAAAGGCCTTCTGCCTTGTTACCCTCCTCCGAAACTTCCTATTCTAAATATCATGCCTCCCTCCAATCATTTTCCCAGGCCAATTGACGAAAATCATAAAACAATGAAAATGTAAATATGAAAACAAAAATGCTGTAAGCCACAAAATGGTAAAAGTGGGATTCAATTTCCATCTAAAGAGCTCATAAAAACAAAAAGATATTGCCTGGCACCAAAATGATAATAAGACAGGGCAAACCTTTCTTGGGAGAGCATGCGTTGCCACCACCAGGAAGGCCCTCTCTGATAGCTGTCCCCCCTTGCGTCAGACGGCAGAGACAAACACAGGAGTTTCCTTAATGAAGATCTTAGGAGCATAGAAACTGCCTAATACCGAGTCAGATCATTGGTCCATCTAGCTCAGTATTGCAGAACACTGACTGGCAGCGGCTCTTCGGGGCTTCAGGCAGGTTATTTCCTAGCCCTACCTGGAGATACTGGGGGAGAAACCCGGGGCCTTCTGTGTGCAAAACATGAGCTCTTCCACTGAGCCATGGAGCCTCTTCTCGTACAGGTTGGTATGTATATAGATGGGAGGCCCTTCAAGTACCTTCCAGGATAAAATACATCCCTATTTCCCATTCCCCAAACTTCATAATCTAAAAATCCACGTTCTGCAACCAAGTACCTGCAATAATTCTGGCCCTCTTGGTGCCTTACAAGCTGTTTGCGATTAGATAGATAGACAGACACTGATATTGTTCCCATGGTTCTGTTTGGACATCCTGCTCTTTCAGTGCTAAGAGCTCTCCTATCCTGTAGAGGGCGCACTTGTGTTGCTGTGGGTTATTTCCCCCCATCTAAGCGCATGGCAGCTGATCACTAAAGCAAAGCTTTGCGCTTGGGGATGGCATTGCAGACTTGGTCTCCTAGGTTGCTTCCACATGAGGCTTTAATGGCTCCATAGCCCTGCCTCGTTCACAGAATTTCATTTTTTTCCCCAGTTTCAACAATTTTATTGTTTTCTACACTAAAAGACAAAACTTAACAAACAAGACAATGCTACTTATAAAAGCGCACATACACAACATACAAGGCCATATTCACAGAATTTCATGAAGGGGTGTGTGTAGTCCAGATGACCTCCGTAAGCTTCTTGTGTTTTCCCACTGTTTCTTTATTTGTACTGCAGAAAATCCATGAAGGGGGAGCAATCCTATGGGCTCTCAACAGCGGGGGGGGGGGGAACTATAGGATATTTCAAATTCCCAAATCCGAGAGGGTCTGGAAAACCGTGCTCACCGCCCCATCCCCCTCACAGCCAGTGCAAAGAGAACCGTGCCGTCTGCCTCTCTGAGGTTGCAAAAGGAACCTTGTAGAGGGGGGTAAGGGGGCTGTTTCTGTGGACAGGGAGGGGAGGGGCAGTTTCCACAGACCTCTCCAACCTCCTTCCCTCCCCCTTCACAACCCCCAAAAGCCCGTCTAGCTAAAATGAAGAGCAGGAGGCACAGTGGAGGTGAGGAACGTCAGGGAAGCCGCTTACATATTGCCAAGAAAAGAAAAGAAAATGAAATGTATCATCAACAAAGAGTACGCAGATTTGCATAAAGTGTGAATGTGCTGCTTTAAATGTACAGGGGCAAATTTAGAAGTAAGCACTATAAACTGAGCAGAAGTACAACACATCCGACCATGTTGGGGAAGACTATGACCAGGTGATCTGCGTGACTGCTTGCTGACCAGATGCTAACTGTGGATCCACAACTGTAAGGTCTCTGCTCTCCCTTCTTTTCTTGATCTTTAAGCCAGACTTGGACAGAACAGGCCTTCAAATGGAAAAACCCTTCCAATAGGGGATTGTGCTATTCCTTAGAGTAGACATTCTGACTTATGTGCTCTCTGGGCCCAGACCTTGTTAACAGATGGACCAAAGAATTTTATACCATATGAAGTCTTTATTTCAACCTGTCTTTTGTCCACCTGTAAGCATGTTTCTCTGATGTTTATGCAGACCAAAGATAAAATAGAGACTTTGTTTTCTTTCAGCTATGATGAGTGTGTCGGAGCGAACGCAGCTCAAATCGACATTCCTACAGATGATCCTCCACCATACTCCCTGATAGACCCTTGTCGACAGAATGACTTGTCTATAAACCTTGCCTGGGAAGAAGGGGTGACTCCTGGGACTACTACAGAAAGGGATGCTGGGTATTTGGCCAGACTGCAAGACCTGCAGCCGCCCATCCCTAATTCCTTGTCGTCACCATTCCCAATGGAGGCCGCCCCTCCATACGAGACTGTTTTGAGCGAACAAAACGTCCCCATTCTACGGGGTGTACTGAAAAATTTTACAGATTACTCTCAGACCTTTTCCAACAGAATAATATAAAGAGAAATAATTCACCACCTATGTTTCTGAAGGAATTCTTCAAGGCGAAGAAAGGGTGATAATGTGGAATGATAATCACCCACCCATGTACTTAAAAAAAAACATTTCTACTTTTAACAGGGCTCAAACCAGTTAGTTGCGGGGTGTTTGGGGATTTTTTTACTGAAATTTTTGGAAGTTTACCTGCACATTCATCTTCACGGTTTGGATTGCTTCCCCCCCCCCCAAAAAAAAATGTAATACAATAAATGCAATTGCTAGGGTATCTAGGCCTCTCTGTAGCAATTTGAAAATATATCTGACTAAAGCACTTGTATGGTAGATGTATGTTGTATGGTCAGGTTTGTTATGGTGCTTCGCATGTCTTAGAACAAAAGAAATAAGATATAAACTGGTTGCACCCATCTTTTTAAACATTGTTAGTAGGTGTTAGTACACCTAATAGAAAAATCGATTGTCAGCAGTATTGGGGAAAACCATGTATTAATTTAGATTTAGAGCTCAGCTCATGATAGATATAAACATTTTCTCAGCTTGTTTTTCCCGCTAAAAAGTTATGTTAAAATTATTCCCATTTTACAGAAGAGGAACTGAAGGCTTCCAAGTTAAAAATTCCTAACTGAGCTTGGATTTGAACATAAGCTGAAACCCAAAACTATCCACTTACTTTCATAAACAGTCACACACACACACACGAGGGATCAAACTGTCAAGTGACATTTACTATGATACAATCAGTGATGATTGTGTTACATACCAAAGAACTGAAATGTAAAAGAAAACTGCATTTCCCTATTCTTACTGTTGTTGTTGTTGCTGCTGCTGCTGATGTTGCTAACTAAAAAGAATGTGATGCAGTGGGTAGAGCAGTGGGTTTAGAATATCAAAAAACTGGGTTCATGTTCTTTCTTATCTCACTTCCAAAGTTCCTTTTCAAGCATTCTCCCCAGACATATCTCCGGGAAGCCTTTCGTTTGTGAACCTTCCATAGCATTTTCTGTCTAGGGGTATACTGCCACGGTTCTTGTAGCTTCCATTGAGTAATCACACATAGTAGCCACTCAGCACAAACTAGGCATGAGGTTAATATAACTTTGCATCTAATATGTGGGTGGGTGTGCGCGCGTTTGAAATGCAAATAGCATCAGTTGCAGGGGTAGGGGGGGGAGCTCATAATTGTCAGGATTGCAGCAGGAACGAAAGGGGAAATTAACCATTCCTAGCCTCGCTTCTTGTTGTTGGGGAGCATTTGTTTGCTTGCTGCTGCTTTGTCGTTTCTTTTATACGAATCTGTTTTGTTATTAGGTTGTTTTAATTTTAGTATTTGTTGTATGGAATTTCTTGCTCACCTCTTCGAGAACACAAGTTGAAATGTGGTGTAGTGGGGAGAGTATGGAACTGGGGAGACCTGTGTTCTAGTCTCCCGCTCTTGTCACGAAGCTTACTGGGTGACTTTGGGCTAGTCACTGACTCCCATCCTGGCCTACCTCACAGGGTTCTCTTGAGGATAAAATGGAGGTGAGCATCATGGATGCCACCCTGGGCTCCTTGGAGAAAAAAGGCAGAATAGAAATATAACAAACAAACAAAAGTGGTACATAAATGTCATCAGTGCGTTCCAGCCCCAGGTTGGTTGGTTTGCTTGCTTATTTATTTATTTTATAATATTTACATACCACTCCACAGCTAAAACAAATTCTGGAGCGGTGAACATAAGACAGGTTCGGGGACCCTTGGAGAAGATGACCTCAGTACCCCACCTCCTCATTGCTATTGTCAGTGCTACACATTGTCTTGACCTCTTTCTTTGGACCCAATCCACACAACTGTCCAGAGGAAACAGACCAGCCAAGTAGAGGATGCTGCCACGTTTCTGTCTCCTCACTCCTATCACTGCTTGCACGCTCAGAAAAGGCAGGTGAACAGGCAGCAGTATCAAAGCAGAACGGCTCATGCATTCTGTGACATCACCCTCCCAGAGTCCTTTGCAACATAGAGGATCCTGTGCAGGGGGTGTTTGGCATAAAAATCTTTATGGGGTGGGTTCTTTGAAAGTAAAAATGTTGAAAATCACTGACAAGGTGATAATCAAGATTACCAGGAGAGTCAGAAAACCCAAATGGGGATCCTGGCAAACTATTGGTTACCATACACCTTTTCCCACTGATCCGCTTCCTTTCTGTGGTTTATTTTTATAGGGTGTTGTTTGTTTGTGTGTTTTAACAATATCGAGATATTTTTTAACCATCTAGAGATGGTTGTAGTGCTAGTCTGCAGCTGCGAAAGCAACAAACCATATCGTGACACCTTAAAGACTAACGGATTCATTGGGGCTGTTTGCTTAACACAACAGCCTACTGTGGGTTATACAGAGAGGCTGCAGCATGTGCGGGCCAACATTTTGAATATGCAACCCCTACTCGTGGGGTTATGATGTCATGTGAACCCACCAAGGGTGTGTTATACAAGGGTTAAACAACACTTGCATAACTCATATTCTGTTTAATCCTCACATAACCCAGGCTCACTGGGTTCGCACAACACAACAACCCTTGAGCTGGGGTTGGATGTGCAACCTGGCACTTGCTCATCATGAGATAAATAACCCAAGATGACCTGTAGTGTGGCATAAACTTTGAGGGATTGGGGCCTGGCCCAGCCCTACCATTAGAGAGTGAGGTGGCTGCCTGAGGCAACAGATGTTGGCTATTTAATTTCCTGCCCTTTCATGACACCCAACAATTTATTATTCTAACTACCAGGGTTAGGGAGAGAGGGGCTTGTGGGATTTTCTGCATTACATGCCAAAATAACATGGCTCACTTTAAATACTATGTACCCTGACTTGGTGGGTAGGGAGCACCATTTGCCGCTCCAGTAAAATATCTCAGGCCAGCCCCGATTGGGGTCCACCTCATCAGATATATGAAACGTTATCCTGAATTTGCATGCATACACGGGGGGGGGGGTGTATAGAGAAGAAAAATTATAAACATTGGAGTCAATTAGACATGAAATGCAAACAGTACAATCTGCAACAACTCTATTACAGCTTAGGATAAGCAAAATGTTAATTCACACCACTATTTAAAGTATTAATATTTTATTGTATTACCATCCCAAAAGGAGAGAGGTAATAAAAGTCATTTGGTACCTTTTTATTAGACCACAGTGTCTTGGAATCAGAAATGTGCAAGCCACCGCATTAACACAGTACTTTTCTTCTGCCAAAGAAACCCAAACGCCGACAATGTATTTATTTTTTTTATTCTACACTTTTGATTTGGTGTTAAAAATGTGGACAAATTAATCCAAGCCTCAGCCCTGGGCTTCATCTGTGGTAGACAGTCTGTCAACAACAGCAAAGCATCTCCTGATATGAAGTCATGTGCTTTTGTGGAATGGTGAGCGTTCATATCTCTTCCCTGGTCAGAACAGAACAGCAACTTTGGATCCTGCCCATTTTCATTCATAGTTTCTCTCTGAAATGCTTCCAGTCCGAAATACCCCTCAGTTTGATGAGACAGTTGCCAGATGTACAAGGTGGAAAAGCTAAGCAGAACAACCCTCTTGAAGGACAAGTGCATAATGGCTTCTTAAGGAAATGATGATTACAGTTGCCAAAAGACATCAGAATTATGAGATGCCCTTCAAATTCTCATGATAGTTGTTTTCATTTAGAAGCGACATTCAAAAGATCCATCTGTATTATAATTGATAAATATAGGGTTCAATCTCTTATATTTTTTTAATTTTTCTAATATCTCTTTTTTCAAACCACTTAAATTCTCGTTTTCTAAATCTTCTAAATTTTTAGTAATCCTAATTGCCAAATATTTAATTTTTCTTTACTTTTCAAATCTGTAACATTCCCTTCCCACTTCTTTTCTTCCTTTTTAGTATAGTTAAATAACATCAATTCCGATTTTGCCCAATTTATTCTTAACCCAGTAATTTCATCAAATTCTCTCAGTTTCTGTTTAATTCTTTCCATCTTTCTCATTGGATTTTTAATAGTTAGCAAAGTATCATCCGCAAACATATTCAATTTTATTTTTTTAATATCACCTATTCCTTCTATCTCCCCATCATCTCTTATTGCATTTGCCAATAATTCCATAACTATTACAAACAGGACAGGCGAGAGTGGACATCCTTGTCTTGTCCCTCTGGCTAGTCGTATCTTATCCGTAACTCCGTCGTTCACTACCACTACGGCTGTATTTTGAGAGTATAATTGTTCTATTATAGCTTTAAATTTATTTCCAAATCCCATTTTATTTAAAACCATCTTTAATGCTTGCCAGCTCACACAATCGAAAGCTTTAAAAATATCCAGTGCCAAAATGCCCGCTTTAACCTTAGAATTTTTTATCACCTGTATTACATTTAGAACTCTTCCCACTAAATTGTGCATTTGTCTACCTGCTACAAATCCACATTGGTCTTCCCCTATATATTTCACTATGAATTTATTTAACCGTTTTGCTAAAATAGTTGAGAAAATTTTTGCATCTTGATTTATTAATGAAATAGGTCTGTATGAATCAGGGACAGTCAAGTCCTTATCTGGTTTTGGAATTAAAATTATCAATGAATGTTCCCATGATTCTGGTGTCCTCTCTCCTTCCAATATGGCGTTATACAACTTCAATAATTTCGGTACTAAAAACGTTTTAAAAACTTAATATTCCGGTCCTAAACCATCTACCCCAGGTGATTTACCCACTTTCAAATTCTCAATTACCTCTTCAGTTTCTCTCTGCGTTATTACCTTCTCCATTAACTCTTTATGTTCTATTTTTATTCCCTTCTTTATATACTTTTCTATATAAGCTTCCAACTTCTTTTTTTGAATATCCTTTCCCTTATATAGTTCTTGATAAAATTCTTTAAAAAAATTATTTTACCCTTCATTATGAGACAATAATTCCCTTGCTTATCTTTCAATATTCCTATCCCATTCCTAGCTTTTTCCTTTTGTGTGAGTCTGGCTAGCAATCTAGAATTTTTATTGCTATTTTCAAAGTATATAAATCAGATTTTTCTGAACTTCCTCTAAATTTATATTTTCTAATTCTTTTTTCTTTGCTTGTATTTCTATTAATTTATGTTTATTTTTAAATTGCCAATAATCTTTCTCCAAATTCTTAATCTCTTCTTCCAACTTTTCCTGCACTGCAAGCTGTTGCCTCCTTAAATTACACATTTCTCTAATACAAATCCCTCTTGCTACTGCCTTCATGGTCTCCCAAACAACTGCCCTTGCTGTTCCTCCCTTTTCATTAATTTCCCAAGTCTCTGACAGTTCCCTCTGCATTTTTTCTACCACTTTATTATACTTCAATATTTTTGTATTCATTTTCCACCTAAACGCTTCTTTATAATTCTTCGTAACTGTAAACTCTAAACTTAGCAATGCGTGATCTGTTACCTTAATTACCCCCGTTTCCATTTTACAAAGTATTTCTTCGATTCTAAGACACACTTTTTTTCCCCATATAAACATCTCTAAAAACGGGGTGCGTCTTAGAATCGCGGGTGCGTTTATTATTTCTTAGAATCAAGGTTTTTTTTCTGTTGGTGGTACTGAAATCGGTGTGCGTCTTACAATCGATGACATCTTAGAATCGAAGAAATACAGTACAAAACGGGAAAGGTCTCTTGGGATCACATGCTGTGTGTGGGACCAAAGGCAGAGTGGGTGAAGCCAAATGTGATCATTACCATTTTAAACCTATTCAGAAGTAAGCATGGCAGGGCTTCTGCATGCCTACTCAGAAGTAAGCAGGGCCGAATCGCACAGCAACGCTTTTAAATAGCAACCTGAATATCGTGCCTACTCACAAGCCAGCACGTCTCCTGCCTGCAAAATGTAGACCTCAATTCTGTGCAACAGCTCTCCTGCCTGCGAAAAGCAAAGCTCAGTATCTTTGCAACAGCTCGATTCTTTGCAGAGTATTTAAAGGTCAATTGCCTTTAAACAGTTTCATGTCTCCGAGCAGCGATCCTAGATAACAACAAAAGATGCTTGTGGTTGGATGGATGGGGAACCCCATGGGGGGAGTTCCCCATCGCTGGTTTAAAACCATGTGTGACAGTCCTGATCCGGATCAGGGCAAACACATGATTCCTTGTAAGTAAAATAGAAAGAGGGTTAGCTGCAGGCCATGTGTTTCAGATATCCTGTTGTTTAGCCTTAGGTACTCAAAAAGGGAAATATTTGCAAAATGCAGCATCTGTCACCATACTTATGCAGCATCAGGAGAACCTCCACCAGCCAGGATTCTCCCATCTGTGCAACTGTTGAAGGCAAGGGAGCCCTCTCCCCTGTACTGAATATGAAACCCTTAGTTTCATCCTCCAATAATACGTCCTTTTAACAGCTAGTGGATATTGTTAGATCTCCGGAGCAATACCTGTATAGTCCAATCTTGAAGAGTCTCAGTTACATCATTGCAAAGCCAGCTATGACCCCAATAGTAAACTTTCAGGGAGACCCAGGAAGTTACCATGGCTCTATCTAACCCAGTATTGTTAGCTTTTCCCCACCTGACACCCTCCAAAGCTGCCTTACACTCAGCTCAGACCCTTGGTCCATCTAGCCCAGTATTGTCGACATTGACTGACAGCAGCTCTCCAGGGTTTCAGGCAGCATTCTTCCCTAGCCCTATCTGGAGATAGGGGGGATTGAACCTGGGACCTTCTGTATGCAAAGCAGGTGCTCTATTACACCGAGCTATGGCCCTTCCCCATTCAACCTGACCTGCACAATCTACTCTACACTGAGAGCATCTCTACATTAAGGGAAATCATGTTGTTTACCCGGGGTTGTTGTGCTTTCTGGTTCTTTGGCACAACTGATATGGGCTGCATTACATGGGAGGAGAAGGGCAACAAGGCAAAAGTTCCTGCTGTTTCCCAGGGCTCTTTTAAATGGCAGACACATTTGAAATGAGGGAATGCCTCCCTCCCTGGCGTGTATGGGGGGGGGAGTCTTGTTTTCCTTTGCTGTAACTCTGCAACCCTCGGCACACCTACTTGGGAGAAAGCCCTATTGAAGTTAAATGGGTGCTCTTGGTGGGGAACAGATCTGTCTTCCTTTGTTGCAGGGAGGCATTTTACCCTCTTCTCCCACCCATAGCATGGAAAGTCCTTCCTCAGCATAGAATCATAGAATCATAGAATAGCAGAGTTGGAAGGGGCCTACAAGGCCATCGAGTCCAACCCCCTGCTCAATGCAGGAATCCACCCTAAAGCATCCCTGACAGATGGTTGTCCAGCTGCCTCTTGAAGGCCTCTAGTGTGGGAGAGCCCACAACCTCCCTAGGTAGCTGATTCCACCGTCGCACTGCTCTAACAGTCAGGAAGTTTTTCCTGATGTCCAGCCGGAATCTGGCTTCCTTTAACTTGAGCCCATTATTCCGTGTCCTACACTCTGGGAGGATCGAGAAGAGATCCTGGCCCTCCTCTGTGTGACAACCTTTTAAGTATTTGAAGAGTGCTATCATGTCTCCCCTCAATCTTCTCTTCTCCAGGCTAAACATGCCCAGTTCTTTCAGTCTCTCTGAAAGCAAGTTCATAGTGCAACGCCAGCTTCACACACTGCCAATTTCGCACCATTAAGGTTTGTTTTCAGCTTATTTCTAATCTTTTTAAAAACGGAATAAGGGGGGGGGAACCCTAGCAATGTCATGAAATCGACCCACAAACTTCCGCAAATGGCCAGTCATGAACATGCTATAAATAGCTCGTTTAGCAAAGCCAAATCTCCGCCGACTGAGACATCTTTGGTGGCACACCAGGGACTTGGGCAAGCCTGATTTTGCCACTTGCCCGGGACTGCAAAACAGAGCGAATGTGCCATAAGCCACGGAACATGATTGGTGGCCTTCCTGTGGCTTGGCATGTCACCACTCCTGCACGCTGGCATTCAGCTGCCGCAAACAAAGGTAGGACAGAAGTGTGATCCGTACATTTCATGGTTCCACACTAGTGCAACAGATCCCTAGCCAGGCCTGAATGGTCTTTTTCTGCTGTTGTTTGCCCCACTGGTGAAAGGGAAGGAAAAAGTATCAGACACTTTCTATTGAAAACATTGGGGCAAATACATTGCTGCTCCCGCCGAGATAGAAATAATCTTGGGTTCTAGGGCAATGACTCAGCCGAACATCAATACAGTGATGTTGTGTTGTCATGCTATGCATGACGCTGCGTGCGTGGGCCTGATGCACTCCAGTTTGCAAAGGATGCTACCTGTTCAAAGGAATGTTGGTGTCCAAGTGGGATTTCAACATATTGTGCTCTCTTTACTCAAGGAACTGAACAGATGTGTCATTGCATTCACCCTGCCTCAGTCAACCCAAGCTCCCAACCCACATTCCAGAAAGAGCCCTTGGGAAAGAGGAGCCCTAAAGAGAAATCCATATGAGGGCAATACTTTTATGAGGCTAGCCCATCGGTCACAAAACAGTGTATAAGCTTCCGAGTCCTCCAGCACTGTTCATCAGGCTAGGTGTAAATAAAACAAAAGACACTGTAGAGTCCACATCCAGGCCAATAATAATAATAATAAACTTTTCTTTTTCCTAAAGCTTTTAAAACTTGATTTTGTTCTGACTTTATACTGTTAGTTTTACCCTACCCAGTGCCTGTTTACCCTACCCTGTGCCTGTTTGCATTCTCTTCCCCGCCTTATTGTTTTATTATGATTTTATTAGAATGTAAGCCTATGCGGCAGAGTCTTGCTATTTACTGTTTTACTCTGTACAGCACCATGTACGTTGATGGTGCTATATAAAATAATAATAATAATAATAATAATAATAATAATAATAATAATAATAATAATAATTCGAAGCGCTGGCATGAACATTCAAAGCCCTGAATGGCTCAGGGCCAGAGTATCTGAAGGACTGCCTCTTCCCCTGACCCTAAGGTCATCTTCAGGGGCCCTTCTCCATGAGCCCAAGGAAGTGAGGCAGGTGGCCACCAGGAAGAGGGCCTTTTCCGCTGTGGCACCCCAGCTGTGGAAGGAGCTCCCCAGAGAGGTTTGCCTGACACCTGCGTTGCGCACCAGGCGAAGACCTTCCCCCCCAGTATTTTAGCCTCCTAGTCCTTTAACTCTGCTGTTTAAAATCTATATTTTAAATCCGTATTTACAATCTCCGCATTGCTGCTCGGTTTTATTCCGGTTGTACTTTTATACTGCGGTTTTATATTGTGCTTTTAAGCTTCAATTTTTATTTTATTTTTTAGCGTACGCTGTAGCTTTTCAATTTTGGTGAACCGCCTAGAGAACTTCTTCAGCTATTGGGCGGCATGGAAGTGAAATGAAACAAGTAAGGTGGACAAACCTTGCAAGGAAAACCCACTCGCGGGCGGATCGGAATCCATCCGGACCTCCCACCAGCCCCGCGCCCTGCAGCCCCAAACTTTCCCCGGCTTCCCACTTTCGCTTCGCCGCGCCTCCGCTTCCCCACTTCCTGATCTGGGCGAGGAGGACCCAGTCCTCGGTCGCCGTGAGTGGCAGCCAGCGCGGCCAGCGAAATCTTGGGCAGATCCTCCGACGGGCCAATCAGCGAAGCGAAAACGGGCAACCCAAAAAAAAAAGTGGAGAGAAAGAGAGAGAAGCGAGAGGAACTTCCTCATGCCGAAGAGCCCTTAAAGCGCCCCGAGCGCTTCGCGTTGAGTTCACCTTCTCCAAAAGTGGGCAGCACGCGCCAGCCTACGGGGCCCACAGAGCCCTGGGTCGGCTGGGCGAGATGCGGAGTCCGGCGACGGCGCTGCGCGAGGTGCACCTGGACTACCTGGCGTTCTACCGCGCCACCTGGGCGGAAGGGAAACTTTCGGTCTGCAACGAAGCGGCGGTGAAGAGCCCGGCCAGGCGCCTGCTGGCCTCGGACGCCGGCTGGCCCGAAGGCTGGGGCAGGCTCGACGTCTACGGCATCGCCCGTGGCTGCCTGGCCATGAAAGGCGAGCGGGGAGAGGTCGTTTTCCGCAAGCTGGCCAAAGCTTTCGAGTTCCTGGAACTGATCTGCGTCAACCTCTTCCTCTCGCCTTGGAGGAGGGAAATCAAGTCGCTGAAGGTAGGTCGGGCGAAAGGGAGAGGGGCCTTGCCGAGAGCCCCAGGTAGCTTAGCCGATTCCCTTTCTCCTCTCCTTTTTACCCCCACAACAACCCTGAGAGGTAGGTTAAGCTGAGCAGAGGGAGCTGTGTTATTACATTTGTATCCTGCCTTTTTCCCCTCCTCTTGCAAAAAGCCCCAGGTGTTCTTTCTCCTCCTCTTCGCCATTTTGCCCCACAACAACCCTGTGGGGTAAGGAGAGGGAGATGTATTATTATACTCGTATCTTGCTTCCCCCCCCCTCTTCTCCTTTTGCAAAAAGCCCCAGGTGTTTACCTGAGCCTCTTTCTCCTCTTCACCCATACAACAACCCTGTGAGGTAGGCTAGGCTGAGCAGAGAGAGAGATGTATTATTACATTTGTATCCTGCCTTTCCCCCCCTCTTGCGAAGAGGCCTAGGTGGTTTCCATTATCTTTCTCTCCTCTTTACCCTCACAACAACATCCCTGTGAGGTAGATTAAGCTGAGAGTCAGTGACTCCCCTGGCCCAGATCAAAGCTCCTTTCAATGGCCCTGTTCAGAAGACACCTTAAACAAAAAAGACTTAACCACCATGGTTTACGGTGTCTTCTGAACAGGCCAATGTGTTTCAACTTTTACAGAATGACTCCATTGCAGCAAAAGCAACCAAGAGTCTTAGGGCACCTTAAAGCTGCCTTCCTCAACCCAGTGCCCTCCAGATCTGTTGGACTACAAATCCCAGCTGGCTGGGACATGCTTGGAGTTGCAGTCAAACACACCTAGAGGACACCACACTGCTGAAGGCTTCCTTAAAGATGCAATCCTATGCATGTTTAGCCAGGAAAAAAAAAGGCCTACAACTCCCAGCATTCACCAGCAAGCCATGCCGGAGTTGTAGGAGTATTTTTCTCACTAAACGTTCATAGGATTCTGCCCTAACACATTTTTTCTGCAATAAGCTTTCGTAGACACTGAATGTGGATGCGGACAGTGTCTACGAAAGATTATGCCAGAATAAGCAGGTTACGTCAGGGGCCGCAAGACTCTTCATTCTATTAGAACTGGTGATCACTATGGATATGTAGAAAACATAGGGGAAGGAATTGCAGGATCCAAACTGGTTGCAATGCAACTTGTAAACACCAAATTAGCCACTCAGGGTGGGGAGGTTGAGGTTGATGGTAGAATTAGAAGAGGCCTTGACCTAGCCTGATACACACCATGCATTTAATACAAGATTATTGCAACTTAGAGCATCTCTGGCCAATGGCAGTCTACCACCTCTAGCCAGGGAGAGCCCACCGTCTCCTGAGACAGACTGTTCCAATGTTAGGAAGCTTTTAAGAAAGACACACACAAGACCAGTTTATTTACTATTATATTGATATGCTACCTTTTTCCTGCTTGCATGGGATCCAAGATGACTTACCTGATGGTCCTCTCCATTTTAACCTCTCAGCAACCCTGTGAGGTAGCATAGGCTGAGAGTCTGTGACTGGCCCAAAGTCACCCAGTGAGCTTCATGGCCAAGTGAGGACCAGAACCCGGATCTCCCAAGTCCCAATCCAACCACTACACCACACTCCACTGCAAGATGTAAGGTCCAAATGGTATTTACTTCCCAGGAAAAATGGTTAGGGCTGCTTCCATGGGCATGTCCCCATCCTGCCTTATCATTGCATGCCATGACATTTCTGGTGAGTCTACTTGGGGATTGGTTTCTCTGTCTCTCTCAAGAAATTCTGCCATTTCATAAGCTATCCCACATCTCTGTATCATCATATCAGGTGACTCATTGCTCTTCGGTTCCACATATCCGAGTGGAGCTATGTTGCAAATCTTCCTGTCTTCGAAAAGATTCCATTAACTCTGAAAGAGGTACGTTTAGGAACTGAACCATGGAGCCACGAAGAACAGTCATATCATTGGTGACTAGTTCAGTAAATCAGATTTATTCCTCAGTTACAAAATGAAAAGTTTGCTTTCAAGCACTTTTTTTAACGGTTTTTTTTTAAAAAAAAAAAAAACACAGGAGTAATTATTCTTCTGTCTCCAATTCTGAATAAATTTGCCCCTTTGATTTGCCTTTTTTGTAACATGACCCTTATGACGTCTCCACAGCCATGCTGTAATGCTTACATGTTCTCACCGTACGAAGTACAGCCTTTGCGTGGAAGTATTGGTGGGGTTCGTGGCATCAGCATTGCAGAGAAGCCCACAAACTTTCCTAGCCTGAAAAAACAAATACAGACCTGGTGGGAGTGGTCAGACAACCCACACTCTACCAACTTAGTGTGGGTTAGCATGTTGTGTGAACCCAGCCAGTGGTGAAGGGGGTTATCACAAAGAGTAAGAAAACTAGGCCTACTCTGAGCCCCCGGTAATTTTTGTACAATCTAATGGAACTAGAGTCTAAGGGGGGCATCACAGAGACTGGGACCCCAGTAATTCTTGTACTTGTACAGTCTAATGGACCTGTTGGCTTCAATGGCACCATCAATACAGAACTTTAGGGCAGATGTCCACTTAGCAGAATGAGCTGGAGGACACCCACACCCAACATGGCATGACTGGTTTACCACATTTTGAAGTCAACGAAGTAAATACCTGTTTTCATAAAGAGGGCAGAGGCTGTAAGACCATGAAATTCCAAAGTCCAAGGTGAGCTAACTGCCCCCGTGGCTGACGTTATTTAAACTGAACAACATGGGCTGAACTTTACTCCAGCTCTTGTCTCGGAAAAGTCCAGTGAACTTAAGGTAGGGCTGTTTGATAGAAATGGACAGGGCTATGGCTTGCTTGTCTGTTTGATTAGAAACGTACTTCTGTAAATAGCCTTTCTCAGACTTTGGGAGAGATCCTCATCTCCTAGATACGGCACAACCAAAGTCCGTATTTCTTGGTCAGTCTGTTCTCTGGCAAGAGGGAAATCAAAGTCCTTTGCTCCTAAGGCCACATTTTGCAGTCTAACTAAGGGGGGGAGAGGGGGCATCCTATGCATGTTTAGATGGGGGAAGCCCTACAACTCCCAGCAAACTGTGCACACAGGCAAACCTTAAGTCTTAGGGGTGACTTGAAGGGAAGGCCACACTCTGCAGACTCCTGGTCTTCTTATAAATTTATTAAGATGGAAAATGAAGCATTTCTTAAAGGCTCTGCTGCCTAAGACTGTAGCCACACCCCTCACCTTTGGCTCCGCCCATCTGTGGAATGTGGCCTCCGAAACCCTTCCAAGATTGGGATGCAGCACTCAGGCTGAAAATGGTTATGTTCGCCTCTCTTAAGATCACCCCTTGTTGGGGAGGAGGGACTGTGGGCACTCATAGGGAAACATCTTGTTCTTGTGGGCCATACCAGACCTGCTGCACCTGAACCTTCAGGGCTCATGGAGACCCTAGGTCTGCATTCAGGGACAGACTCATGAAGTATATCCGGTTGCTCACAGAGCTTGTCGGTGCCCGTGGAAACCACAGGATTTCACCCAGGCTTCATGGAGCACATCTGGCTCTTGTGGTCGTATCGGTGCAGTTCCTGTGGTTGGTATCTGTGCTGTGGCACCATCCCACTCTGGTTAACACAAGTCCATATAGAGCTGGCTAAAGTGGCCCAGAACAGGCTGTGAACTTCACGTGAGTGCAACAGCATCCCATCTAGAAGTCCCTCTGTGGTTATAGGGTAGCCCAGCGTTCTCCAACCTGCTGGCCTCCAAATCTTTTGGACTGCAACTCCCATCAGCTCTGGCCATTGGCCATGCTGGCTGGGGCTGGTGAGAGTTGTAGTCTAAAACATCTGGAGGGCCCCAGATTGGGGAAGGCTGAGTTACAGTGTCAGAGTAGGACCTTGTGGTGAGTGTGCAGCCGGCACATCTGGACACCTTTTGAACGTCCCACAACCAGTCTTCGATCCACTCAGTCATGCTTGCTAAAACTTACTGTAAATTGATCAAGATGGAAAAATCAAGCAAATTCGCAAAAAGAAAAACCTCCACCCCCACCCCTGGAGTGTAGCCACTCCTCCTTTGAGGAGTGTAGCCACTCCTCCTCCACCTGCGTAATGTGGGTCCCGAGACTGGAACGCAGGCCCCAAATTTACCATGCTGGCTAAAACGTGTCATAATGTTTAAAGACGTTGAACCCACACTCCGTTACGCTGAGCTCTTGTTCTACAACAGGCATCCTACAGGCCACATATCCTCCACCAAGCTTCAGGACCAGAAAATGGAGAGGTGGGAAGGCACCAAATTGAAGGAACAGGAGAGAGGAAGTACTGAGCCCCAGCATAGTCCACATATTAATCCTTCTTTAGGAGCAATCTTGGGCACAACCAACTTGAGTCCTTGGTCTGTTGTAAAAAGATTCTTGGAGACCAAAGTCTCAAGTTGGTTTTGCCCCCAGAAGAAGGATTCCAACCCATAACTCCACTGATGGGCACTGTGCTAGATTGTCTCCATCCTTCTGTTTTTCCTAACATCCCTTTTCCCCCCTCTCCTTAGACTTTTACTGGGAACTTTGTGTACTACGTACAATCCGTCCTCCCGGAAGGGGTCGTGCAAACACTGTTGGAGGAAATGGGCTACGTTGCAACCACTGCCACGGAGTTTTCGCTGGTAAGGAAGCTAAATGAAGAGGAAGCCGAGCAAGCAGCCTTTGAGATATTCCTGGCAAGAATCCAATGCGAAGACCTCCTTCACATTGCGGAAGATGCAAGGGAGAGCGATTTGGGGGATATCCTACAGAAACGAGCTCAAAAGCACTGGCGTCCTGAAGGCAACCCAGCTAGGAAGCACCCACCTTCCCAGGGAAAGGAAAGCGTGATGGTCGGAGGAAGAAATGAGAGGCAAGGGTGCTTCGGTCCCCAGCCGGGAGACGTTACGCCAAACAAATCGGCCTTTGAAGAAGCTGAAAACCCGGAGCTCAGGAGCGGGCTTGGCCTCCAATGCACCACGGACGAGCCCCGGGCAACTGCTTCCGAATTGGCTTGTGAGCAGAACATGAGCCAAGAAAGCCAGGCGGGCATGTCAGCGAGCTCCTGCGTCAAAAGCACCGACAGCGAGGATTTTTTGATGAAATACAGCGACATTGTCATCGGCCAAAAGCCCCTCCACTTTGCAGATCTCTCTCCGAAGGTATCGGACGACGCGACCCGGACTGCGGGACTCACAGGGCCTCGGCTGGGGCCACCGCCGAATGGGGCGCGGCCGCTGGCTCTGCTGTCTCCCGACGCAAGCGGCCCGCAAGCCTTAGCCATACTGAATGATGTCACTTTAGAAAGCAGAGCCCCTTATGGCTACGGAAGCCGAGAGACAATTGAATCCAAGATCTGCGATGCCATGCAGTGCCTGACCATTCATGGATCGGATCCAATGGACCAGCCCCAAGAACTGAAAGGGGGCACCGAGCAACACGGCCATCATCTCTCAGGGCGCGGCTTCTCGAGAAAAGAGGGAACCAGCAACTTATCCTCGAAGAAGAAGCTCAAGCTCAAGGGAGACACAGTAGAGAGGCTCGTACATCCTGTAGAGGAGACGGCACAACCGGAGTCGACAGGCAGCAAGAGAGGCGCCCAAGGATTTGACCTTTCTCAGGTGAAACTCACGGATCTACCTGGTGACACCAGGGAAGGCTTCAACATTGACCTCTACTCGTCAGATGTGTTCTGCAATATCACTGACTGCCAGCATCCTGCCGTTGGTTCCAGTTATAGCAGACTTCTGGCAGGCAGGCCGGGTGCATGTGAAGCTGGGGAATACTTTAGGCATGGCAGAGAGCCAGACAGCTCAACCTGTACCGTCCCTCCGGAGGTACAGTATCGTGATGGCATTCCGGCAAGCGTTCTGTGCAGGGGAGAAGGGTGCCCTCTCCACGCTTCTTTTGCAGACTTTGAGGCTTGTGTCGTGCCGGTGAATGAAACTTGCCCGGAGGGTTACATCATAATAAACCAAGAGGATTAAGCGACGTGTCCAATGGAGCCTTCCGGATGCAAACCCTGAGCCGTTTTTCAAGAGACCGCCAGGGTGCAGGTGGGGATTGGGGGATCTTCGTGCCTCTCCTTCCTTCGACTGTCTTCCATAGCCATCACTTGCCTTCGGTAGAGGTCAGAGGAAAGCAGGAGAGGACAGATTGGATTTATTGGGGGTGCAGCTATGCATTGACACCCACGCCCCCTCCCATCCCTTATTGTCAATATGTGTCCTCTGTCTTGCACAAGGGTTGCCCACAGGATGGGATGCCAAATGTGTTGTCCTATGGGGATTGTAGTCCAACCCATTTGGAGTGTGCCAAGTTGGGGAAGGTTGGTCTACAGAAAATGGGGGTGGGGAAGGGGAGACGGGTGCAAACCCTAAAATGGTCTTCCCCACAAGCTGGTGTCCTCTGGCTCTTTTGGACTTCAACTCCCGCCAGCCCCAGCCAGTGTGGCCAAGGGTCGGGACGCCTGGGAGTTGTAGTCCAAAACATCTAGAGGACACCAGGTGGCGAAGCCAGCCTAAAACATGTCCTGGATCAAGCGAAGCACAAACTAGGAAGTTACGTGAATAAGAAATGCTTCACTATGCTATACTTATCGTTTTTCCCTCTCCTTTTGAGCAAAGAAAAAATAATCATAAGGTGTAATACTTGGGGTAGTATCCAATATTAGTCCTAAGTCGAGTAAACCCATTGAAATGAATGGAAGTTACTCACAATTAACCCAAGTCCCATTTGTTGACATGGGTCTACTCTGCATAGGACACTACTCTTAGGGT